>NW_022900931.1:43520083-43529543 GCF_012274545.1 Fukomys damarensis | reverse complement strand
TTTTTTTTTTTTTTTTTTGGCTGCATCCTACCATGGAGACAGAGATTTTGCCTTAGTGAAGAGAGGGTGCATAAAATAACTCAACATATAAATTTCCCCCAAGTGAAACTCTACTCTCTAACTTCTAGTGCTTGGATTTTTGCAAGTCTTCTAAGCCACTCTATCCTAAGTGAAGATTAGGGATTTCTAGCTTCTTACCACAAGTAACAGTGGCCTGCTGGTAATCAGCTCTCCAAATTCAGGGCCTCTGGATACTTCCTTGGAGAATGGAGAAAGTACAATGGGGCTTCTGTGTTCCAAGGGCATTTAAGAGGGCAAACCAGTAAGTAGAGACCACAGGAGAGCCTTGAGGTCTTGCCTTTCTTCATAGCCTGGGAGCCCAAGCAGAGCCCTCTGTACCTGGATCCAGAGAACAAGTGATTGCGACTTCAGCGATCACATTAACCATTTATCTTCCTTGTTCCGTGCTGAGGGCTACATCGTGACTATCAGTGATATAAAACCAGCTCTTTCAGTCCTAGTCCGCAATCCTGCCTCTTTACAAGTTACTGTGTTATTCAGACTCTCCACATTCCCTCCCTGGGACTTGCCTAATATTGTCAATATCTCCTCTGTGCTGACAGCAAAACCTCTGCTGAAGACTGAGTTTGCTGAAGGTCAGAAGAGAGTTGTGGCTTGGGCATCACAAACTATCGCCAGACAGGCAGCTGGTAACCAACCTTGTATTTCTTCTATGAGGGAGCTTGCTAGAACACATTTCTAGCTTTCAGAGCTCAGTGCTGTTATCCCCACAGCATCTGTTTACTCTTCCCTCACCCATGTTTTGAGTTACTGAGGATCAAGCCCAAGGCCTTTGCACTGCGCTACACTCCAGCTCTTTTTATTTACAGATAGAATAATGCCTCTCAGTATTGCTCTTTTATAGTAATATTGTGTTGCAATTACTCATTTACCCTCTGCTTCCCTTGTAAGCTGAGAGCACCCTAGTTTCAGGTCAGCCACAGCATTTACATTCAGTAGGAATTAGAAGGTGAGTCAAACTTTATCCCAATTACAGACTAGTATGGGAGAAGACTATTCCCACATTGGCCATCCATGGAGTTGGGTTCACAGTTGCTCAATGAATAAGTGAACAAAGAAATTCACAACAAGCCAAACCACCATGGACTGGAGCTGCAGTGTCCTTATTTGCAATGCTGTTTAAAGTGTCATAGTATAAGGCTTCATTTCATCTGCTGCTCCCACAGCTCCTCCTGCCATCTCCCTAGCACTCCGTCCAGCCAGGACAGTTGCCCGTGCATAATACAGTGTTAAGAGCTAAATATCCTGTCCAAGTGAGAGCGGGAAACTCCTTGGAAGGTCCCAGTGAACAGGAAGAGCAAAGTTGATTACAGGTAGTAGTGGAGGCATTTATTTTTTTCTGCAGTTTTCTTTGCACAGCGGTATCCCTTGAGTCCCTTAGTGACATTTGTTACTTGGCTTCTCTGTCCTTAAACAGAAATTCTGTCCTTTTCACTGAATTGCTCCTCCTTTGCTAATGTTCTATCTCCCCCAAGTCCCAGACAGAGCATTTGACATTTGTTATCGGTACAAGAGCATCATTTGCTGAGTGTGCATGAAAACAAGTTTCCCCAAAGGGGGGAAAATGAATGATGATGGCAGAGCTCCTCACCCATTTTCTCTTCTTTCCAACACAGCAGCAATCTACAGCTATGCTGGGCCTGGTCGGGAGCTGCCCTAACTGGGTCCCGTCCCAGCTTTGGGGAGGCCTATTGCTGTAGTAACCAGAGAGCGAAGGGTAGCAGGTCTTGACCTGGTAGGAGAGAGTTGGGTGGGGGCTTCAGGGATGTCTACTTCCAAGGAAAGGATGAGACCCTAGGGAGAAGTCCTATTTTGGTAACCCCCAGCTTTTCCCTTGTAGCCTGCTGCGAGCCCCTTGTTTTTCTGGATATTGGAAATGACAAACAAAAATAACAATAGCTAGTCTCTACCCTCAAGGTGTGGACGACTAGAGACATTGAACCTCAATCTCTCAGTCACTTCCAGCTGCAATTCTGATGCGTAGTGTGCACAGAAGATGTGGTCCATGAGCTTCTACAACAGAAAGAAGGGAATCAGTCAACAGAGACAGCAGTATCTTAGCGAGGAATTTTTCAGCTCAAATGGACAAATTAGCTAAGTACACAATGGTTGATCAAGAGTCGTAAGCAGAGGGAGCAGCAGGCACAAAGGTGGTTTGGGGAGTGGGGGACCTGGCAGGTACTGGGCTGGGCCAGCAGGACAAGGAGAGCAGACAAACTCTCCTGGGAAAGCGAGGTGGCAAGAGAGGTAGGCGAGATGGCCCGCTGTGCTCAGACAGCAAGCTTTCACCGTGTCTCCCTCCCCCAGGGTGCCGCGCCGAGAACACCTGGCCCTCCACATCGTGCGGGTTCCCATCTGTCGGATCACCCAACCCTGATCAAAAACATTCTTTTACAAAATTAAATGTGTACCGAACACGTACAGACCTTTTAAAAATCATCATTTCCAGAGCAATATGATGTAACAACTGTTTACAGTGTTTATGTTAGGTATTACCAGCAATCTAGAGATGATTTTAAAGAATACAAAAGCCTATAGATAGATTATAAGCAAATACTCCACTGTTTTATGCAAGAAACTTGAGTGTCCTTGGTTTCTGGTATCTGCTGGGGTCCTGGAAAACAGTCTTGGATGCTGAGGTACGACTGGCTTTTAGTGAGGGTGCAGATGCTGGTAGATAATATTTCTTGCATTCCTCCTTCTAGCGTTTGCTTATCGAGCAGCAGCTTAGTGCCTAAACATAGGAACAGAAGGAAGAGAAGGCCATACCCTTCTCCCTGGGGAGAGCCTAGTCTCACCAGATGCCTTAAGGGAAAACTGAGCCCACACTGTGGCAAGCGGCACTGTCCATCCCTGGGAGTGGCCATGAGGGCAGAGTGACTCCATCCTGAGGAGGTGTGGAGGGCCAGGAAGTGTGGACCTCTGCTTTTGGTGTAAGTTTGGAGGTGGCCCTTTTCCCGGCCCCAGGACCCATTAGTTTCCCAAGTCCCTCTCCCCTTGGGGCCCTTAGCCCTTCAGCCTCCAGTGCCGTTCAATGTAAATCTTTCCTGGAGAGTTGTTTCTCCTTGTGGTCATACAGTAACAGGCTACTAAACCTGCCGGTGGGGTGAATTATGAGCTGGTCCCTGGAGCCCCAGCCTCTGTTGCCCACAGAATGAATTGTGGTGCTCCAGGCTGCTGGGCTTTTTATTTATTTATTTGTTTGCTTTAGCATATTTTAATCTGATCATTAAATTGCAATCTGCCACCCATCCCCAACCCCGACAGTCTTCAGATGGAACAGATTTTTCATAGGTAATGATACCTATAAACTTCGGGGATGGCAGCCACCAGAACAAACTGGGAGCGGGGTGGGGTAAGGGGGTACAGAATCGCATCCCACCATGGCCATCCTGCTATTGCCCTGGGCTCAGGCCAACCTACCCCACTCTCCAACTTTTACTGGGCAGCACCTGTGGCCTTTTGCAGCCTGAAAAATCTGTGCTGAGAAGCCAGTGGTGAGTATCTGCACCTTGTCCCTGTGTGCATAAGATTATTCCCGCTCGACATTGTGCCAAGCAGTAAAGGTGTCACACAACCTGCCTTTATGGTGTCACATGGGGAGAAATCTGCTCTGATAAATCAAAGGCAAAAAAAAGGATGCCAGATTGTGCCAGGGAGCTTGTGTTCTAGAGGTCGTCCGTCTGATCCAGTGCCATTCTGCACTGGGGACTGCTGTCTGACAGCAGGGCCATAACCCTGGAGAGCGTAACCAACCTCGTGCTTATAATATTAGTGCTGTTGGCATTTTAAAAGACATGCTGGCACATTCCTTTGGAGCTTCATAGCAGTGTAGTGAGCAGAACAGGGTAGGGGTCATGACGAAACTGACATGTGGGGACTGTAGAGTAAACTGTCCAAGAAAGTACTTGGCTCACATGCTCAATAAATCCATGCTTATACAATGAGCCCATTTGTGCTGCCACAAAGCAGCCTGAAAAGTACTTCTGAAGGTTTCTTTCCGGAATCACATGCCCAGAAACACCTAAGACTGAGATCCTGGGAGTCTGCTGCTTTCACCTGACCGAGGTGGGAAAGAAATTTCCACTAGTTTACCTGGGATTGCTTCTTGTGCATTCAAGACTGCTTCCTACTGGAAAAGGTACTTGGAAGGCATGGCTGCACAATGGGCAGGAAGTGATAGGTCTCCACATTAGGCTTATGGAGAAGTAGGCATAGGTCTAAATACTTTGCAGCTTTACTTAATATTTTTTTAACAAACCTTAGTAGAGGCTATTAATATATTCATTACAAATGATGGGACAGGAGCAGATGCTGAGCAACATTCTAGAAGGTGCAAAGATGCAAAGCACAGGACCTGGGAGTTTGGTTTCCAAGTCTGAGATGCTGGTTGCTCTCCTATGCCACCCTTTACTTTCTTCTAAAGGCACAAGTTCTTGCTCTGTGTACTATTGTCCTAGTCACCTCGCTGCTTGCGTCCAGGTACAGGAAGAATGATGGAATCAGCTCTTGCCTGGAGGAGGCCTGGGAGCTCAGGAGAGGAAGGAGGCCTTTGCTGTACTGAAGAACTCCAGTCTTTCAGACAAATTAACTGTCAAAGCCACACAAGTCTCTGCGTTATCTGTAGTGTCATAAAATGCACTCGAGGCACAGGGCTTCCTCGATTCTCTCAGAAGAAAGAGGAGTCCAATCTGGACATAAAGCTCAGGATTGAAAGCTTATAGTCCTCGTAACAGCCGCCAGATCGTGGGCTTTAAAAATCTTACAGTATGTTTTAAAATCTGTGTTTTAAAACCCATAAAAGCAAATTATATATTTCTATTCATTACTCTCGAACTGGTTTGGGGAAAGTGATCACACTGTGTCTCAGTGAAATAATCGAGTTTACATAAACAAGGGTGAAAAGCACATGACCCATTAATCTAATCCCACACTGAGGGTCTTTGTCCTTGTATCTGGTGTCTGCTCCTGGGCAACCTGGGGAAGAGGCTGCTGTCCCAGTTCCTTCCTCTCGCCCAGCCTGTTGTCATGATTCCTCCATGTTAGACAACCAGGCACTTTGGAAAATTACAGGAGTCGTCTCCAGATGCCAGAGCACCCTGATGACACAAGACAGCAACAGATAAGCTGTGGCCAGGACTCTGTGTCAAGAAGTCAGTGACATTTCCTCTTAATATTCTTACTTTGATTATGAGCTACTCTTAGAAAGAAGATTCTGACACTGATTTTGATGGCTGAAGGATGATTTTTATCTGTGCCTTTAACGTTCCCAAATTAAGCAAGATGGCAGACTTCGGAGTTTGAAGAATCATCCCAAGGCACAATTTTAATGAATAAATCTAATTTTAAAAATCAATCAGTGCTATAGCATCTGAGAATCAGAAGGAAGCTCAGAAGTCCCCTGGCCCATCCTTCCTGCTCCCAAGATGGACACAGCCCTGTGCCATCTCATTTGTGGGCTCTGACTTTTCAGTGGCTACCAATGATTTTTTAGCAGAGAAAAAAGCTCTTTTATCGAAAATATGGACTTCTAGGGAAAGTTCTACGGTGAATGGGTTAAAATTAAGGAAGACAGCAACGGAGAAAGAATGCACAATGGAGAGTAGGACATTTTAGGGTCAGAGCATCAAACTGGTACCCAGACATCTCCAGGTTTCGAATCTTTGTTTTTCTGCTTAGAAGCTGGGAGATCTTGAACCCTGAGCCTTCGGAGGCAATTTTCTTCATCTGTTAAGCAGAGATATGGGGATTTCAGGATCGATGCGATACTATATTAAAAGCACAGGCCTGGCTGACATGCGGCTCTCCCACCCATCTGATTTCCTTTTGTGCTTCCCCAGCACCCCTGCATGTGGCTTCACACTCAGGACAGGATATAAACTTGGGCTCCACCGATTATGGCTGAGGCGCCATGCAGGAAAGAAAACCAAATGCCCTGTGGAAAATGAAGTGCTTTAAGCTGTTGATGAGAAAACCACCATTTTTTACTTAAAAATTCATGCACAGGTGCCAAGGCAAATGGCTTTGGAATAGATAGGTACATTCAGCCTGTAAGGCTGAGTGTCCTATCTCCAGCAGTGTCCCGGATGCTATCCCTGTGTCTCAACACACTTTTCCTATTAGTGCTGAGGGTTTGGGGGACACATGCAGGAAGAACAATAAGCCCAAGAGTCAGCCAGATACTCAAGAAGGCAGAAAGGGAATTGGGGAGGAGCTGGGCAAGGTTTCAGTCACTGCTCACCAACTGCTTCCTATCCTCCATAGATTTCTTGTCAATGATTATTCAATCTCAGCCCTGACCTTTCTATTCTAAATAACACCGCAATATCAGCATGGCCCAGCCCGCAGCTTTTGCAGGAAATTAACTGTATCTGGTTCTCACAGGAGACCCAAGAAATCCCCTCAGTAACTAAGCCCAGACTGGTTTGCAGAAAAAAAGAGCCAGCATTATCTTCTTCTCATACATTCCTCCTAATGCCCGTCTAAATATCACAGAGCCCCCAGCTGTTTAATTCTAATAAATACTCATCTATTCTCAAAACAGACAAATGTTAGGTCTCAAGTGAGCCCCGAGCATTTTGTGTGGTATGAAGAAGGGAAAATGGAGAAAAAGAACCTAGCAGCTCCCAGACAGCTTTAGATTTCTGTATGTGTACCGTACCAGCCTCAGAAAATGGCTGATGGTTTCCAATTGAGCCAGAGCCTGCCATGACCTTTTAAAGCAGTGTTCATACTGAGATATCCCTACTTCCTTCAGGTCTCTGTGCATCCTCATGTGGTGGCAGGGCATTGAGGGTCCTACGAGCCCCTGTCTCGGGGAAACTGGGGGCAGAAGAAGCAGTGTGCACTCCACAGTTGAAGGTCCAGGCCTCTGTTGGGAAGTCTCTTCCCTGCTCTGAGTTGTGGTCTGGCCTTATATGGAGTACATGGTGATACACTACCCAAGGGGTCCCTATATGGAGTACAAGACAAACAGAGCGACATCTAGGCCATCCATGCCTCTGAAATCTGGTTTATTTGCAAAGAACATGGTCCAAGGCACGGGAAGGACAAAAGGAAAAACCACCTGACATTGAGTTTAGAAGTGCTTAGATTTTGTCAATGAATGTGAAAAACATTCTGTCATCAGTCTCTTTGGGCCTTGAAGAATTCTAACTTTTTTAAATGGTTAAGGGTCAGTGAGAGGCTCCTGTGGAAAGTCTGGGCTCATATGCAGAAACTTCTGAAGAATCTTTGAGTCCAGTGTGGCACCCTCCAGGGGGTGTTCAGCAGCTAGGATGTTCATTTCAGGGAATCCGACAGGGGGTTTTGACTCAAATACCTCTGAGTTACTTTCAGAGCCAGTTACAACCATTGTGAGTCACATGGCCTTGAGATGCCAGGTATTTTGCAGTTAGAGCAGCTGTGTTTTTCATTTGTATTGGTGCTGGGGATTGATCTCAGGACCTTTGCATTGAGCTAACTCCCCTATTGTATTTTTCACTTTTAAAATTTTGAGACAAAGTCCCACTAAGTGGCTAAGTTCCTCAGGCTGGGCTCAAACTTTGAATCCTTCTGCCTCAGACTCCAAGAGTGCTATACATATGGCCGTGCCAGCCTACATATGGCTGTGTAGTTATGGACCTTGATTGTGTCAAGCTGTGCTGTTTCCTCATCTAATTGGTGATTCTCTAAGTGTGATTGAGAGACCCTCGCTGGCAAGTGAAGAGGACTCTCTTGTCAATTGGCAGATGGGTCTCTGACAGTCTGAAACTGGTTCTCCTTGTCTCTGACATAAATTAATGTAATAAGCTGTTATTTTAACCCCCCTGTGATGCCGTGTCACAGTTGGCCCCAAACTTTCCCCTTAGTCGTGGAGGTCTATTTAGGGTACTATGTGCTGGTTGACAGTAGTACTGCACGGAGTCTTTAGGCTGCTGAAACCCCTACAAATCACAATTCTAAACCCAAGTTAGAACCCCTAAGATTCATCACTGTCTCCAGCTCTCCTTGGCATGGAGGCTGGAGAACCCCCATGGCCAAGGGGAAGCAAGGCTTCCCAGATTTGGCTCCTGTGAGGTTTCCAGAAAAGAGCCCAGGACCGGAGTGTGACTTTATTTGGCTGCTGGCTCACATGTGGCTAAATCTCATGCTGACAGTCCTGGGCAATGAGGGGATCTCACTCAGCAGCAATCAATGATCTGGACAGGCAAGATCAAGGCTAGTCTGAAACTAAGCAAAATGTGCTCAGAGACTTCAGCTAATAGCAGTACAAACTGGAAGTAGAGGTGCCTAACGGAAGCACACACAGTAGGAGCCTTGGAACTTCACAGGATAGAACTCTCAGTGGGTAGAGCTCTCGGTGGGTAGAGCCTCCAGGGAGAGCTCTGAGGGATTCAGGGCAAAGCCAGGCCCTGGAAGTCAGGTAAGATTTGATGAGTGGATATTATTGCCACCAATTTATTGGCCTAATAAAGCAGGCACTACATGGTAGGTAAATAAATGTAAAGCAGGCTGGCAGTTTAATGTGGGTGTGGGCACAGGCACAAGCAGCTGGTGATTTGGGTTTTCATGAACTTATTAAAAGCATTTTCCAGCAGATTTCACTGCACCTTATTTTAGGACACCCTAGTGACCCTGCTCCAGTATGGACAGGTGGGCCAGGGTCTTGGAGGAAAGGTTAGGCCTGGGTGTTTTTGACTCACAAAGCCTTGCTGGAAACTGTCAGGATGGCTGCTGCTTTGCCAAATCTGCATCCTCCAGGAGTCCTTTGTGAGCCTGTGTGTATTATTGCTCCAGAGTGGTGAAGGTAGCCAAAGTCCTTTCACTGCCGTCTGTCACAGAGCCCTCAAATCTCAAGTCAAAAGGGTCTCCCTCCCAGAAAGAATAGCACTCTGCTTTGTTGCTTTACTGTAGACCTCTCTCTATCCCCGCACAGATAAGGAATTTTTTTTATTGCACTTGTTTATTTACAAGAGTGTGCCAAACTCCAACTTTCCCATTGCAAAGACTGAGACAGCACCTTACCCATCTCTGTGTCCCCTGCTACTAGCCAGAAGCAGACAGAAAATGTTTAATAGCTGTTGAAAGTTATAATACTCTCACTCGGTTCATCTTCGGTTTTGGGGGGTGGGATCTCAGGTTCCATATAGGATGTGAGGAAGGCTTTGAAACTTCTCGCTAGAGAAAAAGCACATTTATTCAGAGTTACAGATTTTATGATTGCAGTCTGACTTCTGCTCCGAGGAATGTAGTCTTCACTCTGTACAACCTTCACCTCTGCCTAGATACTTCTGATGATGGAGAACTCCCTCCCTCCACACTTGGGGATGGTGCTAATGGAAGTATCTTCTTTATTATTTATTTTATTTTATTTATTTATTATTATTATTTTTTTTTT
>NW_022900931.1:43450171-43519941 GCF_012274545.1 Fukomys damarensis | reverse complement strand
GTACTGGGAATCGAACTCCGGTCCTTGCAAGGCAGGGAGCAGAACCACTGAGCTAAATCCTCGGCCCTAGTATCTTCTTTATATAGTGTGTAGTAATCTGCGTTTCTGCGACTCCCATGAATCACCCTTGTTCCTCCTGAGAACTTTGAATAGAGAAGAGGCTGGAACTTCACAATCACGAGGGGTCTAATCGATCATGCCCACAACTGCGTTCCGAATGTCTGTGGACACATCAAGAGCCTCATTGGGCCTCTCTGCGTCTCCTGTTTTGTGATTGCATGGAAGGCATCATCAGAGTCCTATTATGTATCTTTTTTGAAAAGGCCCAAATTATCAGCCGCTGTTATCAGCCGCTGTTAACGTGCACAGCCAGAGTAGGGTGGAGGGAGGGGACAGGCATTCTGTGCTCATTTTTTCCAGATGATGCATTTGCGTTTGTGCTGCCTAAGAAGCCTTTGCTCTTGGGCGGCCCCTCACATCACTGGCCCTTAATGAGCAGAATCAGTGCCGCTCCCAGGCCTTTTTTCAGGTGTGCTATTAAAAAGCCCTGGGCATTGGTGCCGTTTGCTGTTCAGATTTAATTGCAGTACTTATACATTTGTCCTTGTTAAATGCCATCCTATTAGATTTGGTTCTTGAGTTCAGCCTGGTGAGACCTTTTTGGATCTTGATTTTTGTCATCCAACACATTAGCTCATTACTCTCGGACAACGTATTTAATGTACGACTGTTTTTTGGAGTGGTTTGTGTTTTTGTTTTGTTTTGTTTTGTTTTTTTTAAACCAGACGCTGTGCGTTACATGGTGTATTATTTCCTTCGACTCTCATTGCAACTCACTCTCGGACAACGTATTTAACGTACGACTGTTTTTTGGAGTGGTTTGTGTTTTTGTTTTGTTTTGTTTTGTTTTTTTAAACCAGACGCTGTGCGTTACATGGTGTATTATTTCCTTCGACTCTCATTGCAACTCGTTGAAGTGTGTGTTATGATCCCCACTTTATGTAAAAAGACACTGTAACTCAGAAAGGCCAAGGTACTTTTCCAGGAGCACACGACCAGTGTGTGGTAGAGGCAGCATTTGCACCTGGCTGTATTTGCCTCTGAAGGTCCTGTGTGTAGCCAGCACCCCATGCTGCCTGCATGTTAATGTTTTGAACAAGACAACACAGGACAAATACTTGTGGCAAAAACACTACAGAGTACTTTGGGCCGAGGGCTGAGCCAGTCAACACGAACTCCTTCCCTTTATTGCTGTGCTATTTTCCACATTACCCAGCATTCTCTCAAGGAAGAGACATGGATTTTGTGCAACTATTTTGAAAACACAGTTATAACAATGCCATGTCATTTCAAGACCTTCCTTACCAATTAGTAAGATGCAAATGTGATGTTTCTGGTTATTTCATGTTGGTTTCCGTAAGTGCCACATTATTTTTACTTTTACGGTTTTTTGGGTGGAGGGTGGGATCTTTTTTCCCCCTTCTGTTCTTTCTGGTATTAAGAATCTAACTCAAGGCCTTGTGCCAATCCTTGATTATTTCACTACATGCTCTGAAGCCATTGTTTGAATAACTAACTCTAGATTCTTGCCCAGGACAACTGTATCGTGAAGCCTTGTTAGAAGATACATTGGGGGTGAGGGATACCCCTTCTTTTAGCAAGTCTCTAAAAGCAGCAGCAGAAGAAAGCCGAAGATATCCATCTGAATGTTCTCTTAAACATCCCACACTTTCCTAATTAATTATAGATCTGTCTTCTATATATTTACACAAAGGGCTATTGAACATGCTTTAAAATTTTTACCAGGACAACCTCAAACTATAAACATCCATTTGCACATACGTGAATCTCGGGGCCAGTACCCAACAATGACCTTATACATGGGCTGTAAGCTTTTATTCTTGTTAGTTTTAGATTTTAAAATCCTAATGAAGTTTTGTAATAGTTTGTTTTTTAACAGATGCCTTTGACCTCAGACCACGAAGGAATCCAGAAAAAAAAAAAAAGGCAGAGACTGGACTTCTTTCAAAGATTATGTAGAAAGAAAGAAAAACAAGAAATAGGGGCAGGAAGTGGAAACGCACACACACACACACACACACACACACACACACACACAGAGTTTTGTTCTGCTGTTTGGCTTGGAAACAAAGAACGTCACAAGGACAGGTCTGAGAGGCTGATAAAGAGGCTACATTCCCCAGAATTCGGAGATGTGTACTTTCCATGAGAGCCTGTTCTCTATCGGCGTGGTTCACTTGAGCTGTTCCTTTTCCCTGTGGAATACAATCTGATAGCAAAGGACCATCACACCTGGGGGTTAGACCCTGTCAGAACGCAGTCCTGTTGTCCCATCTGTCGGGCGCTCTTCTTCCCCAGGTCTCTCTTCTGTGAGATCCCTTGTCTTGTCTGATATGTTATGTGTGCACGTGTATTAGATAACATATAATTTACTGAATTATATGCATTACTGTATAGAATGTAATGCTAAATATAAATATTTTACACAAACAAATTGATTCTTACTATATAATTTTCACACACACCAATCCATTCTCATAATGATTTTCCTACCACATGTTTTAACAGAGGTGAAGTCGTCATAGAGCGGTATAGGCAGGAAAATGGGGAACTTGGAAACAGTGAGATTTCCCCTCAAAGCATTCCCCCACCACAAAATCCTTCTATAGGGAGGCTTAAGACACAGAATTCTACTGAATCTAATTCCTTATAGATTCAGAGATACTCTACAATGGTGGTATCTATAAGTCTCAGATTATTTTGCTAGAAATACAAAGACTTTAGAAAACATCAAAGCCACCTGCATCTGGATGCTGGTTTAAAAAAGTTTGCCCAGGCACAGTGTTGCTTAGTGTCATAGTTGGTGCCAGTAGGGTCCTCTTGAGAGCAGGCTGGTGTCTGAGGGGAAATCAGAACTGAAAAAATTTATGGGGGAGTTACACTTGTGAAAGAAAAAGATAAGGGAAGTATGATCAGTGGAGGAAGTTGGCAGTGTCACAGATCTGAAATCACCCATTAGGTGGAGCCCATGTGGGACAGAAATGGCAACAGCCTTAGACCATTGCCCTGCGTAGTCGGGGACTGAGACAGACTTCACAGGAGCTCATATGCAGAGCGAGGCCGCAAGCTCACCACACTCCCAGCTGGGCATTAAAACCCTTCATAAAGAGAGAACATATGCATGGTCTCCACAACTGCCGAACAATTGGAATTTAAATTTACCAGTTCTATATCAGGATGAAGATAGGCGAGATTTTATTGCAGTGATTTTGAAATAATATTTTTCAATGGAAAGTGAGAGTACTGTTTCAATACACTATTAAGGCCAAAATTTACAAGTGTGTGTGTGTGTGTGTGTGTGTGTGTGTGTGTATCAAATGGTTTTTCATTAAAGCATTTTACAGCAGGCATCTGAGCAGCCATTTGCAATGGCCTGAGGTATCTCCAGAGCAGAGGTCAGTGAGCTCAGGACAACCCCTTGAATTTTCCATTAGTGAGTAGTTCCATAAAGTAATAAATAAATTATTATTAAGCACTTTGCAAATAGAGTGTTATGTAAATGCTAAATAATCATAATAATACAGTAGTATGCTGATCTTGATGAACGGGTTGGCTTCCATGTCATTTAAAATGGATGGCACAGCAATGTCTGCAAAGATGAACGAGGTCTGTGTCCACAGGGCTGGATAACAGCTCCGTCTCCTCTGCTGGGAAGCAGGGGCCTTCTCCGGAGTTGCTGGGTTCTCTTCCTCTGTTCTCTGTGGGACAATTAGCGGAGGAGAGGGATTCTGGCTGCCTTTAAGGAGTGGTAAAAAGGCTCCTGTGCAGGGATATTGAAAGTAGGCTGAGGTGAGTGCTTAGGGATTTGCATTTCTGAGAAGTCAGGGTTAATGTATAAGGAGCTGGGGGCAGAGAATTAACATTTATTGAGTGCCTCCTGTGACCCAGACACTGTGCTCACTTGGTGTTCTGTGTTTATTATCTCATTTATCCTCCAGGTCGGCACATTAAGGTAATGGAGGAGTGGAATAAAGTAGATCGCGTTACTGTTTTCTCTAGAAAAGCAGAAAGTCAGAGTGAATGCTGTAGTTGCTGTTTTCCTTTTATATTCTGGAGTGAGTGGAATCTCAGCACAGGGAGAGACCCCAGGAGTCAGGGAAAACCTGGCCCAGTGATTTATCACAGCCCCCACATGCTAGGACCTCTTAGGCCACTCACTTGTGTGCAATCTTCCTTTGGAGCTGGACCCAGGAAGGGTTCCTGCACATCCCTGATGTGCCCCTAATGCACCCTGGACATCAAAGCTTGGCAGAGCCAGATTCAGACCTTTCATGCACCTTAGCAACATTCAGCAGCTGTGGACAGAGGGGTAACCATGGGCCCAATACTTCACTAGTGGCTTGGTGCACACTTTTTAATTTAACTTTTATAAAACCCCACTGTGCAAGTTTTATTGCCTCTTAGATGAGAACACATGCAGATTTTGTTAAGTAACTTGCCATAAGCCACACAACTGCTTCCAAGGGAAGAAAGCGAGAAACAGGTTAGTCACAAAGCCTGGGCTTTGAGCTATGTGGGAATCCTATGCCAAGTCTTGTTATTTGGGGATTTGTTTTCTCTTTACCCGTAGATGGACTATGTTCTCAATAATGATTCTATTATTCACCCTTTGTTTATCATGCCAGATTTTAAAGGTAAAAAGTCACTCTGTTGTTTGTTAACAGCTTTATTGAGCAAAATTGACATGCAATAAACCGGCCATTTGAAGTGGACAGTTAAGTTTTGACATATGTACTTACACACCAGTGACACCATTGCCACCAATCAAGATAATACATGTAGTCCTGACTTCCAAGATTTACTTCCTGCCGATCCTTACCTCGCCCCCTCCCCAGACAACTGCTGATCTGTTTTCTGTCACTATATTTAACTTGCATTTTCTAGAGTTTTATATAAACATACTAATATAGTATATGCTTGTTCTTGTCTGGTTTTATTTACAAAGATAAAGACTTTGAATAGTTAGTATGCATTTTATTTAATTTTTAGCTCTGGGTTCAATTCAGAGTTCAAATTCCCATTCTATCATTTCCGATCTGTGTACCGAGTGGCGCGTCTCTTGTCTTGTCTGAGGCTTGGTTTTTTTCATCAAAATATGAACTGGCCAAAACTGCATAGCACAAAAGCTATACATGGAAATCACTTCATTTTTTACAATTAAAATAAAAATTTTAAATAATAAAATTAAGTTTTCATCAAAATTCTTGTGATACTTGCTACTGTTCAATATGAAGTTGACACGAAAATAACCTGTGCATACTGTGACAAGTGGGTTATTTAAAGTTATGTATGAATTATCTTCTTAATCCTCGCAGCCTGTGAAGCATGTGAATCCATTATCCTCACATTACAGATGAGGAAACTGAGGTAGAGAGGTAGAAGAAGCATTATTTGATCTGTGGCAATGCGACTTAAGACTCTGTGTTATTTTCCACTATAACTTGTTTGCCTCTCGGTACATAATGGCCCCAAAGTAGTTTCAGGGCATCACTGCAGGGAAAAACAATCTAGATATGAAGCCCATGTCAATAACAAATAAAAGAGAAATAGATATAAACAGTGATAAAAATTGTTAGAGAACAAACTATAATTAAGGAATATGAATATTTTAAAACATGTAGGAACATACCCAAAATGTAAATTTACAAAGAGTAATCCACATCTGATTCTAGAGTTAACAGTGGGAGAGTCAAAGGCCTAGGAATCCGTAAAGAATTATGGCAGATAGAGCATGGGAAAGATTTCACAGTGCCCTGTGCATGAGCATCGGGGTGTAGAGCAGGCCTAGAAGGTAGGTGAGCAGACTGCACTCGCCCCAAATGTGGGAAATCCCTGGCAATTTGGATCCATTGGAACAGCTGTCATACACTATGGACCGATTTGGCTACTGCCTTGGTTATCCTCGATGTAGTAATTGGTATTCAGCAAAGATCTGGATTTTGATGGAACAGAGGGGGAGATTTTAATCCAGTTCAAGGAACCAAACATTTTTTATTTGTCTGACCTCTCTAACTTTGAAAAATTATTGTTTGGAGTGGGGGAACAGAGGATGAAAGATATAAATAAAATGATTTCAATGTTAAGAAAGGCCTAGATTTAAAAAATATTTAGAGGGTGAAATGCATAGATAATGGTGAATACTTGGAAATAGCTATGAAAGGACCTTTGGAGTACTAGCTTTGAAGCCACTCACAGAAATAAAAAATTGATTCAAATTTGTGTAAACTGATGATAGGGTAATTTTTGGTATCTTGGTTTAAGCATAATGGAAGACTGAGGTGGAAACTTTTTAGTAGACAGTTGTGTTTGAGAGTGAATCAGGATTGAAGTAAACTTTTAGCACAGAGAGTGTACTCAAAGCATGGGTGGATGAAATCTCCTAGGAAGACTGTGTAGATGGTAACATGGCTAAACAAGTTAGGGTGGACCACATGCCAACAGTGGGAGCCATGTCAAAATAGTGGAGATGGCTAAGATTTCATATAGACCTCTTCTATTGGAAACTTTCTCAAATTAACTTATTTCAAACTCACAAATCAACTTATTTCTACATACAGCATCTATCCCATGAGTATGCCATCTAGATGCAGTACTAAACAGGGAAGCAACCCCAAAGCAAATACAAAACCCTACTCTAGGTGTGGTCCCTTATCTACTTGGGACAGTTGCACCGAGAGAATTGGAAGGGGACCACAGGTGCCAGGAATTTAAAACTATGTACTATTTTGATGTACTGAAAATAAATCTGACATAACAGTTCTTTCCAAGATTTTTTTGTTTTATCAAAGATGGAGAGGATTAAAATACTGACCTGAAAGGATTATGCCGTATGATTGATATCCCCACACCTTCAGTGACCCCTAGAAATACCCCTTTTCCCCTGTCATCCAATTATCTGATAAGTGTTGAGCACCTTCTCTGATTAGACTCCATGTTAGGGACACAAAGAGGAAGGATGTTTAGTTCCTCCTCTTGAGTGCCAGAGAATATACCCTGGGTACTATGCTAATTCTCCATTGGCATAGTTCTTTGTGGTGTCCAAGCCCTCTTATCTACATTATGTTGTCGTGATACATCCCATCTGTAAAGGAAGTGGGGCAGTGATTACTGAGAAGCCTCACTCAGATGACTGAGACACAGAGGTGGAATGACTTGGAGAAGGCCAGTCACGGCTGCTATCCAGGTCTTCTGGTTAAGTGTTCTTTTTGCTGAGGGAAATGTGTTTTTCCAGCACTCTCACCCTGGGCACCTTGCCTTTGCAATTTCCCGGTTGTCTATTTTATCTCTTTCATATGACAAATTTGACAGGCCCTTGGGGAATACCGACTTTAGAAAAGCTTGCCTTTGGTCAAGTGCTAAATCCCACAGGTGTAAGACAGACTTTGGGAGAGCCACTGTTGATAGCACTACCCCTCCCAAACCCTGCTGTTTGTCTGGAAGGAAGTGTGCTTATCAGTTCTGTGTGTACCAGGGAGCACTAGCAAAACCAAATTAGCTCAAACTGGCTGCCATTCAGGTCAGCTAATTAAATTACCTATTGTTGCCTTACTGATAAGGACAGTTTGGAAAAGGAAAAAAGCCACTCATCCCAGCAGCTGTAAAGCTAAAGCCAAGAAAATGTGTTAAAAGGAATACTCTGAAAGGAAATGCCTCTGACGTGCAGTGGTACCTGGGGGTCTTCAGTGGACGCTTCTTCCAGCCATCTGCTCCAAACCTAGTGCTCCCAGCCCTCTCTGGCTCTGCTCCTTATGAATACTGCTGCTCTCTGGCTTTTTAGTACTGGCTGCAGCCAGGAAAGCCCGCTCCTTCTACTCCCTCCAAGAGTCGAATCCTTCTGGGAGTCTGGAGCAAACAGAGCATTTTTTCTGAAAAAGAATGAGTTACCATTATGTGTTAAAATGTGACCTCCCCTTGGTGTAAAAGCCAGTTAATATCTGAAAGATCTGTAAAGAAGAAGGAAGATGAAAAAGGAAGAAAGGGAGGGAGGGAAGGAAGGAAGGAAGGAAGGAAGGAAGGAAGGAAGGAAGGAAGGAAGGAAGGAAGGAAGGAAGGAAGGACCTCTTGTTACCACAGCACTGCTCACTTGTTGACTGATTTTGGCTCCTACACCTCATCTTCTCCAAGGGAATGAAATTTAGATTCACTAAACACTATAGCTATGAGGGCTCTGACTTTTAAAATGTTAATTTAGGTTTTTTTCTTCAAAACTTAACTTTTCCTGGGCTTTTGTTCATGGAATGCTAAAGGATATAAAAGAGACACAGGACATACTCTAAGAAGGGTATAGATACAAATGCACTGGTTGCTTCTGATCACCAAATTCAAGCATAATTTAATAATGAAAAACTGACATCGTGAATAGTAATTGAGCAATCTGAGAGATATCTGCTAAATAACACATGGCCCATGAAAGGGTTAATGGGGATTCAGGTTCTCAGGAGAGTGCTAATGAAATAGTCATAAAAAAGATGTTCAAAATTATCTCAGCTGTCTGTGGTTGCCGTGGAAACGCATTTCTCTTATTTATGTTTCTCTCCCCCCTCCCCGAATTACTAATAGTAATAATTTGGCCCGTTATTAAAAAAGACAGGGAATGGGCCATGTGAACCCAGGCAAGAAATGAAAAGTGAAAGTGGGGTGTTAAATAGAAAAATGGATGCATCATGGAAACAGTTTCAATTAGCTGGTAGATTATTTCCTGCACTTGGATATAAATGTTTGGTGCTTTGGGGTTGCGCAGAAAATGTGGGAAGAGATTATACTTCAAAAAGGAAGTTCTTATTTTCTTCAAGACTAAAATCTCACAATTAACCCTCTCCAAGAAAGATTTATACATTCTTTGGATCTATAATTGTCACTCTGCCCGAAGCCATAAATATAACCTTACCCATGACCTCCATGACCTGTCCCTTCCTCCCCTGGTAACACACACAGCTGTCTGCCTGGGTCTTGCTGATGTCCACACACAGGACTTGGTGAGGAAGCTTCTGGACTAACGGATCTTTGGCGTTTAGTGTAACAAATTTCTGCTTGAATTTCAGGAAGTCAAACATCTCCTTGAGAAATGGACATGGGCACATGTTTGTCAATGTTGCCCAAACCAGGAGGATTTTTGAACCACAAGAAGAAGGGGAAGAGAGGAAGTAAGGAAGGAAGGAAGGAAGGAAGGAAGGACCTCTTCACTATTGCGTCATCTTGGTGGAGCTATAGATCAAATTGCCTGGTATCTATCTGCTGGTAGAGATCTGGATACATAAGCTCCCCCTGGCCCACCTAGCCAGCATCCTAGCACTCTGAATTTGAGGGGAGAAATGCAGGAACAGAGAAAGCTGGGAGTTCATTCACTCTAGAGAAGCTCACCCCAGTGAGACCCGGAACCCGACCCTACACCCTGCTGCCATCAGTCCCACCCACTCTGAACCCAGCCACCATTCCGTCAGGTTCCATGCTTTTCCCAGACTGACTACTCAGACTTCCTAAAAATCTGGGAGCTACATAACATCTGCCTGATTCGCTTTTTCTGCTTAGATTGGCCAGTTTCATTCGATGCAACTGACTTTTTTTCAACAAAATTTAGTTCAACTCTCTTTTTTTTTTTTGACAGATGAGACAGAGGCATCCGACATATGAAAGTTTTCCCCAAATCACACT
The DNA here is from genome assembly GCF_012274545.1 of Fukomys damarensis. Taxonomy (NCBI): domain Eukaryota; kingdom Metazoa; phylum Chordata; class Mammalia; order Rodentia; family Bathyergidae; genus Fukomys; species Fukomys damarensis. The sequence goes on along the minus strand of NW_022900931.1, from coordinate 43,510,209 downwards.
GATGATAACTGACAAATCCAAGGGGACAGCCCTGGCCTCTAATTGTACAAGATTGTGCTGCCTGGGTGTGGTGCTTACCACACCTCTCAGAAGGAAGCCACTCAAGGCACACTCCCCGAGACCCCGCAGGGAGCCTGCAAGATTCCCCTCCATATCCTCGGTTTTCCTGGTTCCTTCTTCTACTGACCTTGTTTCCAATTTTTAACTTATAGGAAAATATCCTATTGTGAGAAAACCTGTGGGATATAAACTTGTTATTAAAACCATTCCTGTGTAACTTCATGAATGTATAGTATCTTTCCTTCATTATCAAGTGTGAACACTCTGGGCTCTGAATTTATTCTTACTCCCTCAATACCAGAGGGTAGAGTATGTTCCACTGAACAAAAGGGCCGTGCAGTATAATCAGGGCATCAGTGATATCAGAAGAGGGACAGGCATACTTTCAGGGCAACCTGTTATCATAATTGGAAAACTATGAGGGCACTGTTCTGTGCTTACTTTAAATTTAGAAGTCCATCTCTAAACCTTGGCTTCTTTGAGGCCACACAAAAAAGCTTTCTTTATCCAGACTCCAGTTGATGGGCATTTGTGCTGCTTCCAAGTTTTAGCTATTACAAATTGTGCTGCTATGGGTGCATGTATATCACTGTGGTAGGATTCTTTTAATTCTTTGGGAAAGACACCCAGCAGGGAAATAGCTGGGTCAAATGAGACTTCCAATCCTAGTTCTTTGAGGTATCTCCACAGTGGTTGCACCAGATAAAGAAAATGTGTGTGTGTCTGTGTGTGTGTGTCTGTGTGTAAACAAAATGAAGTACTACTCAGCCATAAAAAATGAGAAATTAGAGACATTTATAGCTAAATGGATGCACATTGAGGTGGCACTCTTAATTGAAATAAATAGTATGCACATGTGTAAATACACAATAGTTTCTCTACTGTGAGAAACTGAAAGCGTAAGTACTAAAAGGTAAATAGATAATGTGAAATAGGAAGAAAAGGAGCAAAGGGGAAGGGGAAATGGCAGAGGTAGGAGAAAGGAAAGAAGGGAATGGAATTAATATGAGTAAGTAAAAAAATGGAAACAAAGTCTTTGTAGATAGGGAGGAGTGGAGGAGTTGAAGGGAGGGCAGGGGAATGGGGAAAAATAAGAAGCAAGATGGATTATGTAAAGGTGCATATTTCCAGTGGTGAATGTCATTATATTGTATAACTTAAATTTGCCAATAAAATTAATTTTAAAAATAAATAAATTAACAATTATTGTTTAAAAAGAAAGAAAGCTGTCTTTTCCCTCCCTAAACTTCATAAAGTTAATGGACCAAATAGGACACTTCAAAGGTTAATGAATTAAGGGCATTTACTGAAATAATTTCCTTTTTAAATTTTATTTTTATTAGTATATGTTTGCTATACGTATTGATCACATTTATCAAAGGGAATTTGTACCTGTACATAACACATCTTAATTCTTCTTTCTTTCCCATTCCCCTCTCTCCTCTTCAACCCTTCTTCCCTCCCTGTCTACAAAAGCTGTGTTTCCATTTTTTCCTTCATCCCATTTTCTTTTCTTCCCTTTCCCCAACCTCTCCCTTATTCCCCTTCTTATTTGAACAAGGTTTTCCAACTTCCCAATATCTATCCCCCATTTTGTTCCTTTTTTACCCATTGGATTTCTCACACGATATTTAATATTTAAACTTGTGTATCTAGTTTATTCTCTTAAAATTATGGTCTTGAGGTCCATCCATTTACCTAAAATGTCTCAAGTTTATCCTTCTTTATGGCAGAGTAGTACTCCACTGTATATAAACACCACACTTTCTCTATCCATTCATCATATGAATGATTTCCAAGATTTGGAAAAGATCTGTTTTCCAGATCTGTCTATAATAAATTGTGCAGTCATAAACATTATTATACATGTATCACTGCCGTATGATGCTGGTAACTCTTTCAGGAAGATACCTAGAAGGGGTCAAATGGAACCTCTAGTTTTAGTTTTTTGAGGAATCTCCATACTGCTTTCCACAGTGGTTGTAAACTCTCACTGACAGTAGAGATGGGTTCCTTTTTCCCCACAGCCTCAACAGCATTTGTTATTGGTTGATGAAATAATTGATATAAAAAAATCTTTCATGTGCTTAAGATAAAAGGAAAATCCTTGCTAGAAAACCTGTGCTTAGAGAGCTTAAAAAAGTCCAGTTCTACTTTAGAGTTTAAGTAGCACAGAGAAAGTTGAGGGTGTTGGTCTTCACATACAGGGTGCAAATTCTGGAGAACCAATTCCACATTACAATATGTTACTGAGAAGATGATGTTAGCGCCTCTGATACAGGAGAAATCTTTCTACGATGACAGTTCAATCAAACATCACATTAGGAAGTCTATGGTAAGAAAGCCTAGCTCTGGACAAAAGGCTACTTTCAGAGCATCCAATAAAATGAATAAAATTATCGTTTTATATCTTCCTTATATAAAATAACATAAAAGCACTGCAAAACATGGGAGAAATATCTGTATAATTCTGTAACCCTGTCAGAACAATACTCTTTCCTTTCATAATTTCTTTCTGATATTTTCCCTCATATGCATATAGTTCATAGTCTAGAAATATATCGACGGCTTCATTCATTTAGGAAAAGGAGCATGTCAAGTTGAGCTTGCCAACATTTGAGTTCAGAATTACGAGCTCCCTTTCCAGCTTCTCCTCATATCCTCCTGCTGTCTTCTGAATTCCAGTCCCACAGTGAGAAGACTGATATTCTCCTCCCACTTCCGTAGTGCACAGCAGTAAAGAGTCGTATCTCAGGGCTCTTGTAACTCCTGTCTTTGAAGACAAGTACTGTACAAGTTAATCTTAGATGCCTTACTAGGTTTTGAAAAAGTTAAAAAACATTTTTTTCCTCTGACACTTTTTGCATTAGGCCTGGCTTGTATATATAATTATTTTTATTTTTTTAAAGGAGACAATTGAGAAATGCTCCCTGTCAACCTTCATTGACTTATGGTAGGATAGGAGGGATGATAGGTTAAGTGGAGATTATTCTTCCTCAGTCTTTTTAGGTAGAGGCAGAAAACAAGGTGCAGGAGGAAATCGGTGGATTAAGAGCCTGTAAATTTGAGTTTGTGTGTGCAACTTACTAACTCTGCAACAAACCCTGAGCAAGTTACTTAATGCTGTTAGAATTCGGAGCTTCATTTCAAAAGTGTGAGGCATAACTATTTCACAGAGCTGCTCTGAAGAGTAAACATGCAACATATGAGGAAATGCAACAGAAATGAGTCACTTTTTTCTTAAAAATAAATTATAAGCAAATTATTCCATTGAACTGACGCCTAAAATTTATAATGGAAATGTTTTTCCTACATTATATGAATGAAAAAGTAGCTTCATTTTCGGTGGCTGATGAGCCATTACTGGAGTCATCTAGGTCCGGCCTTTTTCTCTCTTCCTAGTTTCAGCTGGTTAGCTGCTCTTTGAGAATTTGCCAGAGGGAGGGCAAAAGAAATAAAAACTGAAAGCGGTCAATTTGACTCTTGGATAGCAGTCCCGGTGAAAGATTTGTGGGTAGGGGATGTTACAGTTATGAGCTAAACTGGAATTTTTGCCTTCTTACCAGGAAATCGCAAGAACCTTCTGATCATTGGGTGGTCCGGCAGGTGACAGCTACTCCTCTTCTCTTGACTGAAGTAATGTTTCCCTCTTCCTGACAAGTGGCCTCTCTTGCAGAATGACACATAATGACTTTTGAAGAAGTGAGAGAACACCTTCTGGTCTGTCATAACACCGAACAACTCCGGTGGGCGGATGGATACCGCAGCTACGCGACTGTTGCACCAACAGAATCCCAAAGCTATGGTCACTCATCTTTCTCTTCCCCACTAATCCAGCAGTCAAATAATCACTTTTTAGCATTTGCTGAGCATTTACCACCATGTAATATAAAAGGTATCAAGTAGCTAGATAAATAAAATAATCTCTCAACTCTCAGTAATTTTTAAAAAAACTAAGAAATTAAGAGTTGTGCATGTGAAAAGACGACTAATTACACACAGAGGACAACGAATCCATCCAGAGCATCTCTAATACGTTAGCCACTGTGTGAGGTGCTGTCCTTGTGTCATTTTATCTAATCCCTACGACATCTCTGAGAGGCCTCCTAGCCTAGTCCTATGGATGGTGACACTGTGAGTCGGAGATGTTTAATAACTTGCCCAAGGTCACGTAGCTAGAAAAGCAGAGAGCCTATTTTCCAGTTTAGATGTATTCAACTACATAGTCGAATTGTTACGAATCCTCACCTGGAAATAAGAAAAGTCAGAACTCAGAAACATCAGTTAGGTCAAGACAAGATTCTAAAATGCCTATGAGAAACATACATAAAGCTTCTCTAAGTTCCTCTTTTGACTTGGGAAATGTTTCTAGCCAGCAGATAAATGCCTGGATCCTGGAAGCCGCCATGGTGGACTGGAAGTAGCAGCACGTTAGCCTCAGCTCAGCTGTTACCCACGTTTGTTCGTCTCCATGAGTCGCTTCCATACTCCAGGCTTCTGTAATCATCCGATGCCACTCACACTCCAACACGGGGCAAGTGGTTGGTAAAGTAGGTCGGATGTCACGCAGACCCAAGTTTGAATTCTGGCTCCATTCTCAAGCAGTGGGCTGCGGGGAAGTCATTTGACCACCTGTACAATGGAGATAATGATACCTACCTCGGGGTCATTGCCCTTATCGTTCATTCTCCGGGGGACGGTCTTCCCGGATATCCACAGGCGTCACCCTTTTACCTCCTTCACGTCTTTATTCTGCTTACCCTGAGTGAGACTTTCCCTCAAACACAACATCTAAACTTGGAAACCACTCACCATTGCCCGTTTTTCTTCTGCATTATATTAGTTTCTTTAGTACTCAACACCTAACACGTTACCCACTGCACTCAGTTATCTTATTTATTGCCTGTTTCCGACCTCTAGAACGTAAGCTATCTAAGAGCAGGGTTTTTTGTTTTTGTTTTTGTTTTTTTGTATTCTTTACTGCTGTATCCCCAGTTTCTAGAATGTTTTAGGTGCTCAATAAATATTTCTTGCATAAATAAATGCTTCTTGTGAGAATAATATCAATATAGTTCTTGTACAGGGCCTGGCGCATGCTAAGCACCTCATGCATGTTATCTGTCTGTTTTTAATTATTACTTTATTGTGTCTTTGACTCACCTCAGTGGAGCATATGTGTTCTTTCCCTTTCATACAACCTGAGATTAGAATTAGCGAATGGAGAGGCCTATCTCTGTTGAAATTAGTCTGGAAGCAGGAAAAGTAGTCACTTAGGAAATTAAGAGATAACTTCTGCATGCTGGCTACCTGAAAATATCTAAAAGTGAGCCACATGGATGTAAATTCCAGGTATCTTATTTCAGGAACATAAGAACAGATTTCTGCAAATTGGATGCTTAATGATGGGATAAACTAACTCAGGAGGTAGTGAGCTGGTCATACCTGGAGGCCTCCTAGAAGCTAGATAACCATATTTCACACACCCTCAGTCTCACACACCCTCAGTACAAGAACCATCATGGGTGACAAGGTTGGAAGGCAGCCAGAGGGGTCCACACTCACAGAGATCCATGGAGATGTTTAGTAAAACATGGTATCCCTGGAGATAAGATAAATGGATGGTAATAAGAGTTTCATGTAATCCTATATATAATCAAAGAAAGATAAAGAGACAGAGATAGCTACCCCACATTAAAGTCAAGTTATACTACCTGGCTTCCGGATACTAGTCAGTTTTCAGATTCAGAACCCTGTGACAGTAGAGAAAAGGAGTATTTCCAGATGGAAAGACATTTCCACTGTTTCAGAAAGAATACATGGTAATATTTTTTCCTATCGCTTTCTTAAAGTTTCTTGGCCATTTACTCAGGTAACTATATACTGAGGGAAGTAGATGACGCACGTAGTTTGAGGACCGGTTAGATACAATTTCCAATTTGACACTGATGTCTGGGACCAAGATTGTCATCGTGGTCTGTTTGCTAGTGTAAGGTGCCTAGTGCATTCATTAGGTGCCACTGTTCAAATGTGTCCTCTGGGGTGACAGACACACAGCTGGCCATTTCCTCAGCCTTTGAATGAAAATTGAAATGCACATGCCTGGTAGTTGACAGAAACCTCACAGGTGTTTTGAATTGTGAGGTAAAAGCTATTAAAATGAAGAAGGTCAAATGTAAACTTCTGAAATTTCTCTTTCTCCAACAACTTCCATCTCTGTACCAAAATAGTAAACCCAGAGGGAATGTTGCATTCTAAAGTGAAAGGAAAAGATGAGTGAAATACTTAACCTAGTGGTTGTAAGGATGGCCTCTCTACTCATCTCATCAGTTTGAGCCTTCCAAAGACGACAGGAATCCTAAAGGATGACAGGGCATTTCAGAGAAAGCAAAACACACTAATAGTGTTGTCTCATCGCAACAGTCTTAATTGCAGCTTCTGTGCCAAATGAGGAACGTTTGCCAGGGCATATTAACATGGCCGCTGGGATATGTTACCCAGCCTTTGATATATCAGCTATGTTATTTTATATTCCTACTAAGGAGGACAAGAAGCAGTCTCTGTTCATACGGAGTGGAAAAATGTATATTGGTTGTTTTGCCCCAGGGCTATGTCCTCCTACCATCTATTTTGGAGTCTGAAGGAGTGCAGACTGCTTGGTTATTCCAAATAGTCTGTCATATTTATTCATGATATCAATGAGGCCACGTTAACAGGGAGCCCCAAACACTCTGGAGGTCCTGTGTGAGATGCATGTGCTTTACAGAGTGGGAGATGAAACTTGTACACACTGAGAATCTTGCCGCATCCAAGAATTTATTTACAAGTTGAGTGGTGAGGGAAGGGTTAGAACTGTCCTTCCAAAGAGAACGACACATTATTTTACCTCTTACCTTCTACTACTAAGAGGGGCTCATGATGCTTGATAGTTCTCTTTGCTCTTTGTATTCCGGGAGGAGCAGATTTTATACTTCAGAATGCTTCTGCGACCATTTACATGGAGACTGTCTATGTCCGGAAGGAGTCTGGCATTGGAAAGGGTCCTATAGAAGCTTCCCTGGTACCGCAAGCACCTGGTACCTGAAAACTGGACCATGTGATCCAGCAGCTGCTGTGACACCATAGACATCCATGGGGGGGGATGTTCTACAGAGCTGTGGGAAACCTCACTGAACAGAGCTATGGGTTCACAATACAAACCCATAAAATATTGACGTAAAATCATTGCCTTCTGTATCAGAGAAGTACATACCATCTGGATGTGACTTAGGCTACTGGTACTTAGAAAAATGGGCATGCTTGATTATGGGACATCAGAAGCTCACGTGGGCAGATATTCTATCATAAATCAGACTCAATCAGACCCATCAAATTCCAAGACACACTGAAGCCATTCGTCATCCATAAGATGGAAACATTATGCACAGGACTAGGTACAAATGCTCTGGAAAGCACAGTCTTCTGCAGGAAGCACTACACAATCAGACAGGATGGCCGACTTTTCCATCGGCCCATCCACTTTTTCATTGACCATCCCGATGCTGGTGCATTGAGCACAAAAGTGAAACATTTATGGTGACAGGTAACAGACTCAGTAGCATGAAGTCCCACTCACCAATGCTAACCTATTTATTTCCACTATCCCAGGACTATGCTACCAATACAGGCCAAATTGAGTACTCTCTCAGGTGGTTCCCACATGGCAGCATCTCTCAAGGAGAAACAGCAGCTACCTGTGGGAACCTGACCACATTGGATTTCTTCTGCCATGGAAAGAACAAAAATTCATCTTAAATGGGATTGACAGATGCTACACATTTTCATTTGCCTTTTCTGCCTTTGCAGGGTTAGTACCATTCTGAGGGCTTCGAAAGCACATAATTCACTGCCATGAGTCAGTACACAATATCACATTGGACCGAGAGGCGTACTTGTAAGAAGAGATGTAGCAAGCAAATTAACATGAAGCGCCCTTCTCATAACACATTCAACACCATCCAGATACTTCATAGGGATAGAATGGGGTTTTTTAAGGCACCATCACCTAGAAATACTCTTAACACTGTAAAACAAGAGGTTACCACCTCTCAAACCATAGTGCCTGTTCTTCACCAATGACCATAATACAGTGCTGTGTCACTGACAAGCCGGGGACATGAATTTGGGACCAAAGAATAGAAGTCAGAGTGATTCCACTTTCATAACTCTTGATGTCCCACTTTTGGGATTCGTGCATCCTGTTCACATAACTCTAGTCCTCAGACTGGAAGGCTAGGTTCAGAAAGAAATGGCTTCATAGGAAACACAGCAAGCCCCTTAAATGAACGGCTGTTGCTGCTGTGTGAGCACTTTGGGATTTTTACAAGGGGCTAGGAAGGAAAGAAAGGAGAGAGGGGCAGGAGAGAACACGTTTGGCCTCCGGGTGATTCTGGTCACCATGCCCTTCTCAGACAGAGTTTCTGCATGTGTCCCCTTACTGTCAAGAGTTGGCAGAGACTCCAAGGAGCACCCAGGGAATCACGTGCGTCTTGGGGTGCAGAAGGATGGCACATCGTTGCACAGAGAAAGCAGCACCAAAGCACCCTCGGACCACCTTGTACACCTTCGCACACAGAGACTCCGGACACCCAGCCCTGCTTCCCAGGCTCTTTCTGGGCTCCCTCGTGGGTGGGGTGCTTCTGAGTTAATTTTATGTGTCAACTTGATTGGGGCACAGGGTTCCCAGATATTTCATGAATTATTCTTTTCTAAGGGTGCTTGTGGAATTAGCAGTTCAAAGAGATCTAGCTCTTTATTTTCTCATTTATTGTTATTATTGCTATAATTATTAACATACATACATCCTACAAATGAATGTGTTTCACCGTGGCATTTCCATATGAGTCCATGGAACGCTTTGATCATGCCCCTGCTTTTCAGCCCCCTTCGTCCCATTCTCGGATGCCTTTCCAGACTCTGATGTCCATAGACGTGGTTTCCATTTCAGGGAGTAAACTGAGCCAAGCAGATGCCCTTCCCCCAACGTGGGTGGGCCTTGTCCCATCCATTGGAGGCCTGGGTAAAACAGAAGACAGAGCAAGGCAGAATTCGCTCCCTCTGCCTGACTGCTGAGCTGAGACTTTGATCTTCTCCTGCCCTCAGACTGGCGTAGACTGGTACTGAAATCTATACCATCTGCTCTCCAGTTCTCAGGCCAAGGGGTTTGAACTGGAGCTGCATCTCTGATTGCTTGGGTTTCCAGAAGGACTCTTGGCTACCATAAGTATGTGAATCAATTTCTTATAATAAATAAATATACATCTGTATTTCTATCCTATTGTTTCTATATCTCTGGAGAACTTTATTGCCTAACATTCTAGGAAATGCCTAAAAAATTATCCCCAGATGGATGGAGGTATAATACATATTTTTTTCTGAGTGTGGGCTTATGGGAACTCCAATACCTGCTCCTTACACAACCAACAAGCACCCAGGAGAGGTTTTCTGCTGCAGACCAGCCCTGGCAGATCTTAGCAGAGCCCTCCCTGCTGTGGCAGAAGATTTCTCACTGAAGTGCAGCCTGTCCTGGGATGCACAACCTGCTCACTGTTCCTTTCTCTTTTTACCAGACCTGTCATTCTAGCAGTAGGTGTCCCCACTGGCAGTAAGGTGATCAAGCACAGAGCAGACCCCATTAAATTTCACTCTTGTACCTTCAGCAGATTTCCCATTGAGACTTGCAGTATTTTAAAAGTCAGTCTTCCTGGGGGAAAGAGGTGGGGACAAGAGATAAGAGAAAGGATGGATGGTTTGTATGCCACTTGAACAAGTTCGTCTTTTTTACTATTTTATTCTCCGGCTATACAGATGCTTCTTTGGATGTCATTCTAATGGTGATAGTGCTTACCAAAATTATCTCTGCCGTTCAGAAAAAGGTAATAAACTTTCAGGGTTTTGTTTGAAAGCTCTGGTTCACATGTGCAAATAATGAAAAAAGGAAAAAATTTGCATACGGCAAGAGCTCAGAAGCCTGTCTCCTGGCCTGCACGGATGTGCCTCAAACTTTACCTTAAAAGAACAGATGGGAAGCCTGATATTGGCAGCTAAAAGCATTCTCTGTGTCTGCTATCTGCTTCAAATCACCACCACTGCCCTCTTCCAGCTTCCATACAGCCCTGAGCAGCTGCACACACGTTTCCAAGCACTGGGATCTGTGGTGCTGGTGCTGCACCCTCAGGATGGTTAGTGGGTTTGAGGTAGGCTGGTGGTGACACCGTGAGGTATACTTGGCTCAGTCTTTCATTCTATTGAGATCTGCTAAGGCCACCTGCCCTGGCAGCTGACCTTCAGCTCTACTTTGGCTTTGAAAGTGTGGCCTTCACAACAGTATCTGATAAAATACTGATGCTTGGGGTCCTTTACCAGATTGCATCAGGATTGCTCTCACTCTTCCCTGGTGGGCAACATAAACATGCAGGGACACAGACACACACACACACACACACACGATTGTCAGCCTTCCAGAACCTCTTCCCCCCCACCCGACAATCCATAAATACACATTTCATGGATGACGTTGGGTTTCAGCCAGGTCTGGCGACAACAACGGATTCTAGTGATGGACTCCAGTCCAAGAGTTAGGTAAGCAGGTGCCATAAATGCACCTGTGTCCATCCTGGCGCTGGATGCACTGAGTTGTCCTGCTTTCAAGTCACTCTTTGCCCTTTGCAAAATGTCTCTCTTGCCTCACCTCTCTCTAGTTTCATTCCTCTCATGTGCAAACCAATTAGTTAAGGGAGAATAAGTGAACCTAAGTGAAGAATGATTCCTTGGTGACAAACTCAAGGAGTATGGGACTGGCACTCCTAGTGGATCTCAAGTAGATGAGACCCTGGAGACAGAAGTGGAACCATGGTAGAGGTCACCCTGCCCCCTCACACACATATATGCTTGGGTACCTCACACAGGACATACCTGTGTTCACTTTCTTCCACGATCTCCTGAGATTCAACACTCTTGAACATATCAAAGTCCATAGCAGAGTGGCAGAGGTAGAACAGGACCTCCCTGTCCTGACACACTGAGCTCAAAGCTAGTTATGTGGTCTGGGTTGAAATCTTTCTTAATTTATCTTTCCACGTCCTTATTTTTATTTCCTGACTGCAGTCTCAGCTTCCTGAGGGGAAGCTCCCATGCTTGTCTCTGAGGACCCATCTCTGCCAAACCACAGCACAAAAGCACTTGCTGCTTTGATTTGTGTACAGATGAGACCAGGGAAAGGCCATCAGGGTAAGGGAAGCTGAACAATTGCAAGGGTTATCCCAAATCTGATCTGTCACAGGTCCTTTCCAAAAAAAAAAAGACTGAAAAAAAAAGGCCTTTTCCTCCCTGAGGCATACATTTTATGGCCCAGCCAGGAGGTTTGGGCTATTTTTAAAGTTTGAAATCATAGAAACTTGAAAGGATGAGGTCCCCAAAGCAAATTTCCTCATTTAAAAGATGAACAAACTGATGTTTTCTCATGTGTGTTTGTTACTCATTGTTTCATGTAATCCTCACGATGCCTTCTAAGCTGGGCACTGATGCTGCAGGAGGAAGCTGAGTAATATGGTTGACATCTAAAATGGCTGCCAAAGCCTCATGTGTTTGGACGGTGACTGGTTTACAGGTGCATGATAGTTGAACTGCTGTTAGGAGGAGGGGTCTGGTCAGAAGGGGTGGGTCACTGGGGACATGACCTGGAAGGCTGTATCTCCCTAACCTGCTCCTTTCTTGGTTCTCTGCTTCCCAGCTATTTTGTCATGAGCAGCTTTCCTGTGTGGCAGGCCTTTCCTGTACGCCATTTTGGCCCTGAAGCCAGCTGTCTGTGGACTAAAACCTCTAAAACACATGAGCCAAAACAAACCTCCCTTCCTCTAAGGTGAGGCTGTCAGGTATTGTGTCCCAGCAACCAGAAATGGACCAGGACGCTAAGTACTGCAGAGATGATATGATTTGTCTAAGGCAATGTAGATCCTTAGTGGTGGGTCAGGGATTGACTGTCAGTCTAAGGTCTTTTCATCCTAACCAGGGGTCCCTTCCTGTTAACCTAAGGACTCAGACAGGCAGGTGATGATATTTTTATTTGATTCCTGACAAAATATAAAATATATCCATATGTCAACAAAACCATGCCAAATTTCCTTCTTGAGAAAGCCCATTTTTTACAATGAGTAAATGCCCTTCTATATTTTTGGTATATTTAACATTCCATTCTTCAGGATATTATAGAGATAATACATGGGGTGGTTTGTATGCTTGCTTTCTAAAACAAAACATTGACAACTGTATGAGAGTCTTAAATATTCTTTAAAATTAAAAACTCTAAAAGTCTAGGTGCACAGTTCTTTAAGGTGATGTTCATATTGCTGCCAGCAGTGTCAGCAAAGATGACCAGGAGAACGAGTGAGCATTCCACTCAGCATCTTGTCAAGCAGCCATTGCCCACTGGCCACAGCACAACTGGGCCTCTGCTGCCCTTGTGGGGCTCGAAGCTCCGGTCCAGTTCAGGTAGAAACCTTTACTGTCTCAAAAGTACCATGGGATTTGTGTGAGGGAGCGGAGCCTCTCAGCACTTTTGAGAGGACTTGGACTTTGGAAGTAGGGTTGGATTGACCTTCCATCTGACCGTTCCTTCCCAGGTAGAGAGCAGGAGAGATTAACACCCATGAAAACTTGCCTGGAGTTTCTGACAGTGTTTTCTTTGCTCCAGGTGGAGAAGTGTTAAAGAAAGGAAAAATGCTGTGGAATGGTCTTGGTCACTTTTGCGTCACTGAGACACAATCCGGGGTACCCACAAGTTAAAGGAGAGGTTTATTTTGACTCATGGTTTTAATCTAGGGTTGGCGGGCTCCAAGGGCATGGTGGAAGAGTCTGGCAGAGAAAAACTACTCATGCTATGGTGGCCAGGAAGCAGAGAGAGAAGGGAGGAAGTGGAGCGGGAGATCCATCCTCCTAGGTCACACCCCAGTTACTGGCTTCTAACCAAGGCCACCTCCTGACAGCATCTCAGCTGCTGAACTCAATAGTGGCTGAATCAACTGAAAATATAGTACCTGCACAATCCAGCCACCTTTCAAACCCCTGGCTCTGAGAATGTGAAAGTTTTCAGGAAGATTCTAGATCTAAAAGATAACAAGAATGTGCCATACTAGATTCCAGAGCCATGACTTTTTAGGTGCATGGTCGTGGACAGTTTCCTTTTTGACCTTCCCAAGGTTGTTGAGACAATAAAAATCATATACCTCAGTCCTCCTCCCTCTTTTTTGGTTGTGGTATTCATGGTTTCAGTTACCTGTGCTCAACCACAGTTTGAAAACATTTCACGGAAAATTACAAAAGTAAGCAGTTTGAAGTTGCGCAGTTTGATGAAAGCTTGAGCTGTCCAGCTCTGACCTTCTCGGGGCTGAATCATCCTTCATCGAAGGTGTCCACCCTGTATATACCACTTAGCTGCTTATTAGCCTCTTAGCTCTTTTAGTTACTGGACTGACTTTCACGCTAACCTTTATTTTACATAATAATAGTACCAAAATGCAAGATTAGTGGTGCTGGTAAGTAGTATACACCCCCCCCAAAAAAACATAGAGTGCTTCTTTAAGTGAAAAGATAATAAAGGAAGAAATATATTTGCTGAGGTGGCAAAAATTTATGGTACATTATTATTGTCTTACCATATCTAACTTATAAATTAAACTTTAGCATACGTAAATATATTTAAGAAAAATATAAAATATATAAGATTTGATACTATGTGCAGTTTCAGAAATCGATCCTCCCAAATAAGAGGAAACTACTACAACTTACACAAAGCACTTCATACTGGGCTAACGTGTACTAAACCCTCAGAAAGTGTTAGTTTCTCACCCCTTTTCATACACAATTCTTTCCCACTTTCCCCTTAGGCCACTCCTAGCTAAAACAGACTTCTCTTGCCTTTAATGACTCATATCTCATTCTCTTGCACCCCGACGTGTGTCTAGCAAGGGAAAATGCTAGTTGGTACTCAAATTCCCACCAAGTGACTCAGAGGTTAGAGGACAGGACAATGCTTAAGCAAAAGAAAGCGCTGGTGGCAACATTCTGGACTCCGTAGCCCTCATTAGAGTTTGCAGTCCCACCTCCCTGACACACAGCTGGTGAGGCCCAGGCAGGAGTCCGGTCCTGGTGCCAGGCATGGACCGGGGGCCAGAGCCTCTGCTGTCATTGCCCATCTTTATCCTGCTCTGTGCCCTTGGATGTTACAGGTGCCACCTGGAATGTCACATTCTAACATACGAGACAGAAGTGGGGCAGGGGTGGGGGTGCGAGCTTGGCTATCACAACCAGGCACGAGTCGAAGCAAGTCCACTCGTGACTGGGCGTCAGCTCTGGACCTGGAATTGATCTGGATCCAAGCGATGTGCTGAAGTCAGACGACAATGTCTGTCTAGGCGGGGCAGATCCGCAGGACGCACTCAGTGGCAGGTCCCAGGGTCCAGGACAGGGGCTGCGGGAACTAGTGGGTAGGAGGGAGTGCTTCATCCTCTGTCTTGTCTTCACATTTGTTGCTGGCTTGTGCTTGCTGACATCGCCGCATATTCTATTTATGCAAATAGGCAATCTTCCTTTATTTCGAGGCTCGTACGTGCACACAGGCCACTAACTGTCACAAAGATTTCTTGGCACAGTGGTGACGGACAGCACGGGCACTCACCCAGCAACAAGGCAGAGGTCTGGCTGGGGACGAAGAGTGTTTAATATTGATTTAAGTCCCGAATAAAGGACAATTGGTGAGGGGCAGCACTGGATGGTGTTTAACGGCAGAGCTCTGCACTCAGACAGACCAAGTCTGAATTCCTGCCCTAACATGTATAAGCTTCGTAGCCCTGAGAGCCTTACTTGACCCCTCTGGGTCTCAGTTTCCAAATCTGTAAAATGATGATACAATAATATCAGCCATATGGGAAGTTTCGATGAATATAAGAAAAGGTATGCAAAATAGTTCATAGAGGACCTGGGAATAAAGTATCCTGTCAGGGTTATTTAGGGAGGAATCTAGTCTACTACTATTTAACTTTTATCACTTTGGAAAGATTTTTTTAAAAATCTGTGATTAAAATAAGAAGGTGCCAAAAGGAAAAAGTAATAAGAGGCCCAAACAGTTTGGGTGGCTAGAAAAAAACACTTGAAGAACTTGTTCACAAAGGAATGTTTCTAGTGGAACTGTCTAACCTAGTAAGAAAATTTAGATCCTTGTAATCTGTATATTCATAACTTCAGTATCATTGATTTTCTGTAGCTTTTACTGTTAGCAGTAGGTTGGTTGTGAACTTCATCCACTATGCATAGGATCTGAGGAGATGAGGGGACAACAAGGGTGAAGATAATAGCTTGTAAAGTTAGCCCTACTAAGTTTTTTAGGAAATTCCACAGTGCTTATAAAAGTCATATTTTGCTTTTTAGAAACTTCAAAGAGAGACTGGGAGGGTAACTATACATATATTAAAAACAGGAGGTTCATATTAGTTGAAAATTAGTTTCTTTGATTTCTCCAAATAAATGAAAAAATTTAATGGAAATCCAACTCTATGTTTCCACCTGACCATGAAACAGCGGGCAGAACCACTGAGGGGCAGTGGCCGACCTGGGACCTCCAGAAGTTCCCCTTCTTTCTTTCAGGAAGAAGGCCTGCAGATCTGCAGCTAGCTTAATGCAAGCTGCTCCCAGCTTGAAGGAACCAAGGGCAGCACCAGGACCCTTTTGCCAAGGAGCCAAAGCAAGAAACATGAAACTAGAACCTCCCTGGGTACCAAGAAAGACTCAGAAAAGTACAAATTCACATGAAAGGTCAAATACAGATTGATATAAAAGAACAGATCTCCAGTTATCTATCAGAGAGCCACGATTAGTGATGGTTTTTATGCAGGGTCAATGTAATATTTTTTTTCTTATTAAATTTTATTTGTGAATGTTCACAAATACACTCATCACTTAGCTTCAAAAGCCACCATTTTTTTTCCAAAAATGTTTATCTTCATACTGTCCTTTAGTTTGATGCAGTAATATCTGTTGAAGAATCCCTTAAATGCTTCAGTATGTATCTTATTTTTTTACATAATCAGAATGGCACTTTTAACATCTACCAAATTTAACAAATATTCATGAAAAAAATCCTCAGCCTTGCCCCACCACTTGGAAAAACTACAAAGAAATTTCAAAAACAGACACCGATACATATAAGGTGCTTTGTGATAAAGATAAGGACTGGTTTAGTCACGACTGGGTAGTTATATGGTTGGAAAAGTTTATTTTAAGATGAATTTCAGATGAACTAATGTTTTAGCAAAAATCTGGGGATAGATACTTTTCTAGGTGACAATGAGAGGAAAAGCTCCCTATCTCCCCTCACTAAGAAAGAGAGAAAAGGAGACAGAGAGAAGGGGCAGAGACAGAGGCAGTGACACAGACAGGTGGAAGCAGGGAGGGAAGAAGAAAAGATCTATTATTTACTGAAAGCTCCAAAACTGTGATGCAAAAGAAACATTTTTTCCTCTATAAATTGATTAACTCAGGTATTTGCATAGTGATGGAAAGCCAACCAACACAGAAAGAAAGAAAAGGAAAAAGCACTATCGAAACAAAATAAATGATGTGCAAAATACGAATGCAACTTAAAAATTCAGGTAGAACGTAATGAACATGAATGACAGACAAAGGGCTAAGCTCTGATGCATACCAAGATTCATCCGTAAATTCATAAAAACTTGGCCATTGAAAAGGTAGTGGAAGTGCATTAGTTAGCTTTTTTTAATCACTGGGACACAATAAGCCACACTTATAACTAAAAAGAGGAGAGATTTAATTTTCCTGAGGGATTTTTGTGTAGAGAAAGAAAATAGGACACTGACGCCTTTTTCCCAGGAAGCAGCTTTATTCATGTTGGCACTGACTCGGTGGATTCATATCCAAAGCCTGAAAGGTGAGCATGGCATAGTTGCATATTTTTATATAACTTTTCTGTCTTTGTTTCCCTTATATGGGCATACACCATCATTTTAGTCTAGTTGGGTATGATTTATGTCACAGAGTTACCATACACAGAGGCTGACACTGCTGCATTGTACAAAGCTCCTACCTTGACACATTGAGAGGGACTTTATCACAATTTAGCTTGGAGTTTCAAGGGATTCAGTCCATGGTTGACTGGTTGCAAGGCAGAAATATCATGGTGGACCAAAGCTGCTTAGTTCATGGTGACTGGGAAGCAAAGCAGGCAAACAGTGGCAGATATAGTTTCCAAGTTCAGGGAACCACACAGCCACACCCAGAAGTATGTTTCACTAATTCCCTAGCCCCCTTCCAAGCCAATCAAGTTGACAGTCAAGCTTAACCGTCACAGGGGTAGAGTTATCTCTTTTAAATCACAGACACTCCATGTTGTAACAGACTTTCTGCTCACTTTCCTTCACCCATCCAAAATCTACAGGGAGACTCCTTAAGCAGAGGTCTGGGGACAGGTGTAAATTATCTATGTTTTAGGAAGTCATGTATTTGGTTTTCCTGGGGGCCAGTATCTTAACCCGGAATTAAAACTGTTACATGGGTATTTTACAGGTTGCAGTTTAAGTTTATTGAGTTCATTTGTTCATTACAGAGAGCTATTTCTCACACTTTAATTATTTCATTTTATTAAAAAATGAATGTCAGTGACTCAGTGAAGTTCAAGAGGAAGGAGAACAAAATGAAAATGTCATCACTCTATCATTAAATCTTAATCTTCAGATGGTGTTTTACAACATTTTTTAACTTTATGGGGTTGTGTTTAAATGCAGTGTTGCCTCATATATTTAAAAACAAAAGTAGCTCAAAGTAAGAATGAGAAATACCTACAGAAACTTCTTTTAAAATTGCAACTCTGCCATAGCAGCAAGGCCCTGCCAGGAAGGAAGGAAAGTCTGTGCGTGTCAAGTCTGCACAGATTCCTTGGTTCGCTGGCAGAGGCAGGAATTGGCCTCGCGTCCTCAATCTGTGCATTAACACAAAACTGCTTCATTTTTCATGTCTCTTCCTTCAGTGAAAGTTTGTCACTGACTACGTCAAAAGACAGCCTCCCTTCGGGGCGCGGGGAGGGAGTCTAGGTAGGGAGAGAGAGCGGGAACAATTGTCACTGAGGGTGAATGGCATCTCTGACATCCCAGATTCCCCAGAATGTCATTAGGTTGGATTTGGATAGCTGATACCGCTGATATTTGTGCCCTTCAGCAAATTCTATATTTGATTCTCTCATCCCAGGGGCTTTTGTGAAGCAGGAAGCATTGTATCAGAAAGAGAGCTGCAGTCAGCCTCCTCATGATTACGGTGGAATAAATGGCAATGCGTGTATCACATGGCAATGAAAAGGCCAGTGGGTGGAGGGGAAAGTTAAGGCGTGATGACTTTTCTCACAGTGAGTCTTGCTTCTGCTCAGCGTGTGTGCCTGCTGAACTTTTATTTACTTATTCCTTAGAAAATCTTCCAAGTTCACCCATTCTTCAGTTATTAAATATGTCATCGGAAAGAATACTTGGAGTTTTGTAACTCTGGGTTTTTCTAGCTCAAAGGCAAGCGCAGTCATGAAGATGGATAGATAGATCGATAGATCGATCAATCGATAGATAGAACATCTGGTTTATTAAGTGGTGTAGCAATATGAGTCTGTATTAATTTGCAAGTTAGTAATCTACAAAATAATCTTAATTGCTCTGATTGTGTTGGAAGAGTGACTAAGACCAAACTTGAGGAAGTTAAAGGGTAGTAGATGAACTGGACCTGCTGGCGTGTACCTATAATCCCAGCAATCTAAGAGGCAGAGGAAGTTTCAACACAGCCCGGGCATCTTATTGACTTACTGAGCTTCCTCTGCTTCAAAGCAAAGTAAAAAAATTAAAAGATCTGGCAAAGCAGCACTCTAAGAGGTAGACGTGGAGTTTTAACCCAGTCTGAGCATCTTATTGACTTATTGAGTTTCCTCTGTTTCAAAGTAAAATAAAGTAAAAAATTAAAAGGTCCAGCAATATAGCTTAGTGAAAAGGCCCTGGGTTTAATCCCCAGTACTAAAAAAAAAAAAAAAAAATGTAGTAGTTTAAGGTCAATTCAAGAAGAATCACTTAACAGCTAAGGTTTTCATTTGGCTTTCCCCCATCTCTCTTAACCACACCTACATTTTCATAAAATTCTACTAAAGGTAACAGAGAGAAGCAGCGGCATAGACTCTCCTCCTGTCCAGCCCCACCCTCTGCTCCCTTCCATGAAACCCTGGACCAACTTCCTGTGATTTCCCAGAAGACACCCACTCTTTCCAGGTCCAGATTGGACCCTGTCAATCCTGTAACACTCCTCAATGATGCCCTTTCATCTTCAGGATGAAATTCCAACCCTTCAGCATGGGATAGATGCCTCCAGCCTGGCCTTGCTTTCTGTGTCCCTCAGCCACATGCAGACAACTGTCAGAGGATCTGCATGCTTGCCAAAGATTTGGTGCTTTCTGGCTTCTGAATGATCTCCATCCACTCCTCTACTCTTCTTCTTATCTGTCAGGCTTGCTTCTTTTTCTTTGAGAGCCAATGTAATGTCATTTTCCCTTGGAAGCCTTTTTTTGATACCCTTTCCCTCCAAGTCAGGCCCCATTTCCATAGTAACTTATACGTGGCACTTTTATAGTATTATGCAAATTTTAATGTAATTGTCTATTTATATGTCTGGTTCCTTGTTTCTGTCATATTCAACTGAGATTCCCATCTCTAGTGGGTTCTAAACAGATGATTTGTGACACATTTCAAGGGGAGAAAAATAGAGAATTAAGAATTAGGTAAAAAACTAGAAGAGACTTCTTATTCTTTCACTCTTTTTGTGTTGGATGGGAGAGCACTCAGGATTGAATCCCAGACCTTCACACTGAGCCTTATCTCTAGCCCTTTTTTAAATATTTTTAATTTTAAGAAGGGTCATCCTAAATTGCCTGGACTGGGCTTGCACTTGTGATCTTCCTGCCTCCGCCTCCACAAGTGCTGGGATTATAGGCCTATACCACCATGCCCTGCTAAGTCTCTTCTACTTTTGGGTTTCTGAATTTCTCTGATCCCCAAATCCCAAAAGATACTGAAATTTCTTTTTAAAAAATGATCTGGGAAATAATGTTATCACAGTTTCATCTTATCAAATATTTTATTGCCCTTGAAGTTGATTATCCAGCAAGACTATATGACAACTATCAACCAGTCTACTGTCCTTGCCCAACACTCCTTTCGTCCCATTATGCATATAAAGCCAACTTCTCATTACATGCCCAGGCTCAGGGCATGTAATTCTTCTTATTAACTCGGCACAAGCCTTTTGTCTTCACCAGCACAGCACAGTGACTAGATCGGAACACATACTTCAAAGGAAGATGGTTCTAGGTTCTAATTCAATTGAGATGTATTGCAAAATTTACTTAACATTCTTGAACATGATTTTCCTCTTAAAAAATAAGGTTGTAAGGGTTAGGTAAGAGAGTTTGTAAAACTTGCCTCATATATGCTTGGCACAAAGGAAGCATAGCAGAATTACTCTTGTTATTCTAAAAGAGGAAAATCAAGAAGAAATTGCTTAGCAGACAGCAGGTCCTTATGTTTGCAAAAAATCAAAGAGGATGATGGTTACTAACGAACCTGTAATCTAACATAACACTCCAACTTCCAGGGCTAAGATCACATTGCTCTTGGCCCAGAATCAGGTGAGATATAGAATTTTTCCCATTGATTCTGGTGACATAGATGTCATCACTGTTAGAATCCTAAAGGTTTCTGAATGGTTTTGCAGAAGATGTTCTAAGACTGACTGAGCAACATCTTTCTAAAAGGTGATGACAAAGGTGGAGAGATTTAGGGACAAAGGAGAGGAGAGGAAGAGAATCTGCCCAAGCTTCAAGCCCCCTAAGAGATCAAGGTGTTGTGATCTTAGCCAACACCCTAACTAATAAGGAGTGATGCAAGGGCAAGACTGACAGTCTGACCTGTGACGGGTGACTTGCTGGGGAGCAAGAGACTGGACTTGTCCTAAACAGGAAGAGGCTGAAGAGTGACACCGTAAGCAGTTTTCAATTGGACAAGTAGCTCACATTCCATTCACCGAGGCAACTGCCCAAAGGGGAAGAAATTATTCAAAAGACCACAGTCCTGGCTTAGAAGCTAAATCAACAATACATGACTCAACTCTTGTTGAGATTCTCCTTCATCACACCCACAGCAGTTTTCAGACTGACCTGTAAAAGATGTTTGCATAAGTGAAGAAAAAGTATAAAAGAGTAACCCTTGTCCCTGTCATCCAAACTGTTCATACTGGACATTTGGGGAGTTTGAAATCATTCAGAGGTAAGGTAATTAAACATTTCATTGTGTTCCCTTTTAACTTGTAGCAAAGATTACAAATTGTATTTATACTTACAAAAATTTAAGTGAAATAGGACTGCATGTTTCCATATATATTTTTCAGACTAAAATAAATAAAAATTAGGCAAACCCATGTTTAGCAGCTAGGAGCAGAAGGAGAAAAGCAGGGAATTAAAATTTGTTTATTGTATTCTTTAAGGCAAGCTACCATGTGTGTGATTTCATTTAATCCTTGCATAACACTGGATAAAATAAGTTTCATGAGTCCCATTTTACAGATGAGATAACTGAACTTCAGAGAGACTAAATGATTTTTCCTAGGTCACATGGATAGCAATAAAGCCAAGAATTTAATCCAGATCTGTCTGTCTTCACAGGCCATAACTTTTCACAAGCCAAGTACTTACAGTTAGTTCTTTGAAAAGTATGGATTTCTTTCTATACAGCATATGTAAGGCTTACTAAAGAAAGAATATTCATTTCTTTTTAAATCTTTTATACACCCAAAGAAGAAATTCACTGGATGTAGCCATGCTGTGGTTAAAATATGACGTGACTTTTTCATAAGCAGGTGTTCATCACTAACCTGTCATAAATGAACCTCTCTCTAGATAGTTGTCCCATGATATCTGCAGAGAAAGGGTTCCAGGAAGCCCCACAAGAACCAAGATCCATAGATGCTCAAGTGCCTGATATAAAATGGCATAGTATTTGTATACAGTCTACCCATTTCCTCCTGTGCACCCTAATTCATCTCTAGATTACTTAGAATGCCTACCGGAGGATAAATGCCACATAGATAGCTGTAATACTGTTTTATTTAGGGAACAAGGGCAAGAAAACTGTCTGTGTTCAGTAACACAGATGGAATCTTTTTTCCAAATATTTCAATCCATAATTGGTTGAATCCTTCAGATGTGGAACCTGCACATATTGGAAGGGGCAACTGTGTATCTAAAAATGTGAAGAAATGAAATTTAATGATTTTTGTGTTACTATGGAATTAATATTTTAAAATAATAATTTGATCGTGAAGTTGAAGATAGTTATGGAAAAGAAAATACAGAAAAATTGTCTGGGAAAACAACAGTTGCATATTGTTAAGATATGTGATAGAAGTGGCTATTGTACTTAGATAAAGGATCATAGTCTATGCTTCAGTTTTCCCAGCTATAAAACTCACAGACAATTAAAAAAAACTGTCCCTAAAACATATACTTAGTTGGAGACTGAAATTATTCTCATTTTGACTTTGGTAGCGTCCACCACTCAGGAAACATGCTATTAGACCCCATTTTCCCACGTGGTCATGGAATCTCAGGCAGATTCTGAAGTGTTTCTTTACATTCCACTATAAACAAGAACATTTAGTTAATTATTATTATTATTTTTGGTATTCTAAGGTCCAATCCAGTCAAACTAACAGTGAAACTTCCATTTTAAACATGATCTCTTACTTTTTTCCCCTCGTTGGCTCATGCCTTACCCAGGAATCAAGCAACTCCAAGGAGGAAGGGGCTTGAGGTAGTCTTTCACCCTTGGCCACCCCTCCATTTTTAATTCTGGGTGTCTTAGGTTCCGGGAGGGCAAGTGGGATCAATCCAGAAGAGAAGACTCTGGAGTCAGTGGTGCCACTGTGGTCCTCTCTAGGCTAACCCTAGCCATCAGGGTTGTTTGATTTGATGGAATGAATGGTTGCTGAGAAGATGCTTCTTACTCTGAGTGCGTTCAGCAGGATATTTTCGGTCCTTTCTTTAAAGTGAGGAGATACTTTTCACCCATTGTTCTCAGCCTTGGCCAACATCCCAGGACACTGGGAAGAGTGCCACTGAAGATCTTTTTATCTGAGAAAAATCAATTTCTTTACCTCAAGAGTTTTTCCAGAAAACAACAGAACCAAATTTTAAATCCTTCACAAGAAGTGAGCCAAATAATAAAACTGTAGAGATTGTAAAGCTTAAAGAAATCTGAGAAATCACTGCCTTTTCATTGTCTATGAAGGAAACATGTTTCAGAAAATATAACTGTCTTACCCAAGGCCAAGCAGACAAGAGCTCCTTAGGAGCAGCGCTGGGTTTACCTCTAGGTTCTTCACTCACTGAATCCACAGGAGAGTAGGAAATACATTTTCCCATGTTATTATGTTTCTCTGTTATTATCATTCTCATTTTTATCATTGGAGAACACTGGGAAAATTCATCACTGAACAATATTCTGAGGTATGATAATTATAGTAGAACACATTCATCTGAAACATCACCAAAAACTAAAACACGGATTTTTACATATCCTTTATGTCAGCTTTATGAGGAAGAGGCAAATGACAGGTAAACGAGTTACTATCAGAATCTCACCCCAAAAAGAAGCTTCCATGACATATCATTTCTTGATGAATCTGGTCAATACAGTTTCTCTCCTTTGGAAAACTGAAATAACAAACCTTTACATTTCCATAATTCTTTTCCACTTACAAAGAGCTTTTCTACACATCATCTGAAACTCTACATTGAGAAGGAAGGTTATAATAATGACCCTGAAATACTATGAGTGCCTTTTAAGTTATCAAAAGAAGATCCAATTTAGTGTTAAGTGTTTATAAATAGTCTTCCCACGTGTGATGTTCAGAGCTGGAAAGTCTCAGTCAACTAGAACTTCCCAATAACTGACCTAGTTCACTTTCCAGTCATTCTAGATATTGGATTTCTCTTCCAATATATTTTGGTCAGGCACTATTAACTAAGAAAAAGTCCTTATTCCCTTTCATATTAGTTAGGGTTCTCTTAAGAAAGAGAACCAGCAGAATACACACATACAGGCAAATTTATTATAATGTATTGGCTCACATGATCATGATGACCACCACCTTCCAGCTAAAATATACCAATAAAGCTGGTATATTTTGAAGACCTGAAAGCCAGAAAGCCAATGGTATAGATTCCAGTCCAAGTCTAAAGACCTGAGAATCTTTCGAGGAACTCTCAAAGAAGCCTTTCAGGGACTGTTTCACCCCATCTCCCTTCAACTCTGAGGCCCAGAGCTCCATACCCCACAAATTCCAGTGGAGCAGTGGCTCTTCCTCATTTCTCTTGGGCACCAATCCTGGGTTCCAACTCTAGGTTGGTGACCCCATCATTTTTGCTCCTGAACTATATTGCCTGGTAGGCTGATTTCCCACATTTGAGCCTCAAACCATCCTACAGGACCCAGGAGAAGGTGTGTGTCTGAGCTTCAGCAGTCAGACAGAGAACAAGTTCAACCTTCCTCATCTTTTTATTCTTCTTTGGCTCTCAAGAGATTGGATGATGACCCCTCATCCATCTGACTTTCTCAGTCCGCCAGTTACAACTCTAGAACCACCTTCACCGACACACCAAAAGCTGTGTTTATTCAGCTGTCTGGGTGTCCTGTGGCCCGGTCCACATGATACATGAAATGCACCATCTCAACCCTTCTAAAACGTAGACAGCCCCCCAGTATGTGATGGTTCAACTTAGTAGTTTTTCATCTTTACCACATGCAAACGTGATACATATGCAGTGGAAACTGAATATCACATTTTTAAATTTGGAACTTTTCCCAGGCTAGTGAGAAGCAGTTCAATACTCTCTCAAAGGGCAGTGGTGGCAAGCACAGCTCTCCATCAGCCACAGGGTCACAAGAGGAGACAATTCATACTTTACATTGTACTACACGACTAAACGGTGATGTTTGGTAGGTTGATGTATTAAACACAGCATTTTTTTTTACCTAAGGTATTTTCAATTTATGATAGATGTTTTGGGGATATATCTGTACCATTACAAGTTAGGAGCCATTTGTATGCATCAGAAAATCCTAAATAGTATTCTAAAAACTTATCCATAAAGAAATGTGTAAAACTGCTTTTATAGTGCAGCAAGGCACCATTGACAATTTTAATATTTAAAAACTTCAATTGCTATTAAAAGGGGAATAGATGCAAAATATATAATGATGAAATGGAACTCTATGTAGCTAATATAATTGTGGTATACAAGACAATTTAATAACAACAGAATGTGTTAATACTACTTTGTTTGGTGCAATATTTGGGCCTCTCAGTGGATGATAAAACCACAGTGTTGTTTTCAAAATTATGCATCTATACATTTGTGGGTAGTTCAAAGAATAATGCAGAGATATGGATGGATATCTTTGGCTTGCTGCCCCTGAAAATCTAATTGTCTGAGTTGATAAGGAGAATCTAATGTGCAGGAGAACTGTGTGATTTTTGGCTCAAGGGAGAAAATGACGTTTCAGGAATGGAGATACGCAAAGAGATGGAGAGGAAAGAAAATGGGGAAGATTTCAAAAGCATAGACTCTGTTTCAAGATCCATCCAGAGAATATTGTTCTGAGTCTCAACCAGGAGAGAAGTAGGGAGAAAGAATGAAGAACTGTGTTGGTAAAAGACTGAGGCCTCTGGACACTAATTCTGACACTGCTCGGGGCCTCCACAACTGAGATGGGGGAGGAGGTCTGAGCGCTCCTGCCGGAAACTCCACTCTCTGGCACCAATGCACAAAAGACGGGTCCCCCAGTGGGCAGCGGTGCACCAGCGGCACTGGAACAGAAGAGAACTGTGCTACTACGCATGTGTGAGACACACATTCAAAATCTCTACGGGGCAGACCCTGAGGGAGACCTGAAGTCCAGACGAGCAAGTGGGCGTGGGATCTGTCTCCGTAGTG
Organism: Fukomys damarensis; assembly: GCF_012274545.1. Lineage (NCBI taxonomy): Eukaryota > Metazoa > Chordata > Mammalia > Rodentia > Bathyergidae > Fukomys > Fukomys damarensis. The sequence goes on along the minus strand of NW_022900931.1, from coordinate 43,484,036 downwards.
GCACTGTTATGGCTTAGACCCAGACTGTGCAAACCCCTCCTGTGTTCAGAGGTGGCTCTTTCGGAGATGTGTGGATCACAGTGGCGCCTTACTCATCAATCTGAGGAGTCCATAGCCTAAGGTGTTATTTGGAGACAGGTCCTGGTGGGAAAAGGTGGGTGATTGGGGATGTGGCCTGGGGTACAACTCCCTCCTCAGCTCCTGCTTTCCCTTTCGCCTCCTGGCTACTGAGATGTGAGCCCCTTTCCTCTGCTGGGCCTTTCCACCTTGCTAACCCTGACCTGGAACCAGCAACTGTGGAATGAATCCTCTAAAAACTGTGAGCCAAAATAAACCCATCTTCCTTTAAATTGTGAATGTCAGGTTTTGTGCCCCACAGATGGGAAAGCGACTAAGGCAGGCCTGAATCTAATGAATGCATTGTGGACCTTGGCACCTATTGGTGTTTTGAATTATTTGTCACTGAACGCTCTGCTGTGCACCACAGAATCTTAAACAGCATTTCCGGCCTGTACGCACTAAGTGCAGATAATAGCTCCTGACCTAAATGTGACTAGCAGAAATGGCTCCAAACATTGTCATGTGTTCCCTGGGCTCCAAAATCTCCCCAGACAGAAAAGCACTGGTCAAAGGGCATGGTAGCTGTATCCATGGGATGATACATTGGCATAGCTATCATTTATTGACTTTTTGTGGTGTGTTGGGCTTCACATTTCCAACTTAAAGCTCATAGAAGCTTTGTGAGGTACGACTTCCACTTGTGTATTTGGAAGATGAATAAACAAAATCATCTCAAGTTCACACAGTTTAAACATGGTGAAACTGTGCCACCGCCTGCCTCACAAGTGCAAGGTCCCGAGTTTGATCCCCAGGAATGAAAAAAAAAAAAAAAACACCCAAACATGGTGGAACTGAAATAGGAACTCCTGCATTATGACTCTGTAATTTCAAAAAAGCATTAATATGATTTAATTGGGGCCTTGGTGTGCAATTGTTATTTTTCTTTGCTGGTTTTTATTTATTTTTGTAGTTTTCAAATTTGAATGAGAGAAGTAATAATAATATTCAAAATATATTTAATAATAATATATGTAATAATATAATAATAATATTCAAAAATATTTAGCAGGTAATTTCCTAAGGTCCCATGCTGCAGGATTCCCATGTAAGCGTATCTCAACAAAAAGCCCCTCTGGGTATCTTTGTGCTCCATCCCAAGAAAAGACCAAGAAATGCAGGATAATTTTAGACTCAGACTGAAACTCAACAGGATAAAAGAGAGATCTGACAGGTGACGCCTTCATTCTCCACGGTTTGCTGAGTCCAGTCTTCACACTGTTTCTCCCAACCACATCCCCAGTGGATCCCAGTTCACAGCCTGTGACACACCACCCACAGGTGCCCACCTGAAAGCAGGCAGAGGGAGGCCTCTCCCTCACAGCAGGCAATAGCCAGTCTCCTCTCCACGGGGTCATAGGCACCTCTTCCAGCTGGGGGTGGGCGTGGTGTGGGTGGACAGACCCAGACTGAGCCTCAGCCTGGGTCTCTCCCATGTGCATTCAGGTTAGTGGTTCCTGTCTCTGCTGCTGCTAAGCAGTTCTGTGAAGCCTGCCTGTCAGTCACTGCTATGCTAACCCTTAGTGGCTGTTCCTTTGTCATCTGCCTGGTGTTGCTTTTATCTGAAGTGAATTCAACAATAGTGAAAGGTGCTAGTATGAAATCCCCAGAGACAAGCTTTTCCCGAAGAGCACTTGGAATGCAAGTTGCCTCCCTGGTTCTGCTCACCTCCAGGGAGCCTCATGGAGAATGTCACCCAGTGCCTGAAGGGGCACCCTGGGAAAGCCAGCTGCTTACAGTCTGCAAAAACTGGAGACATCCTACAATTGCTTTTTCCTTCATTTCCACACCCAAGAGTGTTTTGGGGAATTTAATCTCTATGTTTCTGGTTCATTTACACTAAACTTGTCACAGGATTCCGTCCCAAAAGTTACTGGTTGCCCAAGAGGGCTTGTGAGCTCTCTATAAACATCTATCTTTGCTTCACAAAAAAATTTTTTTTTTGTCCTCGTCAGGTTCAAAGTAATGTCGAAGCCACACATGAATAAGAGGTGGGTTTAGATTTCAAGTCTAGTTCAGTTCCTAAAAATGGTATTATGAGGAACTCCATCTCATAAATCAATCAACGCCAGATGATAGCAGGTATGGGTTTACCCACTTGGGACAAAGAGTCAGGCTGAGGTGTGAGATGAGTGATCAAGAGAAGACTAAAGGGCCAAGAAAATGGAAAGGGAAGCTGAAAACATCATAGCTCCAGCTCCTAATTGTGACCTCTTGTTATATACGAGGCACAGCGCTGAGTTTTTATAATAATAGGGTAGCAATTTTCCACTTCTCAAGAAAGAAGTTCCCTATTCTATAGATGAATAAACTTGACTTGAGAAGTTAATTTCACTGTTCACACAGGCAGCCACTGAGATACCCAGAATCCGATGCTGCTTTGTCTGAATCCAAACCAGTCATGTTGAAAATCATGAGGAAAGAATTCTGGGCCCCGCCCTCGCCCTGTGCCCACGTGGACCTACGTACGGCCGGGTGCCTTGATTTCTACTCAACTTCCTCACCCCAAATCCCTGTGGGACAGAAGGTGAGTCTGGCTGATCTCGGGCCATCCCTCACACAGACTATGGTCACTCTGGGACAAGCTTCTTCAGCTACGACTGCCAGGCTCCTCTCCTGCTTACCCAGCAACGCAGCTGGAGCTGGAGCTGGGAAAGGCATCCTGCCCTGTGCCCTCAGCCTGACTCCACTTCTGCTGGAAGCAGGTGGCAAACCGTTTCTCGAGCACTGAAGCCAGTTATTTCTGTGAACTTGTAATTTCTAGATACAATTCCTTTTTGTGTGGTACAGGCTGAAAAGAAGAAACGGGGGTGTGTGTGCGCTTGTGGGGCCTCTGTGGAGCTGGACAATTTTTATCGCAGTTGAACCACAGCTTTGGTGGTGGCTGAGTTCCCTCGCTGCTTGGTTCATGAAGTGCTGAGGACCTCTGATGGCAGGATGGTTTGTGCTTGATACTGGGAGCATCACGGTGAAGAAGAAATGATCACACAACTTTATTCTGATTGCTCTTTTCTATCGAGTATCACTTTATATGGATAACCAGAGGTATGGCCAAGATTTAAGGGCACCGATTAGTCCTTTAGACTCTCTTAGGTTATTAAGGTTCACCCTTAATAGGTTATCTTTCTTACCTATTTTAATATGTGTGGACACTACATTCATACTTCCCTTTAAATAAGGACTGTCCGGTGACAGCGGACATGACTATGATCAGAATATACAACATACATTGAACTCCCCCCAAAAAATATGAAATTAAGGGGGACAGCATAGCAAGGGAGTGGTAGAAGAATGCTTAAAGTATATCATATGTATGTACAAATCTGCCAAAATGAAATCCATTCATCTGTATGACCAACATTCATGAACAAAAATGTGAGCAAAAATTATAAAAGGAAAAATAAATCACATTTCCCCATTGAATTATTAAGGCAGAATTCCCAAATCAGGTGATGGAAAATGTTAAAATAGAGGCAAGTAAGCCAGCTAGGCTCTGAGAGGACCTAAGCACAAGCCCTGGGCTTCTAGAGAAAAACAGTTCTGGTCCTAGTATCAGGAAAGAGGAGTCGGGGTGCTGGGAGAATGTGAAAAGGAGCCAAGACAAGCCTTCCCCTGGGCTCCTGAATACTTATGGATGAAAAGGTGTGGAATATGACTGAGGGTGGCAAGGATCTATCAAGGATTGCAGAACCACTGGGAAGGGAAATGCCAGTTCCAAGAGACACTGGCCCCTTCACAGAGCCTGGGACACACGGAGCAGTCCACACCTGACTGGTGTCCTTCTACCCCAGCTGCCCTGGCGTCCCCCGTGAAGCAGGGCTTCCCACATTTAGGAATCTGTTCCTTTCCTGGTTCCTGCCTTCTGTCTTCTCTGCAAAAGCCTACAAAAGCTTCCACTCACCTGACAGTGAGCTCCAAGCTAGATCCAGCAGCCTCAAAATTCCTTCCCCCCTTACCTGTCAGTGTTCCTCTACTTATCCCCTTCTGTTAATAACCCATCATTCTCAGACTGACCCACTGTCACAGTGACTCTGGTTCCCAGAGGCAACTGGTTTTAAAATTGCCAGGACGTCTGAGAAGATCACCTGCCCACACCACTCCTGGAGAAATTTGCCTTTCACGCCTTTGTGCTTGCTTGCTGTTCCCTTCTCTTTTCATTCTGCTTAACTTACGAGTATGCCAGAGTCCACATACAATTCTAACTCCTGGGTGATGCTTTTACAGATCCCTTCAGTGAAATGCATTTCTCTTTCCAGTGAGTCCTAATAATCCTGTTTACTTGTATGATTTGAAGGACTAGAAAGAGGAGAGTGGCTGGGAACATGGATTTAGGAGGTGGGCAGTGGGGCATTCTTAGAATGGCTATGACAATGGCTAATTGGATGAAATGACTTAACTGCCCTCTGTTGGTTTTCCTGTATTTCATGGAGGAGCCAATGAAAGGGCTGGCACTTCAGGGACTTGTGACAGTGAAATGCAGCAATGCGTATAGCACCTGCCTCATAGGTGGGACATTAGTTTATATCTAATAAATGTTACTATTATTCGGTTTCTTTATACAGGGAATGTTTGTTGAATTTTTTTTTAATGCTTGATCCTGTTCCACGACCACTGAATCAAAGAGAAAAAAAAATCCCTGTCTTTAAGAACCTTAGGGTGGGAGCAAAATAAAAGTAAACTACAAGTTGTGGCAGATAGTGGTAAAGCAGTGGTGGGAGTGATGGTGAGAGAGGCTTCAAAGAAAGACCCAAAAAAGTAAGCGATGGAAGTATTTCATTAGCTTGAGAAAAGAGATTTCCAGCTTGCAGGGACAGCATCTACGAAGTACTGAGAAATACCACGCCTGGGGTTTTTTGAAAAACATAGCTGGAGTGGGAAAGAACAGTTGGAGAGTGAGACTGGAGAGGTGGTGCGGAGAAGCACAGCATGGAGAGCTACATCGATGACAAAGGACGGGGGGATTATTTCCTATCAAGGAAAGTGTTGGGACAGAAGTGTGACACTTGCTGAATTAGAATTTTGGAGATCACGCTTGCTGCTGGTTGAGGCTGGGCCAATGGTGGTCAAAGGTAGATTCACACTGCAAGGCCGGCAGGAGACCGTCGCTGTAAGACTGGTGAGAAAGCATGGCGACCCGGACAAGGATGCAAGAATGAAGGTCATGAATGGGTCAGATTTTGGCTATTTGGGAAAGTACATCCAATAGGATTTGCCAACAGGAAGTGCTTTGTCTCCATTCAGAAACGATTCCCAGAATCTTGTCTAAGGGAGGCTAAAGTTGCCAACTGAAATGAGCCAAACTGGGGACACCAGGCCGGAAAGACAGAGTGAGTGATTTGTTTCACATCCACAGGGAGAAGCTGAACCACGCTAACTGGGCACATCTTCCTTTGTTATCCATCTCCGGGTTCTGTAGGGTAGTTTAGGGGGAGGCAGAGATTACAGTGGAGTAATTAAAGCCCTCCCACCAGTGTCCTCTAAATCGCACCGCCAATGTGTAACCAGAAGTCCAGGTACTGTATCTCCCGCATTTTTTTTTTCTGAATCCCCCTCTTTTGGCAGCACAGGGTTTAGAACACTAAATATCTGATTTGTATTGAGTAGTGACAGTGAGCAGGGATTCCACACTGCCTGAGCTTTTTAAAAAAGTGAAACCTCCCCAATTCTAATCCCTTTCTATTAAAGAAACTGGCCCTTTACGTGGAAGCTCTCCAGAGGCTTCTGACACATCCCAGAGTCCCGTGTGAATCTCACAGAGCACCATGCACACAGTGCTCCGTGCCAGAGACCTTCATTCCTCCAGGTTGCCCAGGAACAAGAGAATAAAAGGCAGAAGATGAATGGCCTTTGCCTCAGAAACAGCTGCCGTGGTGCCTGCATCTGCATGGCCAGTTGATTTAGAGATTTGTGAAGGGAGCCTCTGAGCCCTTCACTCCTGCCAAGTGAATTATCAGGAGCATCCGGCGCAGGAGTTATCGTTCTACTCCAGGTGCTGCAGGACAAACGCCCTGGAGCTGGAAGATGAAATACACTTGCTGCGAGAGGAACGTGCACGTACAACCCGGGCCCCACTCTGAAGGTGAAAGTCATCTTGTTCTGGGTGTCACCCTTAGTGGACTGGAGTTAACTCAGAAACACTCATCAAAGACTGGCTCCAGAGGGCCGAGTCTGGGATACGCTGTTGCAGAAATATTCTCAGAATCTTTCGGACTCTCCGTTATTTGGGCCAAAATGCTGGAGGTGTGGTTGGGCCAATAGCACAGTCAACCCAAACAGTACAGAATCCAGGAACCAAATCTATATCCAAGATCATGAGTGATTTTATGATCCTTTTGCTCTATGTGTGGAACTTTTTGTAGCTGTTTCAGATAGCAAACTTCTCATTTGCCATGGACCAGTTCTCTGCTTCCTCTAAATAAAAATTAACATTCTACACATAAGATGCGTATGACCAATAAATCTGACAAACTTGGGTTAACAAAATTAAACGGATTTCTTTGTGCAGGATTTCTCAAAACATTTACTAAACTAATATGTATTGCTATTTTCCAATAGAGAGGAACACACACAGCAATATTTGAGCACAAGGATCTCTTTGCCAGAAGCACATATTAAGGCAAGTGTTCCTCTAATCACACTTTGGGAAATTCTTCCTTAGACTAACATAAAAGTGGTTTGTGTTCTCCAAGACCAAATGATGCTCCGGAAAAGAGCCCAGGAGGATCTGAGGATTAGATTTTAAAAGTGCCACTGGAGATTTTAAAAGAAAGGAAAAAGGAGGGGAAATGAATCAGCCTAGGGCATAAGAGCGAAGTTGATGCTCCCGCTTTGCTTTTGCTGACTCCATAGCTTCTGGCTGAGGGATCAGCTGTTTTGGAAGAAGCATGTCCTCAGAAGTCACAAGCTGGGAATTTGCCCTAAGACCTGGCTGGTATTCTATAATGTTACAGGGAGGAAAACCTGAATGAAAGCCCAAGAACTTTTATCCAAAGCTGCTTTTCTTTCTTCTATGGGAGGTGTTGCTACAGAATTTAAACACACTCAAGGCATCACTCAAAATCCATTGGCAGTCTCGCCACTCCCTAAAGCAGCTAATTCTTTGACAGATGGCTCAGAGGGTATGGCATTAGGATGCAAAACTCTCCTTCTTAGCAAATAACATGATGATGAGTCCACTGCATTCTTGCTGCTTGCTGCTTTGACCACATTGTAAGCTAGGTTCTGTCAGTGCTCTCTTTGATGTCCCCCCAAACCCTCATGAGGTCATAGGTGCAACTTTTTCCAGAATTTGTTCCTGGTGCAATGCTAGGCTCAAGGGCACTAGGATTGAGAGTGTAAGTGCTGCCCACCCTAAGTAATCTGCATGATATAAAAGGGGGAGAAAGATGCAATTGAGGGCCCCTCTCCCTTCCTTGTTGCTTTTGCTATCTTTTGGGAAACCATGTACTTTCTCTCCTCTATCACATCCCTCTCTGCCATGTGCCACTCTGCCTTGGAGCCAGCCAATTATGGACTGAAACCTCTACAAACTGAGTTCAGCAAAACCTTCCCTCCTTTAACTTTGGGTGTCGGTATTTTGTCTCAGCAGCAAGACAAAAATAACTAAGTTGGTTAAAAGTGCAGGATCTAAAATAAACATCAATAAGGCAGGTCGACTGAGTATGGAGGAAAATGCACAGAATGCAATACTTAAATAAAGTGGCCAAAACACAGTCTTTATATTGTACAAGTTGGGGCAACTAATCCTACAGGTTGTACCTTTTTGGTTAAAGAGGAAGGTTGTTTTACAGAGACAAATGAGATGATTTATATGAAAGTATTGGAAAGAACTCAAGCATAGCCTGTATCCAAGTGTCAGAAGATTGACAGTAGGAACCAAAGCAAGACAGGGAGAATAGGATGGGGAGGCAGAGTCTGACTGTGAAGCTAGGACAGAGAGTGGGAACGTGTGCCCTAAAAGGCAAAAGAGTGAAAGACCCAGAAGGAGAGTGAATGGGTAGAAGCAGGTTAGTGAGAGAGAAAGTTTCCTCTGGGAAAATCAGTTGTGTGTGATGACAGTGCTCCCTGGGCAACCCCACAGCTTCACCTATGCCTAGTAAACCTGGACAACACCCTGGGCATCAACCTCTTCTTCCCTCCTCATCTTGTCCAGCCAGTGAGCCTGCTTTTTAAAAAACAAGGAGGCTCTGTGCTATGTTTCTGCTACAAGCAACAGTGATCACCATTTTTTTAATTAAAATGAGCTGAAAGCATTTTAATGGGCAAAGCAGCATGAGGCAAAACCTTTGCTGTGAAGGTCTTATGTCACTGGGCATCATTTACCCGTGGAAGATGTGCTTTCAGACAAATGAGGCGTTAAGACTCCATTTCTGGATCAGTGATGACACCAGGAAGGAACAGAATGAGGACCATCCTGAGTTGGAAGGACTCACTGCCTCCCTGTGTCTCCGAATAGATAGCTGCCTTCCTCAAGGTGTGTCCTTTACCCTGTGCCTCTCACATCTTCTCTGAGATGCCCAGATCAAGGCATGGCAAACATCAGCTGGCGCTAGTGTTGGGCTCCAGAGAACATCAGAAGGTCAACCTCCAGCCAGGTCCACCAGCCAGGCTTTTAAAGTGAGAAGATCAGGGCAGGTCCTCAGAGGCCTCAGAGTCCTCAGGGGGTGAGGGAAGTGTTTCTTATGTGTCCAGGTGGGAATCTGGTGAGTGTGTGTGGCAGAAATAGATTTAAACTGCAGCATCACACCTTCCCCCAGATGTCTACACCCCCAAACCAGGAGCTTCTCTGACTCTCATGCAGAGTTTCATTCTTGACTTTAATTCTGAAATATGAATTGCTTAGGTCATTCAGTGAGTACTTGTTGATTTGCTGGGCCTGGAAGTTCTCATGAGTGGTCTGTAGCCTTCAATGGCTCTGACAGCCTGCTGTCCCCAGCCACAGCCAGCCACCTCACCACACCCAGCCAAACCCCCATCACATCCTCTCTTGAGCAGCTTCCCCCAATTATAGGACTTTGGATCTTATCTTCTTCTCTCCTTTGCCTGTCACTGACCTCTCTGGATGCTGACAAAAAGCAGATCCTGTCCCAGTCTGCTAAATCAGAATCTTTTAAAGTAATACCAGGAGTCTGTAATTAGAGAAACACCTTTCAGGCTATTATGGAATCAGCCGGGGCTGAGAGCCACTGTCACGGTGATTAAAATCTGGATTCTGGGATAAGTTTTTATAGATGTCATACCTAACCTAGTGCCTCACAGCTCAGGGGTGCCCATAAGTCATCATTAAAACTTGCCATTACTGAGCACCTGTTGTGTGTGAGGAATGCACTGGGTGTCTACACAGACACAGCCTACATCTGGTTTAGAGATCTGAAAATCAAGCACCAACTTCCACCTATAAACCAGCGCGCAGGACCTGTGGTTAACTAATACGCCACGCATGGGCATTAAGAACGTATATTCTGAGACACTGTCTGGGGACGGGAAGCCCCGGTGAGCTCCATGCTACAATCCTTCCGAGTGCATTTTCCTTTGCATGATTGCACTTTCTCACATCCCCTGTGTCCTCCCGACTCTTCCTGCTCTGCCTAGTCTGAGGTTCCACGTGTGCCAATAAGGTAACGGGTGATAAAACCTACCACTTGCAAGTTACCTCTTTTGGCCACCTCAACACTCTCACACTGGCCATTACCTAGAATTGGGGTTGTTTCTTCTCCTTTTCCATGATTTAGTGGACATTAATTTCAGGCATGAGTGCTGCTGTGACTATTTCCTTGAGACCAGGGGTATGAAATGGATTCTGGTTTTTAGGAGGGGAGACAACATTGACAATTCACACATTCAACACACTCACAGGGTGGGGTGAAGGTGATGTGAAATAGACAGGAACTTTGGAAGCAGACCCTGTTGTCAATCTGGACTGCTACAGACAGGATTAATCTCTCTGAATTTTGTGTCTTAGTTGATTATCCAAAAAAATTGAGTGAAATACACACACCCAGTACCTTCCTTACACACAGTAAGTGTTGAATAATAGCAAATTTTAATGGTGACTTCTGGACACCCCTGAGAAATGACATGCTAGGTTAGGCATGATATCTATAAAAGTGTATTCCCCTTTTGGGCTCAAAATCCAGACTTTTAATCACCATGTCAATGGTTCTCAGCTCTGGCTGACTCCACAATCATCTGAAAAAAATTTTTTTTTTGTAATTACAGACTCTTGGTATTAGTTTAGGAGATTCTGACTTATCAGATTGTGATAGGACCTGGGAATCTGCATTTTGTAGATTCTTATTCGGTCAGATCATTAGTCACTTTTAAGGACTTGGTAATAAGGAAGTCAAGGAGGTCCTGACTGATGAGGTAAAGAGAGTTCATTTTTGTTTTGTTTACTAAAATAAATACATTAGCACACACACTGTCAGCAGAGGTGTGGTTGAATGAGAGTGGATGATGCATGTATATCTTTGCAAAGGTTCCAGTTATTCTTCTGTACATCCTTTTCCTCACTTCTGAGAACCACTACACCAGGGCCATCTGGGGATATAAACTCCAGTAAGATGGCATGAACCATGTCCCTTGTGGCTTGCATTTTAGATGGTCACATCCACAATTTGAATCCAATCTAAGACAAGAAGAAAAGGGCCCCCTAGGAAGTTATTTCATGTCAGGAAGGGAAGCCGCTCAGGCCAGAGAAATCTCCCTCTAGCTGATTCACAGGCACTGCACATCAGTGGCAATCAGAGCTAGGAGATGAAGGACATTTGTCATTTTGCATTTTCCCACCATGGACACAGTAATTGTTGGATAGTTTTCAAGTCCTAGAGGACAAGTTGCCTCACAGAATGAGAATTTAGGCAAGTGAGCATTCTCATGTTGACGTGAAGGTGCTAGGGAGTCACAGTGACTCCTAGAAGGGTCCAGCTGAGAGCTAATAACTCTAAGGGACAGAAAAAATGTGCAGCCTCTCTAACAGTTCCAGACCTACTCGGTGATGCAGCCACTTCCTCCTGACAACAGCTCTCCTGCGTCTGAGGGAGTTGGAGGCTGGGGATATATCTGGTCAGACACGTGTTTACTTGGGGAGGAAGATATGGAGGAGAAAGAGAGATTGAAGCCAGTTTGCATCTTGATTTGAAAAAGCAGCCATGTCTGTAAATCAGGGAAACTGGGCTATCTAAACATGGGGATGACTCTGAAAGCAGTACGTTTTTTTCTCATTGAGTTTACTGGTACATTTTAGGTATACAGTACAGTTGCATTCATCATTGGGATCCTGTACCTTTACATAACAGGTCTCGGTTCTCATTTTTTCCCCTTACCCCTGCCCAGTATTTATATGAGAAGCTGTTTCTTGAGAATATCAGTCCCATAAAAGTAAGGACTTCATCTTATTCAAGCTATTAATTCCCACCAAAATGACCCATCTCAGATAAAATAACAACCACAAAAATAGAGCACCCCATTCTGAGAAGTTCTCAAATACTTTTCTCAGAAACCAAAGGAAAGCAGGGGAAGTCAATATTTAACAAATGTCTGTCTAGTATTTCAATTCCCCAGTATCCAAACTTTGTTACACACTAGAATTACCTGGGAAATTTAAAGAAGTCTTTATACCTAGAACCAACTAATTCAGCATCTCAGGTTGGCAGTCAGACATCAGCCTTTGTAAAAGAGACTTAAGTGACTGTCACGTGTGGCCAAGATTGGGAGCAACTGTTTTCATACATGATTCCTTTAATCTAAGAAATAATCCTGTGAGATAGGCACAGTACAACTTAAAAGACTTGTTTTACAGATGAAGAACTTAGACTTCAGGAAAATAATCCATTGTCTAAGGTCAATGAACAATGAAGAGCCCAACCTAGATGTAAACACACAACTCTCTGATCCAATAGCTATGCTTGTCTACAGTGTATTAGTCAGCTCAAGCTGCCATAACAAAAGAGCATAGACTGGGTGGTTAAACAGTGCAAAGTCTTTTTACATGATTCCAGAGGCTCTGAGTCTCAGATAAAGGTCTGGCAGGATGAATTTCCAGTGAGGCTCTTGTCTCAGCTTGCAGCAAGCCACAAATGAAAAGAGTGGAGAGTGTTATAATGAGGGGAGAGGGAGAGGGAGAGGGAGACGGAGAATGTGCTCTGATTTATCTTCTAACGAGGACACCAATCTTATTAGATCAGAGCCCTGCACTTATGACCTCATTCAGCCTTGGTACCCCCTGTAGGCTCTGCTTCCAAATACAGTCACACTAGGGATTAAAGCTTCCACATATGAACCTGGGGAAGACACAATTCAGTTTACAACACATAGTGTCAGGTGTAACACAGAGCAGATAATTAGAAACTACTCAATTTATAGGAAGCATATTTATGTCACATGAGAGTAACTCTCAACTTGTGCAAAATGTCCTCCAATGCACTGAAGAAAGAATAAGACACAAACTGAAAAGCTAGTACTACATCAGAGTACATGCTTGGACACTATAATATGTTTTCTGAAAGATGTTATTCAAGCAGATGCAAATGAAAAAAGAAAAAGCATCCTACAATTATTTCTGCCTTTGTTTTTCATAAGTGAAATTTTGCGTGAAATGAAAGGATCACAATTTCATGAATGAAAATATCCTGGAAAAGAGTCTAAAGAAGTGAAGGACCACCTTTTCCTACATAGCATGTTCTGAAGGAATTAGCTGCTTGCCCACGCTCAGGGGAAAGCGGATGCTTCTCCTTTTGTGGACGTGGCCGCTGTCCAGGATATTCAGCACCCACAAGCTTCACACGATCAAAGATAAAGGACCACGTCTAGCTCTTCTTTTACTTCCGTGCCTTTCTTCAAGGATAGGAATCTTCAAACCACAGAGAAATTACAGCCCATGGTAGTTGTGAATGTGGAAGGAGAACACCTCTTCAGGGGAGTCTCAGTGCCCAGGTACAGATGGAGGAACTTGGTCCTTATTTTTGAATAGACCAAGATTTTTGAAAAATGTATCATTCATGAGACAGAAAAAAAAATACAGTTCAGTTTTATAACATCTCTATGTCCTGTGTCTCATAGAAGGTGAAAAGGATGGGATCTGGAAACTACTGTAATAAAATAGGTATGCATTTTTTAAGAAATTTCTCAAATAGAGAATTAACAGAGAAAGGGTATTTAGGAAAGAAAGAAGTAGTCTCTGGGATTGGCGTGGTTCCCCTATGCACAGTTCCTACACTTTGAATGTATGTTCTTATTTTGCCACGATTATTGGACTACTAGGTCAGGAAAATGCCGTACAGCTATTTTGGGAAGATATGTAACAATTTTTAAATGATGTCCTTATCACCAAGATATAAATGTAAATTGACTGGGAATTTAGTTTGAATTTACTCAAAAATTCCAATTAAAAATCACATTCCTGGAGCTCATTACCAATGAGAGTAGAGTTTCTAATGATTGTGGTCTTAATGGTAACCAGTATTTCTCTGTTCACGTACTGCTTTCCAGGTGCAGAGCCTTTCAGTCGAGCCTGCTGGATCAGGCACCGCTGTGGTGGAGACAGTGATGGTCTCCAGCCAGTTCTGAGAGTTGAGGCTCTGAGGCACTTCTGAGAAGGGGTTGGGATAAATCAACTGAGCCAGGATCAGTCCGTGTTGGGCAAGACAATGGGATTTCTCTAAATGATGCAGCGTAAAACATTTTTCAAGATGACCCCAGCTTCGTCCTTTTTATAACTTGCTCCAAATAACAGAGAGGACTCAAGCAAGAATAGTTTGTTACTTGTAACAGTTTCAGAGAAAGTAGGTGTCTCTGTGAGCACTGTCCTTTAGGGGTCCCCAGGAATAGTCGTGGCTACAGCCTAAAGATTCCCACCAGGCCTTTCTTTTCTTCAAAGCTTGACTATTTTTCATCCCATAACATTTTGCCCTTTCAGATTCCTTCCACACACCCTTCTTTTACCACAGAAGGGTTCGGGGGCCAGGTTTCTGGCTGGGATGCAGAGGAAAAGAGGATTGGTGTGAGCAGGCAGGAGAGAGAGGGCCTGTGCTGGAAACGACTCAGCATCTTGCCCTTGTTACTAATAATCCTCCCAAAATCACCGAATGGTTTCTAGGCATTAAAGTTATCGTTTGCCATAAACCCCTTGTCTGTTTTCTGGAGAGTTTAATATATCGCAGGAAGTTTCCCCCATAAAAGGTGATGGCTGAGCTCCTGCGAGTGAGCCGGGCGTCTGTAACTTATGACCTTCATAAATGTGAGTGGGTCTCGCGAGCGAGTCCATCAGTCTTTGGAGTAATTCTGCTCCGTAGTAAAATATTTTACTGTGCGCGCTCCTGTCAGCCTTTGCCTCCGTGGTGCGGAGACTTCCCATTTTTCTGCCTCCTGCTCCCTCCTCTTGGTCCATTTCCTGATCTCACTGCAAGAATCCAGGCTGAGACCCAGAGAATCGTCTTTGCTTTTTTTCCGGGATGCAGCCCAGTCAATCTGTGGACTCACTGGACTTGCAAAGCTGCAGGATCGATGTAGAATTATTTATCACTGTGTCATTCCCGGTGGCTTTTCCCTTACAGAACTGGAAGGTGTCTACCAAGAAAGCCATCATTTTACCCAGGGAGAGAGAGAGACCTTCAAGATCAAATGGGACCTGTGCTTGAAGGTCCCTTCAGACCTTTGCAGACTCCAGAGTGGTCTAGCAGCGTCACAGCTTTTGTCAGCCTGATGGAGCACAGTAGTGAACTGTCTGCTTTATAGCCCCAGAGGACTTAACAGGCTCCATCTTGGCCTTTTAGGGCATTGCAAAGCAATAGGGAGCATATCATCTGCTACCTGAATCTAGGCAAGTTACTCACCTTTTCTGGGTGGCCACCCAAAGACAAAATGTATTTCTGCCATCTCTAGCTCAGTGTTACTGTAATGAGAAAATTAAATACCTGATAAACAGCAGGAAACTATAATGTATACACAGAAGTCCACATGGTCCTCCGTAACATATTTATTATTTGTCAATTAAGAATAAAGTTTAAATTTTGAAAAATACTAAAAATGATTTTTATTTTTTATTTGCCGCAGGGTCTCCCTAAATTGCATAGGCCACCCTCAAACATTTTGATCCTCCTGTCCTGGCAGTGGTTTTCACACAGGGTGTCACTGCTGTTACAGGGAAATGGGGACTCAGCCGGGAGCTGCAAGGTGGCCTGTGACCCTATTCATTTCAGGATATCTTGGTGAGGGGAGGAAGAGGAGGACTTGTACCCAATAAACTGCCACTCTCAGGAACTATCTGAGGTCTGGTCTCAGGGTAATCGAGTTCATTTTTTTTCAGTTCAACCAATATTTGCTACATGTCTAGCGTGTGCCAGGCACTACTGCAGATACCCGAGAGATTTAGCAAATGAGACACAGATCTGTGTCCATAGGGAGCTTACAAACCAGAGGAAGGCGTTATCTGCCAAAAGTGCACATGGGACAACCAGTTCCTCAAACACAGAGTGGGGCCTAGCGCAGAGGAGCCATTGCAGTCCCATTGGGTCTCTTGTCCCTCGGGTGGACACTAAGGACTTTTCTAAGAAGGAGGCTGCAAGCCGCTGAGCATAGTGGCTCAGCCTCCTAGGGCCTCTGCAAGTTCCCCATCCCTTCCTCCTTTCCCACCCTTACAGGTCCTTGCGTGTTCTCAAACAGACCTCTAGAAACAAACCATGGCATCAGTTATTCCGCAGCTTACCTTGGAATTCACCTTCAAGGCTGCTTCTGGAGAATATTTAACATAGTTCTTAGAACATTTCAAGGGAAAGCAGAAAGAGCAAGGTGAAGAAGGAAACCAAAATGTAATAAATGCGGGAGTCAGTCACTGCTCTCTGGGAAAGTCACTGACTCCCGGTATTGTAAAACCTCTCATAACTCTCCTGCAGTCTGCTCACAGCCTCCCTCTAAGAGGCTCGGTTCTTGGAAAGACAGTTCATATATGTTTTAGCATAACTTCCCAAGCAATGCCTTGTGGTGACTGCTATTTCTACATCACAACCACAGATTTTGCTACTGTGCAGCAGTAGGCATTGTTTTCAGAGGGGATACGAGAGATTGAACCCAGGGCCTTCACACTGAGCTAATCCCCAAGCCTTTTGATTTTTTATTTTGAGCCAGGGTCTCTAATCTCCAAATTGCCCAAGATGACCTTGGGATTGCCATCCTCTTGTCTTAGCCTCCCAAAGTGCTGGGATTACAGGTGTGCGCCATACCCAGCAATAAGCTCTTATTTTACCCACATGTCCCCGTGCTACCTGGGAGTTGGCGGGGACAGAAAGGGCCGTTGGACAGCTCCAAGTCAGACTGCCCTGAGGCTCCTTTCTCCTCCCTTCTCTGTTGCTCTTCTCTCACTCCTAACAATTTTAGAAATACTTATAAAAATCTCTCAGAATGTTAACTTTAGAGTCATCAGTCATCAGTGAGATGAAATGGTTCATATTAGTCTATTTTAGATGATGATATTCCCTGATGCAGGGATGATGTGGACAGGAAAAAGGGAGGAAGCAAGAGGAGGAAGAGGAAGAAAAGAAGGGAGGAAGGAGAAAGGAAGGAAGGAAGACGGTTTCAAAAATAACTTTTGAAAAAAATATTTTCAGTAGAATATGTCTGCAATACAATATATTCATCACGAGGAGCTGGTACATATACTTATCACATCTTGACCATTTTTATTTCCTCTTCCCTCCCATCTCATTCTTGCCAACCCCAAATTCCCTTCCTGAGAACTTACTAATATACAAATCACCAGACCTCATTTCAGAGCTAAGAAGTTAGGATTTCTATGTTTTAATGAGCTTCCCAACCAATTCTGATACTAAAGTTTGAGAATTACTGTTCTAAGCTGCAGGTTAGAGCTCTCAACCTCCTTGGATCCACCATCTAGCCAGAAATCTTCTCAGCACAATGGTAGTGATACAAGAGGGAGAGCAGAAGCTTGTGGTACCTCCTACAGCTTAGATGAAGAAATGGCAGCTGAGTGCACCCACATTCCATCGCGAAAGTAAATTGAACAACCAGGTCATGGATCCAAGAAATTATGAAGAACAAAGACAAAGAATTCAATGAACTTGACACAGAACTTGACAAATATTAGTATAGCACCTTACAGACTATGATGCTCCTTCATAAACACCATAACATTTAATTCAATATTCATAACTCACTGTAAGGTGGGAGACCTCCTTACTTAGACAGATGGAGAGGAATTTCCTAGGTGCTGAGAATGTTCAAATTTAGGTCACTTAGCTAAGATCCAGGTTTCTAATCTTCAAGTTCAGAAAAGTTTCTACCATATCAAATTTCTAGCCTATACATTTATAGAAGCAGGCTCTTGGATTTTTTTTTAATGACAAAAAGCATTTCCAGTGTACGGTGAAATATATACCCATAACCCTTCCTTATGCATCTAAGAAAAACAGGCAAATATTATAATCCATGAAGCACCAATAGCTGGCCTTCTTTACCAGTGTCTTTTACTTCTATTATTTCACCACAAATTTGAATTCCAGATTTTATGAGTCTTTCTTCTAATATCCCATGTGCTCACAATTCCATGTAAGGTAACTTTTCTACGGGAAACTTCCTCTGACTAATTTCCAAGTGACTGTGATTTTGCTGGACTGTCAAGGGTGGGTGGGATGAACAAGAGCACAAAATCATAGGGCAAACCACATTTCTTGTGCTGCTAAAGATACATTCAGAGAAGGGAAAGGAGATGACGAAGGAAAATAAGAACAAGAAAAGATGTGAAACAGATGACATGATAATTCTTGGGGCTGCCTTATAGGATTCATAGCTTGTTGGACATTTTATCAGCCAGAGCGGAAGGGAAATTGAAGTGTCTCTGATGATGACTTGAAATCTAACTGAAAGGAGTTAAACCACACTAATATTTGTTTGAATATTTCAAAAGATTAAATATGAGAAAAATTTCATACTCTTATGAAGGGACTGGCTCATTCATTACTCCTATTTTTATGTGTAGACAAGCATCTCTTTCCCTTACGCCTTCCTTGCCCAGACCCCATCTTAGCCCCTCCTCCTGTGAGTACTTGACAATTTAAGATACCCAAGGTGCTATAGGAGAAAAATATGATCCCAGCTTTCAGTGTGATCTATAGGGAGCCCTGGCTGCACTCCTTAATTATTGCTAACGAAGTAACGTTTTAATAGCTTTTGGCTAAAATTGATGAGTCCTCCTGCTCCCTGGAAACCTGGCAAAGACATACATGGTGTCTTGTAGAAAAAAGGAAAAGATGTGGTGGCATTAAAGTATCTTCCTCTGTGAAACGGTCAGTTTTTAAAAAGAGAATTGTCCTCATTCAGCAACTTTCTCCAAGTAACTTAAAGTCCATTAAGGTCCATATGTTTATATAATGCACTTTCACCTTACTATAATTAAGACTCAAGTCCCTTTACTGAAGAATAAATTGAAGAAAGACATCATGGGGTGACACAGGGCTTCTAGCAAGAGAAAAGCATGTAGCTAAACATAAATCTCAGTTCTTGGAGGCCGGTAACATTTTGCCTTTTAATAGTTTATTTGGAAATGGTGGATGTGCAATGACACATGTGATGATTGAGGAGGCTTCCAGAAGTTAGAGAAGAGGACTCAGCCACCAACTTCTTAGGTAGGTCTGCTGAAGTCTGACCGTGACTATCTGGGCCCGGAGGAAGCTTGGCCACATAATAGGCCTTCAATTCTTTATGAGCCTTTGAAGGATGCTTCTTTTTAATAGTCCCAATGAGTGAGCATAGAATATGATTATTTCTTAAGCCATTCTCCTGGTTGATAGCATGCACACCTCTGGCACCCATGACAGGTTTGATCTTCATCATCGTCTATTCCATAGGTCCTCTACAGATCTGCTGACCATCTCCAAGCTACCTCAGTGCCCCTATGCCCCTATAAATTACTGCTCATCAATACCATAGATCATGAGAAGGTTTGTAGGCCTGCTGCAGGTGGTCTGAGCTTGGAGGAGACATGGTACTACTTTCATTTTCCTGATGAAACAATATCCTGCTTCAGGGAAACTACTCGGAGGAGTATGACTGTCTTCGTTACCTTCCCATCACTGAGACACGATGCAAAACTCCCGTAACTTAAAGGAGCGGAGGTCTGATTTGGCTCACGATTTTAGAAGCTTTAGCCTGTGGTTTGTGGGCTCAAATGCAGAAATGGCCTGACATAATGAAAACTGCTCCTATCGTGGCAGCCATGAAGCAGACAAAGCAAGAGCAGGTGCCAGGAAGGTCACGTCCCCAGTGACCCACCTCTAATCAGATCCCACCTCCTAATAGCACATTTAGCTTTTGGCTGGATCCACTGATTAATATAGTGTTCCCATGATCAAACTATCATCTAAAAGCCCTGGCCCTGAACACATGAGGCCTGCGAGGGACACTCTAGATCTAAACCATAACATTCTGCCACTAAACCCTAGAAGACTCACACCCATCTTTTTACACCAAATACATTTAGTCCATCTCTAAAAGTCACCAAAATTTTAACACATCAGCAATAGCGGAAAAGCCAAAGTCCAAAGCCTCCTCTGAGATTTAAGGTCAACTGTTAGCTGTGAGACCTTATAAAAATCAAAAAGAAAGTTAAATTGGGGTCAGGGATTTAGCTCAGTGGCACAGCACCTGCATCGCAAGTGTGAGGTCCTGAGTTCGACCCCCAGTACCTGGAAAAAAAAAAAAGAAAGTTAAATACTTTGAACATACAATACAAAGAATGATATTCCCATTTAAAAAGAGAAGAAGAAAGGAGGATAGAAAAAAATCAGAGTAAAGCAAGGCCAAAACCCAGCAGGGCAAATATTAAGTCTTGTAGTTCCATGTGCAGCATCCATGGCAAGCTGTCACAAGATATTAACTCCAAAAAGCTTGGTTGGCCCCACATGTAGGGGACTGTCAATTGAAACCACCATGGTTTATCTCCTGGGGTGGTTGTGCTCACTGCTTGTGGCTTTCCTCAGATATTCTATGTGTCTGGCATCTCCAATTTCCTGAGGTGTCCACTCATTTGGATTCACTTTCACTATGTCATGTACTGCCTCTCAGGAGAACTGTCTTGCCTCCCAGGCCTTCTTCTGAAATATGTATGGAAGCTTCAGTGACTTCCCAATTTTTAAATTATTCATGCTCATAAAACCAGTACTACATGGACAATGCCAAGGTCTTCTATTATTTCTAGCAGTAGCCCGTATCCCACCCCTCAGATCAAGGCTGCACAGTCCTCTGAGTGCCTGAATGGCTGAGCATTGTAAAATAAATCCAAGGAACCAATTCTCTAATCATCCTTTATCAGAAGGGAGCCTACAGGCTGTCTTCTCAAACAATAACTTTATGTTTTTTTACCCTTCAGCCTATGAAGGGTGGGGTCTTGCTCATTCCTGAGATCCCCTGTATTATCTGGACACAAAGTATGTGGCTTCTTTTGAAATCTAGTCTTTCAGCTGCCACTATCTCTATGGTTCCAATTTTTAAGGTACTTCCTTTCTGTTGTAACTGCACACTTTTTAACACATTTTGCTCTAGTATTTGCCATAATTATCACTGCAAACCTGGCTGAAAGCAATCAGAAGTACCCATGCTATGGCATGAACATTGGTCTGCCTTGAAATTTCCTCTGAAAGATTAACCTGCCATGAAGTCTTGGGACTTGGCCAAAATGCAGAAAAATTTTGTGTGGGAACATAATGTATCTGGCCTAGAGTCAAATTGCCCATAGAGTTCCTGTTCCCCACTGAAACCTACTAAGCATGGTCTGCATTTCTTTTAACATTCTGGTCTTCTGACTCTGACCAGAATCCCCATCAAGCTCATCGTACAGCATTCTAGGACTTCTTAGCTGGCAACTCCAAACCTTTCCTAAACCCTCCTATGAACCATTTCCAAGTGTTTCTGAACCACATCATCAGACATAGTCATGGCAATGACTCTGGCACTAAAGTCTGTCTTAGTCAGTTTCTTGAAGCTGAAGCAAAATAACCAGGACATATAACTAAAAGGAGAGTTGTATTTTGCCTCATAGTTTTAGAGGATTTGGTCCATGGAAGGCTGGCTCCAAGGTAGGAAGGGGACAGTGGAAGGGTCTGGTGGAGGACAGCTGTTCATGTCCCAGCAGTCAAGAACCAGACGAAATGAAAGGAGGAGCCAGAGAGGGAGATATACCCTTCAGTCACACCCTAAGGGACTCAAGACCTACACCAATCTCTAATTTGATCTTCCTTCTCTTCAGTTCTCCTCTGTCTTCTGAGAGAATTTAGATCTTCCCCTTATGTGAGAGAAAATGGGCCCTGTATCTCCTTTCAACTCAGCATATAAGACAAAAAAATTTTAATCCCTAGGTCCTTAAGGGTCTTAATTTTCATGACTCAAAACCCAGATTTGGGGAATTAAAAACAGTCCAATGTGCTTTCTTTTCTCCAAAAACTGTTCAGTTGGGAATATTTAAGTATACACACACACACACACACACACAAACACACACACACATGCAAACACACAACTTTATGAGATTTTTTTGTTTGGATTTGTCTTTTCTCCTTACATTTTTACATCCCAAGTAATAAGGAAAAAACCTGTCATTGCTGTCATGGGAACAGAATAGGGGACACAGGTTAATTCTTCAAACTATTGCCCCACATCATATTTTTCCCATCATAAAAGATAAGGCAGAATGAACCCAGAAAGAATAGAAACAGAGATGGTCTCCTCTTCAAGACTCATTGTGTATGGCTTGTGTTTAGATGTCCTCCCAAAGCAGCATGCGGATGAGGTGGGACTTTCTTCTTCCGAAGTAGTTGAATCCAGAATGTGTGATGCTGGGATTAAGGACATGTGATTACTAAACCACTACACATGAATGATAAATTTGGGACCGCCCTAATCCCTGTAATCTGGATGGGAAATAGAGACAGAAAGACACAGTGAAGGGCCCTCTTCTTGCTTCTGCTGCCGTGTGCACGTCATGTTGTTTCTCCTCTGTGATGCTTGTTTACCTTTTCTGTCTTGGAACTAGCCACTATGGATTGAAACCTCTACAGACTGTAAGCCAGATAAACCCCTTCCCCTCTAACTTTGGGTGTCAGGTGACTTGTCTCAGAAACAAGAGAGAAGTAACTAACATAGTCAGCCACTCAGCAAGAGGAAATATTGGGAAAAGGCATTCTTAAGTCTGCAGGAGAAAAAGAAAAGTAAAGATCTATTAAAACATGCTGGGTCTTTTAACAGGTATTATTTTTCTATACAGCCATACAGTCATAAACATAACTCAGTAATGAATAGCTTCCTGGTGAATAATACTGAGCTAAGCCTTACTTAAGGAGCCCCTGTACACCTGAGTTCAATTCGTATCATATCTTGTTATATGTCACATCCAGTACATATAAATAACAGTGTTAATAATAATGGTGTTGACAGTAGTTGAGAGAGGTCCTGGAATTAGTTTCAGTTGCCTGTTGGGGACAGAGGATGCCACTGTAAAGCGGTCCAGGAAAGGTAAGTCACCCTACTTGAGATAAAGGGAATAAACCCCTGAAATTTACAGAAGTGTGTCTGAAACTTTTGAAGAGCTTACAGAGCAGGTCAGTGGCATCTAAGCGACTAGTATCTTTGAAGGTGTAGTCTTAGGCAGCGTAGGAGGGGGGTTTGGGCTGACAGCTCTTGGCAAGACTAGCAATGACCATCTTCAAGTATTGTGTTTATCTCAGGCTGGTAGCTCCACATCTAAGTTTCTTCAGATTCTGCAGGAGGAAAAAAAAAACATTATTGAAGGAACTCTGAATAATTAAACTTCCACTAAAGAACTTGTGGGCATCAAGATTTAAGCCACTGTATAGAAACACTGAATCCTATATAGCAGGAATTTCTAAACTGCAAGTAAACAAAACAAATGCACATCATTAGACAAGAAGCCAATCTTATTTAAACTTGAAAACTATAGATTTGATTGAAGCATAGATTTCCTTGAAATCTGCAGCCAAATCCTGAGTGCCTTATTAAGGACTGCACCCCACAAAGCAGGTGAGGGGAATGGGTGACCAAGTTTCCAAGTGGCTGAGGCAACTGACCACTGGGCCTTGGAGCCTCTTCTGAGCAACACAGAAACATCCAGGAGGAGGAAGAAGGGACAATTTATTGGCAGGTCCTCCAACACAATTGTCACATCTCCTGTGAGCCATGACTCCCCTACTCCTAGTCATTTATGCTTTAGAGACATCAGGAAGATTTTGAGCAGATAGACCAAGGGGGCAGAATAGATGAGATGGGTGCAAAAGCAGGAGAAAGGGTGTTTCAACATGTAAGGCAGGAAGTCAGTCCTAGATTCAAATGCATGAGGTCTAACTCTGAAGCCTTATCTTAAACCTTATATTGTTTTTTGACATTTTGTTAAACAATAAAATTACAGTTACCCCTCTTTTCCAAAATTCACTTCTGCTCTGAAAAGTCCTGAAGTTTTTTAAAAAATGTAACTAAGAATATGCATATTTCCCAAATAATGTTCAAACATCATAGCCTCTGGAAAAGAACAGAACTACTAGAATTATGATAAAAATGAAATTATGCCATACCTTAAATCTGTTAGTAGTAGCAAGGTTATGAATCCACCATCTGTCCCCAAGTGTCATGGCATCACCCTGGAAAACATTTTGGTGACTAGAAGACAAATCAGGTAGATCAAGAAACAATTCCCTTCCTCAGGACAATACAGACACCAGCCCGTACCACTCCCCTAGGCCTGGATGCAGTTGGAAAATAGTGGTGGTGGAACTGGGCTAGGATGAGAGGAGTATTAAAGTCCTACCAAAGTGAAGATAGCTCCCACCCCCACACCAAGGCAGGGAAAATCTCAGTTTCTAGTCCCAATACTTCCAGAAGCAAATATTATTGCCTGCTTTAAGTGCATCTTTTTCATGCTCCACAGATGTCCTTTCTTGTAAATTTAGAAGTATCTGCACATCCCAAGGTTAGCTGGTATCTTCCTTTATTGCTGGCAGTTTGCAGGCAATAGATCTGACATCAACAAAATACAACACTCACATTTGAGAGCATGACCCTCTTTCCCAACTCCTTCCTTTGCTCTTTTCATCTTCGTGTTTATGGTTAGATTACATGGGGACTTTGCAAACCCTCCTGGATCTTCTGACTCCTTGTTCCAACAGAAAGAAGATGCAATTTTCCTTACAGATTGCCTCACAGGGGATACACCATCTGTCTAAGACTAAAAGAGCCTCCAGGGAACTTACTCTAGCTGTTTGCCAACTAACCCATTTTACACACTTCCTGGGAGAAGCACAATTCATCTCATCTCTACAAGAGGAAGTAGTAGAGATATTGGTTGTGTGTAGATATCCCAAAGGAAATATATGATGTTGATGGGAGATGTAAGCCCCTTAAAACAACTGCTGATATACGAAGATTTTTATCACCTCTTGTCAGAGCCTTCTCTCGTCCCTTTCTGTGGCACTCACTGTGAGTCATATATATAGGTCACTCTTTCCATCACCTGGAGCCGATGAGTGTGCTTTCAGGTAGGAAGCCCTAGTGCTCCTTGTAGACACAGCTAAGTGCACTGTGCAATTTGCAGGGTGTTCATTCTCTACTCCTTGTCTCTCATTCTTCTTTTCAAGGGAAACTCTGAATCTTTCAGGTCAAAAATATGGTCAGTTTCTCTCTCAGTTCATATGTATTCATGAAAGCCGTGGCCTAAGAGCTCCCTTTCACACTTCCTTCTTCCTTATTTGGACTTGCAATGTGTGTATTAAGAGTGGAACTTCAGCCATGCAATTGGATCATGAGGTAATCTTGAGGGGAAAAGTATTAGCCACAGAGAAAAAAAAAGAAAGAAGGAATCTGGTTCCCTGAAAAGGAAGAAGTGTTATATCACCTCTGAACTGCCTATCTCTAACCTTATAGGATCCCAAAGTGAAAAGCAATTCTATTTGATGTCAGCTAAAGCTATTTTGTTTTTCCACCTACGCATCAATACCTCACCTCATTCATTAGATATGCCCGTGTCTCTCTCTGCCCCTATCATTTCACTCTCTGCTTATATGAATTTGATCATTTTAGATTTCATCATGCAACTGGTATCAAGAGCATCTGCTCCTCTGTGTCTGGCTCGCTTCGCTTAGCATAATGTCTTCCAGATGTATATGTGTTATTGCAAGGGGGCAGAATTTCCTTCTTTTTAAATGTTAAAAAGTACCTCACATGTATACATTTGTATGTATATACATAACTATGTTGTTTTAGCCATTCATCCATTGATGGGCATTTGGTTTGCTCCTGCATACTGGCCATTGTGAATAATGCTGCAATAAGCATGAAGACTAGCTACCTCTGCAAGACCCTATCCTCCTGTTCTTTAGACATATATCCAGAAATAAGAGTGATGCATCATGAAATGGTACAATTTTTCATTTTGTGAGGAATCATGCTATTTTGCATACCAGTTCACCGATTTACATGCCTCCCAATAATGCACAACAGCTCCTTTTTTGACAATCCTTGACAACATTTTTCCTTCTTTGTAATTGCAGCCACATGAACTGGAGTGAGACGATATCTCGTTATAGTTTATCTGCATTTCTCTGGTGATGTTTTCATATATCTACTGACCGCTGTTGCATGTGTTCTCTGAAATGTCTATTCAATTTTTTTGCTCATTCTTTAGATTTATTGTTTTCCTTTTGAGCTGTACAGATTTGTTATTGAGCTGTATAGATTTTAATATTAACTCTTTATCAGATAAGTAGTCACAGATATTTTTCCCATTCTGCAAGCTTTTTATTGTATTGATTGTTTTCTTTTCTGTGCAGAAGATTTAGTTTCATGTAATGCTGCTTACCCATGTTTGCCTCTGTTGTCTGTGCTTTTATGATGTAGTATCCAAAAATTCACTGCCAAACCCTATGTTGGAAGAAAATTTCCCTATGTATTCTTTCAGGCCTTTTACAGTTTTGAGTCTGACAGTAAGACATTAATCCGCTATGAGTTGATCTTTGTGTATGGTGTAAATAAAGGCTCAATTTCATTGTAGATAAACTTATTTATTGAATGTATTGAATAAACTTTATTTAATTCACTTAATAAATTGTTTTTTACTTTATTCATTTTCCCAGTGGGCTGAATAAACTCTTTGCCATTGTGTATTCTTTGCACAATACCAAAGGTCAGTTTGACAGTATAAGCATAAATTTATATTTGAATGTATTTTTCTGTTCAATTTCTCTACAAGTATGATTTTTGTGCCATGCCACTTTGATCATTGTACTTGTGTGATACATTTTGAGATTGTGGAGAATGATGTCTCCAGCTTTGTTCTAATTTTAAAATGTTTTGGTTATTTGGGGATTTCATCATTCTATATGAATTTTAAAATGTTATCTTTCTATTTCAGTAAAAAACCATAATTGACAATTTGACAGAGTTGAGTCTATGTATTTGTGACCCTTTGAGCATCAAGAAGCTGGCTGTCCATCTCTTCTCCCAAGTTTATTGAGTTTTCAGCAATTATTCCTTTAAATAAGATTCATGGCTCTTTTTCTGAGTCTGTAAATCCCATAATGTATAATTGGTTCTTTTGATATTTTCCCACAAGTCTCTTAGAATTGTTTTGCTTTTTTTATCCCCCCAAATGCAGTTCTATAGTTTTCTATGACTGGCAGAACAGTAGGCTCATTTATACTAGTACCACCATAAACACTTGAAAATTGCATTATGTTACATTGTCATGTAAACAACATAACTGGGTGCTAAAAACTATTAGATCTATTATAGTCTTTTTTAAAGTGCATATTAACAATACAAATTGGTGAGTGTTGTTTTGAGAATTTGATACATATACTTTAAATTGATTGGATACTTTCAAATTGTCTTTGAGCTCAGTGATTCTTCTGCTTGATACAGTCTTCTGTTTAAGTTCTCTATTGAATTTTTCAGTTCATTTTGTTCTTGAGGTTCAGAATTTGTTCCTTTTTCATGGTTTCCAACTCTTTATTAAACTTCTTGTGCATGTGGGTATTTCATATTTTATTTGGTTTTATTTGTGTTTTCTTTTAATTGATTGGATTTGTTTAAAATCATTATATTGAAATTTTTATCAGAAAGTGGGTAGCTCTCCACTTCTTTGGGATTAGCTACTGCAGCTTTGTTTTGATCCTCTGGTGTCACACTATTTCCCTGGTCCTTTATGATCCTTGTAGCCTGTGTTGGTTTCTACACATTTGAAGAAGGACTGTAGTCATCCTTTCCGGTCTTTTTATACTAATTTCAGTATATAAAGCCTTTCATCAGTCACTATGCACAGTGATTTTGTGTAGGGTGATAGAAAGTGTAGGTGTGTGGGCTTGCTGCTGGAGTCTATGGGCAAGTGGACCTGTTTGTGTCCACAAGTGGGACAGATCTGATGCCAGGGTCTGTGTCAGGACAGGTCAGGTGTCAAGGTCTAGTGGGGTAGGCCTGGTTCTGCCGTCTGCCATGAAGGCGGGCGTTCATGGTGCTTTTCCTTTCCCCACAGGAGAACTTGTGGGCATAGGAGGTCTTTCCTGGTGCCCTGTGCTCAAGCTTTAAAGAGAGTTGATGTGGGTAAAGTGAAGATATCTGTATCCTCTCCAATTCATCCTTTCTCATTTCTGTTGTCTCTTCAGATGCTATAACCTCTCACTGTTTTACAGAACTCTCATGATAAAAATTTTCTTCCATGAATGATTGTTAAATCAATATTTTTAATTCTTTAGCAATGTATTATATATTACATTTTAATTATGTAAGTCACCACATATATATTTTAAAGGACATATATTATCTGAGACCTGTGCCGTAGGCTCTGATCTTCTGCTTGGTGCTACAATGCAAGCCTGAGGGAGGGGGGGACCTAAAACAACTAAGCAACAAAGACACCAGGGAGCCAGGATGTCCAATGCTGCTTAATTAGCAAAGTGCTGGTCTGTCCAAGCCACTCGTTTGCTTTAGCAATCTATTGGGATAAGGGCAAACTTTGTGTGAGGGCAGGACTACATGTAAGGATATGCTATCATGCAGTTTCTATGACGACTAATGGAAGCACAGCTTGTAAAGGACAAGACAAAGCATTCTTGAAGTAGGAACAGAATAGACAAAATATGTGGTTGTAATTAAAATATTGTCCTTCTGGTTAAGAAGGCTTTAGCTGTGAGAATGGAGTTTGGGTGTGAGTTACTCTGACCTTGGCATGTAGGCTTTGACCAGACTCTCTTCTCAAAACAAGCTAAGTGAAGGGTTATTTCTTTATACCCTGCACTCCTTACAGCTTTCTTTGGGCATAATCAATATTGCAGACCCCTGTAATACATAATAAATGCATAAGAATATATTTTGTTAATCTGAAAAATTTTTGTGACTGAAATTCTATATTTAATTTGATTTACTAAAGCACAAGAATTGAGTAATGTATGTTCTAAGTAAATAAAATGCCAGACTAATGCAAAATTGGGAAATTGATTTTTTTTTTTCAGGGATTCTCCTTGCCTACTATCCCATTGCAAACTTTTTACCACCAGGCCAATGTCCCAGTGGCATTGTTCCAGACCTCACTTCTACCTGCTTCTACTTGCCCAGGTTACATGCATTTGCCCCAAATCTGTTCCTTCAAGGCCCTGCTTTTGGCCACAATTAATCTAACAAACAAATCCGAGTCCAAGAATTAGGAATTAATAATGACGGAATGTTTTCTTTATCCCAGAAGAGAATTTTACTTTAATTTTGAACTTTTCTCTCTTGAACTATTGAAATGAAAAATGAGATAATGGCATATCTTTGGCTGGCCACTAGAGGATAAGTTTTTGGAAAGGCAGCTGTGGCTGTCATTCTTCAAATCACAAGACCCAGGCAACTGACCATACATCATCTTGTTCTGGGCATTGTGTGACTTCTCTAAGGTTTTCTTTATAGATAAAAGTTATTGCATCCTTTTTCTCTTAATGACAATTATAACTTTTAAGTCACATTCTTGTTTTTTCTTCAAAGCCCCTTCTTAAAATTACCCTAATTTAATAAACAGGAGAACCTAATTTGGTTTAAGCATTGCACATTTGTAGCTCATAAACTAAGAGAAGGACTGGTTTTCATCAAATTCTCCACCATAGTCCAAATGGCAGTGGTACATAATTTGACCAGTTTTCGTTTGACATTTCTGAGTAACCAACAAAGCGGACAACCCAGAGAGGGTTTATTAGCACTTTGTTCTTCTTAGAAGCAGAGCATTGAATAAATGCTTTTTCCCGTTGGAAAAAATTTTACTAGTAACCATAGCAATAATAATTCCATCTCCAAGTGAAAATTATTATTGTTATCTTCCTTGGCAGTCCCAGTTTCTTTCCTGTCACAGTAGACAGAAGGCAGACACTGTCTTGAAGTCTATAAAAGGCTCACCTAAGCAGGATGGGGAACAGCTGTTTTCTCTCTCAGCCGAGAACAGAACAAGAGAATAATGGCTTAACCATAGAATGCGGGGCTTAAGCTAGATACGAGGAAGTGGTTCCTGGCAGTGTGCTGGATGGGTTGTCATGGGAGTTTACAGAATCCTCTTCTTTAGCAGCCTTTAAAAATAGCTTAGATGATCTGTGCCTGGAATGGCAGATATATACCCTTCCTTCCCTGTGTCCATCACACACATAATGCACTCTTGTAGGTGCAGCTGTACCATTACCAGATGGTGAAAGCAGAGGCAGTGTGCCAGGCTCCGTGTCCTACCTGTCCCACACAGCATAAGCTCTGTAAAGATGAATGAGTGACTGCCATTGAGAGTTTGAATACAATGGCTTTAGCAATGATAAATTAAAGCCCATTTGTGGCTAAATATTGGTCCTGGGGTTCTTTTCTTATAATCACTTAATAGAACAAGATTGAATCAGACGCACATCAGTCAGCCAGAGGGCTTCCTGGAGAGTCACTGAGTCTGACTCCTTTCTCTCGGTTGTTAACCTTGTGGCTTGATGGTTCTGTATAGGCTTTTGATAAGAATTCCCATGTTCTCCGGGTTAGGGGTTGCATGTACTTTTCAGAAGCTATTCAGATATACATGGAGAAGACAGTTGATAGGAAGAACTTTAACGGGAGTTATTTTTGATATATCCCTTTGTCTAGCCCAACTGATTATCTCTCATCAGAAGAATGTCTTTAAAAGTGCTTTCCTTTAAAAGCAATGGTCAGAACCCTGCTCATTTCTTCAAACAGCAATAATATTTTACCTTGGAGTCGACATTTATATGCCAGCAACTCATTTGTTACAAATTCCAATTGCAGAGCAACAACTAAAGAAAAAGGCAATGCAAAAAGGAAAAACAGAAAAAAGGCTCAGAAACCCTTTGAGATCCCATCTAATTAAAAATGCAAATTAAGAGAGAAACCTCAAGTCACAAGTCCTGCTCAGTCTTTTCAAAGGCACTAATTACCAGTGAGTCATTGGGAAAGGGACTGTCTTTAATTTTAAGACAAATTTCTCAACAACATACCATTGGCAGGAAATGGAAATGACTACCAGTTTAAAAATACAATTAACACTTCAACCTTTGTTATCCAAACTTTCCTCTTTTTTGTTGTTCTGTTCCTCTTGCAACCAGTCATGCTGACAATTCACCACTGAACTTCTCTGAAGTTCTGAGAACATTTTGTTTTTCAGTGATAAGCAATCTCAACCCTGATACAATCTAGTCCCATTCCAACAAGTCATACTGAGATACATTCCAGAAAAGAACAAACTTGTTATTAGTGGAATCCAAAAGAATACTTTGGAAGGTGGGATAGGAGATGATATTATTGCAGAAAGAAGTCCTCAGACAGGAAATGTGAACTGCTGAGAGTTCCCTGCTAGGCCCATGTGCGACAAGGTGTTAATATGAGTATGTCTCACACATCACTGTCTTTACTCAGGTATTAGGTAATTTATACATTGGGCTTTTATTATCATGAGAATTAACACAAGTTATGGAACACAATTTTTAAAGTCTTAAGACTGAGAGAGAAATAGAAGAGGTTATCTAGGTTGATCTCTTCAGTCTTGGGCACACCTACTAGCATCTGGGAGCTTATGTCAGTTAAGGTCCAGGCAGGAGACAGAAGCAACACAAGAACTTGAAAAAGGAAATTTTAATATAAAGAGTTCTATCTAACAGGATTACTAGTGAGAAACAAAGAGCTGCCATAGCAAATGCAAAGGGAAGCCACTATCCTCAGGCTAACACACAGTGTTTAGGAAAGACCTCCTCCCATCCTCAAGCTGGGATCCAGAAAGGGGGCAGCCGTGGGATGTCTTTCATAAACAGATATTCATTCATTGGATAATGAAGACTAAAGAGGTGTCAAGTCGGCGGAGTTTTCTAGTAATTCATTCCCATAATGCTAGAGTTGGAGAATCAACAGTTGGAGAAGCAGACTGGGATGAGGGGTATAAGAGAACGGTAGGGAAGGACTCTAACAGGCCGAATTCTAGTAGAAATGGTGTTGAACTTCTGTGAGTTTTAGAGCCTAAGAAAATCTGAATGGCAGAGTCTGGAGCAAGACTGAGGCTGGGTCCAGGGATTTAGTGCAGTGGTTCTGCTGCCTGCCTAGTAAGCACAAGGACCCAAGTTCGATCCCCAGTACCAAAATAAAAAAAGACTGGGGCTGGGAACTAAATGAAACTGAAATCCAAAGGGACAAGCAAGAAGCAGTTTCATTTAAAGCAGTGAGATAAAACCTAGGGCATGAACACATCAAAGCAGAGAATACAAGTTCCAAGTAAATGAAGCATTTCTTGAGGCTGGGGATTTAACTCAGTGCTTTGTCCACCTGCATTGCAAGTGCAAGGACCCGAGTTCGATCCCCAATGCCAAAAAAGAATTCCTTGAGTTACCACTGCAGAGTGGCAGGGGTCGTGTCTACAGATACGATGAGGGTGACAAAGGTTGTAGCTCCCACCCAGACAGGCTAACAATTTACTGGAGGAGAGAGGACTAGAACCTGTCTTCAGTGACTCCCATTTTGGCAGACTCCCCTGTGTACTCCATCCACGCTTGCCACCACTGCCTGTTCACTACAGATCTGGGAAGCAACAGACAAAAGTGAGCAGAAAAGTGAAACTGTAGAGCCCTATGGAGGAATCCAACTGCTGCCATCTGGAGCGACCACTCTTCACACACCCAGCCCACGCAGTGATGCATATCAGCCACGCTACTGAAAGCAACCACTACCCTCTGCATATTCCCAAGCCTTGTCCTTGGGCAGCCATCAGCCCTTTTGCTCTCTCAAGCCTGGTTGTTGGCAGGTAGCCACAACCCCCTTTCACTGAACTCCCCCCAACTATCACAACCCTACAGAAGATCCCTCCACCTGTATGAGAGGATCCGATCTGGCTGAAGTGCCAGGGTGTTCTCTTTCAGGTTGGTTCTGAAATAAGCCCGTTCTGGTAAGCTCCTTTTGTCCTAAAACCTGTAACCTACTGAAGTGGTCAGAGGACACAATAGAAAACATGGGTCAAGCTCAGCTCAGTTCAGTCATTTGATGCTTTATAACACTGCATTCTCTGCCTTTGCCTTCCACAAGCCTCCCTGGGTGTCTGAGTGGGTGCGAGAAGCATCAGAAACTCTGTTCACGCACACCCATGTCTACAGTAGCACAACCTTGCAAGTGGGCTATGAATCTATCAACAGAAAAATGGGAGCAAGAGAACATGGTATTTACACATAATGGACTGCTACTCTGTCATAAATAAGGATGAATTTGAGTCATTTATAGGAAAATGGATGGACTTTGAAGTCATAATGTTGAGTGAAATATATTGGATACACAAGCTTAAATGTTGCATGATTTTCTTATTTGAGAAATTCAAAATGTTAATAATTAAAATAAAACAAAATAAAAAATAAAAATTGCCCTGTAGGAAAGAGAGAAATAGATCTTTTGCAAATGGGAAGGGAATCAAGATGCAAAAGTAGGGGGCAGCAGGGGAGGAAATAAAAAGAATTTTAAAAATGCTAAGTATATGCACCCACACCCAAAAATGGAGGAACATTATGTGCTATAAATATATATTAATAAAAAATTAAAACCAAATCCTGTTCACAGAAAGACCCTCACATTGGCACTGATGTTTCAAGGCCTCTTAGTCAGGGTTCTAGCCTTGGCTGAACATAGAATCACCTGGAACTATTGAGAAAAATACTTAAGCCTGGAGCTATTTCCTATCAATAATGAGAGCACATTTCTAAGTTCCTCAAGTGAACTAATGTAACCTCAGGGCATCATGGCAGCTTTCTGGTTACAGTAGAAGGACTTAAGAGAGACAAAAAAGAAAGCATTTAGCCCCATCTACCTCTCAACTCCTCTGTTGGATTCTGAGTACGACTCTTCTTTCTGAGCAGTTTCTCATTGGCCTGTGGTGCCCACTGCTGTCCTGGCAAAGATCTTGCACTCAAAGCTAATCAGGAGGGTTAGTGATTCTGAAGGGAACTGCATTAGAGATATTCTAGCTTCCAGAGCCTTATCATGTACCGAGAACCCACACGCCATGGAATACTGAAATTTGCCTTGGTTGGAAAGGTATATTTCTTAGTGTTCTTTTAGGATTTAGATTAAAATGTCTCCCCAAGGGCCAAGGATTTAGCTCAGTAGCACTGTGGCTGTCTCGCAAGCGCAAGGTCCTGAGTTCGATCCCCAGTATAAAGCAAAACAAAAAACAAATCCAAAAAAAAAAAAAAAAAAAACTTCCCCC
>NW_022900931.1:43425260-43450119 GCF_012274545.1 Fukomys damarensis | reverse complement strand
AAAAAAAAAAAAAAAAAAAACTTCTCCCGAAAGTCTCTTGTGTTTGGAAGGTAAGTGGGTCCTTGAAGAGCAGCACTCATAGATGGATTCAGCCACTGATGAGTTCCACAACTGGAGGCAGCTTGAGGTAGAGCCTGGTTGAAGGTGGTCCACTTGGGGAGTGACCTGGAAGGGTATATTCTAGTGCCTGGCTTCTCTTTCTCTCTCTGCTTTCTGCCTGCCATGGGTTGAAGTGCTTTTCTCTGCATGTCCCTCCATCCCTCCACCATGTCCTTCCTGCCTCAGAGCCAGCGACCACAGACTGAAACCGTGAGCCAATAAAACTCTCCTCCCGTAAGTTGAGTGTGTCAGGCATTTTGTATAGTGATGGGAAAGTGGCTAACACATGTCCTGAGGCCAGTCTACCCATCTGAGGTCTTAAGTCAATGAGGTGTGCTCCCCACAATTACCTAAGAGTGAGATTGCTACTTGGCAATCCTTCTTCAGTGACATATGTTACGGGGGGGAAACAGGAAACATCCTTCTGCTTGGGGATGGGTGAAGCCCTGAAGACTCAATCTGGTTGTGATAAACATCCAAGAATCTGGATGCGCATGCCCTGCTGAGGCAGGAGTTTCTGCCAATGATGTGGGTAAGGAAGTCTGTGGTTTCTTGTGGTGTCAGGCTTGTTCAGCTGGGGTTTAAACAAACACCATCATTTCTGTCCCGGGGTACAAACAAGCAGGTTTCACTCCACATCCAGATTTCCATTCCTCCTCAGGGTACTAGTTGTGTGTTTCATTTAAAAATTTGCTATTTAACCTTCAATTTTCTCTCTATCATGTCATTCCACATTAACATTAGCTTTAAAAAACAGAATGAAACCCAATATCCAAAGTAGATAAAATCCTTTTCAAAAATCATTTTGAAGTGTTTCAATTATATGCACAAAGCAAGATAATGAACACTAACTACTGTGTGCCTTGTACCACTTTAGTAATCATTAACTCCTAGCAAATACTATTTCACCTATATACTTGGCCACTAACAGGCTACAGATGCTTTTGTAATAAATTCCAGACCTCATAATATTTCATCCATAAATATTTGAGTATATAACCCTTTAAGTGAGGTATATGAACTTAAAAGTGGTATGTAATATTTTCATAGATAAAATATCAAAGATAATTACCTAATATCTTCTAATACTTAGCATTCCAACTCCTGATTTTATTAATTTCAAATCAATTACATCAACTTTTTACATTTTTAAAAATGAAAATCCAAATGAGGTGCATACACTTTAATTAGTTGAAATATAATTTATTTTAATCTATAAGTTTCCTTGATCTTTTCTTCCTTATAATTTATTTATTGAGGTATCTGAGGGAGTGCTATAGACCACATTTCACTAATTGCACCTCCACGGTTTCATTTAACATGTTCTCCTATCCTCTGTATTTCTTATGATGTAGTGGGTGGACACATAAATTCATGGTTTTTGCAAAACCATTTATGAAGTGATGTTATCTTCTAACACAAAGCAACACGTCAGGACTGATTCCTACTGTATTTGTAATTTTTATCATAAATACCTAGATCCATTAATCACTCGGGATTAGACAATAATTCACATTCTATCACTCCTTTTTCATTTTTTTTTTGCATTTGAATATATCTATCAGAGAAATTTCCCTTCATCTGTAAATTGGAGACATGGTGGTCCAGTTCAAGTGGAAAAGGATGGACAAAGCGCTCATTTTGTTTTCCTTTATTTCTCTTGTCTTTGCATAGTTGTTTTAAAAATAATGAGTGGCTCAGAATACTTTCTTTGGTGATCAACAAGTTTGAAAAACATCTCTGAGTTAAAATGGGTGGATAATAAACAATACTATTTGAAGCCTGTGATTTTATAAGCTTTTGAATTTGTGTATACCTGTGAAACTCACTCTAGCCCATTATCCCCCAAAATTTCCTCCTGCCCCTGAGGAGGTTCTAGCTCCCACTCTCCATCCACCACAGATTCCCCAGGTAGCACGCATTTGTTTTCTGTCACCACAGATTAGAGTACAATTTTTTAGAACTGTATATAAATATAATCATGCTATAATCTCTTATTTTTGGAGGGGCAGAGATTTGGCTTCTTTCATTCAGCATTATTTTGAGACTCAGCTATTTTACTGTGTGTGCATTAGTTCATTACTTTTTATTGCTATGTAGTATTCTAATCTATGGATCTGTAGGTTTATGGTTTCATCAAATTTATAAAATATATGTGTGTGTGGGTGTGTGTGTGGGTGTGGTCCTTGTTTCCTTAAATGTTTTTCTTTTCCTTCTTCTATCTTCATTCTTTCAAAGTCTCTAGTTTCCTGTATATTAAGCTCCTTAAAATTGTCTTCTAATCCTCCTCCTTCTCCTCTTCCTCCTTTTCATTTTAAATTCTCCTTCTCTCAGTGTTTAACTGCTGGTGTTTCTATCTCTAGTTCCTCAAGTTAATTATTTTTATATTCAACAACATCCAATTTCATTAATGCTATCCAGTGAGTTTTGTATCCCAACCGCACTTCCATGTCTAGAAGTTCATCTTAGCATGTATGTTTCTATCTACCTATTGATCTATCTATCTATCCACCCATCTCCAGATATCTTTTAGTTTACTTTTTCTTCAGGATATTGAACATATGGAATACAGTTATAATGATTTTTTAAATGTCACCTTCTAGGCACATATCATTAAGCTAATCTTTCTCCTTATTGTGGCTAGTATTTTCCTGCTCTTTTGTATGCCTGGCCATTTTTTTATTACATGCCAGACATGAATTTTACCTTGTTGAGTGCTGGATACTTTGGAACTCCTATAACTGTCCTTCAGCATTCTTATGTTATTCTGTTTAAGCTACTTGGCAACAGCTTGGTCCTGTCACTTTTTACTTTTAAGCTTCATCTATTATTAGGTTACTCCACAGAACAGCCTAGGAATTTTGTGTACAGTAAATTTTCCCCACTATTGAGGACCAAATCCTCTGAGCGCTCTACCCAATGCACTGTGGATGATGAGGTTTTCCAGTCTGGCTGGTGGGAACAGACACAATTCCCAGGCCTATGTGAGCACCGAATCATTTCCTCTAACCCCTTGGGAAGCCTTGAATAACTTTGCCATATACACGTGCTGATTAGTGCACAGCTAATCAGGAGCCTTCAACTCAAGTATGGATTCAAGTACTCAGGAAGTGAATGCATGTTAGGGCCAAAATCGTAAATAAAGTGTCCCATTTTGGATATGAAGAGTTTAAAGATGTGTGAAAAACCTCCAAGCAGAGACCCTGAATAGAGAGCTAGAAATGGAGTCTGGAACTCAGAGAACTGGAGACACATGTGTGCCAGGATCATACGAAATATTTTAGTCATGGTCACACAGATGTTATCTGGGAGGAGAGTTAACAGAAGAGGCTGGTAAGGTTTCCTGGGGTCCAGAACCCTCACATTTTCAGAGTAAGGATGTCATAGGAAAAGGACCAGAAGCACTGGCAAGTGTGATGGGAAAATCCCAAGTAAGAGATGTGGTCAAAGTTACCAGAGAAGGTGTTTTTGAAAGGGAAGGTGCCATTGACTAGGCCAAAAGCAGCAGAGCTAAGTACAATAGTGGTGGAGGAGATTCTACTGGGTTTGGTATCAGGAATCTCACTAGTGACCTTTGTAATAATCATTTGGAGGCTGGGGATTTAGCTCAGTGGTTCTGCAGCCCACCTTGCAAGCACAAGGACCCGAGTCCAATACCCAGTACCAAAACAACAACAACAAAAAAGAAATCATTTGGGCAGAATAGTGAGACCAAAGGCTATGTCAGGAGGGTTTGAATATTGAGGAATCAGGGAAAGAAAACAGCACTTTAATGAAACTTTTCCAAAAAGTTTGGCTCCAAAAGGAAGAAGAAAAAATTTAATCTACTATGAAGTCAATTGGAAGTCAAATTAGACTCCTGCCTTAAGAGGTTTAAAGCATTCTCCTACCTTTTTAGGGGCGATGTTTCATGAAGTGAACTCCGTGTAGGTACAGCATTTCTCAATCCAGCTCCTTTGACGCTCTGTCAGTACAGTTCTCAAAACTCCTGTCATTGTGTGGTCCAACAGGTTTTGTTTGGGGTGAGTCAGTAGCTGTTTTAGTGGAATGTTGTAGCTCAAAGGCATTGGGGCTGTTAACTTGATGCTATTTATTTGTAAGCAGCATCTGTGCACAATATCTCGGCTTGGTCTGCTGGGCTTCAGAATCTTCATCCAGAAGCTGCAGTCAGATCACTCTCTCTAGAAGCTAATGTGCCTGGCTCCCAGCTCAACATCTTCAACATGTCTGCTTTGCTGACAGAAAAAGCCCAAGAACTTTGTCAGGACATACTCAGCCCTCCATGCCAGAGGCTGCCATCTTCCCAGACTCAGTTTACAACCGAGGACAAAGGCCTGGAATAGAATGGGAAGCTTAGGCATCCTCTATTCCCTGGGACAGGGCTTAAAGGAACATTTCTGGAGGTAAAACTAAGACCAGTAATATAGGGCTGGTTAATTAGGAGCTCCAAATGCCAGGTAAAAATAATTACAATTTGAAGGCAGGGTGGCCACATAGGTTTGAAGAAGTAAACTTAGAAAATAAATTATTGTTCACTTACCAAATAATAAGATCTGAGAAAATCAAATAACATCAAGTGTATTTAAGGAAATAGTCTTAAATTTCTGTTTTTGAGTCTATTATTTCAAATAACCAGCCTTAGTTTAGGAGCCTACTGTTTTGCCTTGATGAGTTTTTTCTCTTAACTGTTACCACGATCAGCCACAGAGGAACTGTCCTGACATGGCTAAGAGTGTAGACCCATGAGCCACACATTTCAAGTTCAAATACTAGCTCTGCTCCTTACTGACTTGTGACCTCACACAACTTGCTTTGGGCCTTGATGTCCTCATTTGTAAATGGAAGATATTCATAACGTTTACTCACAGGATCATTGTGAAGAGTACATGAGGTTACATAGCTAGAAATTTCTTAGAACTGTGTCTGACATGCTAAACGCTGTGGTCTTTAAATTAAAAATTAATATATAAAATAGTAGATGTCTTATTCTCCAATAAGCAGTAAATGTGAAAAGTACCATCAGGTGTATCTCTCCAAGCCAAGGAGCAAATAAAAACTGGGCTCAATCCAAAAAGGCTGGGTCAGCAGTAGACTCAGAGGATCCCTTTGGACCCCAAGTTGATAAAGCTTTGACTGTTTGTATTCTGCCTGCCCACTAACAATGATGGAAGAGACCGATTCCCTGCACAGAATAACTATAAAATATCTATGGCCTGGATTAAGCCCTTAGGTTGAGAGGCTATAATCAAGGCGATTTCTGAGAGTCCCATTAATAAGGTTTCCTAGAAGTTGCCAGCTACAGTAATTATCCAGTTAGTTTGCTGAATCAGCTAATATAAGCTTCCTCAGTCCTGTTGCTAATTAGGCTGCAGCCTCTCATCTCATTAATAAGCTTCCAGTTCATTTGCATGTGAGGAAAATTTGTGAGTATGAGGGAGTTTAATAGAAACCCAAATCACCTTCAACATGTGTCTTTTTTATTAAAATATTTAACCTTTTATTATGACTCAGGACCATCTGTTGGCATTAAAGTCTATGAAAGACATGATGAATTCAGTATTTGCCAGAAGCTCCATAGTCCCTCCTCCTCACACCTGGCCCGTTCCTGATCAAGAAGCAAGAGAAAAGATAAATGAACATGATTAGTTCAGTGTTAGAAATTTGCAGGTGGAAGAAACTATGTAGTTTCCTTCCTTCCTTTTTCAAAGTAGGAAAGCAAGAGACCAAGATGTGAATTAGCTCACTTGAGGGGCAAGAGAGTTGGGACTTGAACCCAACTATCAGTCCTGCTCTGTCCCAGCGCTTGTCATTCTGATGATGCACCCGGCCCACAAGGCGTCTGACGACGCTAGCTGATGATAACTGTAGTCTTTACCTGATATTGATGGGATTCCTCTCTACTTCCATTTGTCTTCAAAGGGTATAATTATAGTCCATTCAACCCACTTCTAGCACTGTTGATTTTATCTCCTTAATTAAACTTGGGTGATACATAGAATTTTGGCCCCCACACCTTTGCCCTCTAGTGCCATCTCCACGGATCTGTTATATGGCAAAAAGGACACTGAAGATACGATAAAAGTTACTAATTAGTTGACGTTAAGGTAGGAAGATTACCTGTATTATCTGGGTGGGCACAGTGTGATCTCACTTAAAAGCAAAAGAGAAAATACAGGAGAGAAATCAGAAAGACACAGCAGAATAGGGAGGTAGCAATTCTAAACAACAGAAAGCCCGATGCACCACAGTTGGCTTGAAGATCAGGGTCACATTTCAAGGAAACAGGAATGGCAGTCGTGCATGTCTAAGAAATTGAATTCTGCCAGCAAGTCCAACAGCTTTGAGTGCAGAATCCTCCTCAGACCCTCCAGATGAGAACCCATGCTGCCACAACCCTGGTTTTAGCCTTGCAAGGCCCTGAACAGATGCCCCTGAGCCACTCTGTGCGGGGGCTTCTGCCCCACGGTGAGATAATACATGGGTGTTGCTGCAGGCCACTTAGCTTGCATCAATTACTATACTTATGGTAGCAACAGAAAATGAATACAGCTTGAACCTATTTTGCTCTGTCTCTCCATGACCAGCACCCTAGTCTAAGCCGCCACTGTCATTCTCCTGCACAATGACATAGGCTTTGACCTCTTCTCCCCACGGCTCTCAGGCTCATCTTCTATGGGCTCTTTACCCTTCAGCCCCAAACGGGGTTTTCCCAAAACCGAAGCCTGGTCAGGTGATTCATCCCCCAAACACACACACTTGTCCTTTTGAGATAGCTTAAAACCCTACAGCCTCTTCCAGTGGCTCTTTGACAGATGTGACAACTTCCTTTACGTGACGTGCTAGGGCTGCGAGTGCCGCCCCAGCTCCTCACTCTATCCTCATCCTGAACACCTTCCCTCACTCTGCTTCTTCGCAGTGAGCCTCCTTTCTCTGTGTCATACTCCCTCATACCGGGGCCTTGCGGATACTCTGCCCTGTGCATGGAGCCTCTCTCCCTCTTCCCATGACCCAGCTGATATCTACTCCCTCTGTTACTCTCA
The DNA here is from genome assembly GCF_012274545.1 of Fukomys damarensis. Lineage (NCBI taxonomy): Eukaryota > Metazoa > Chordata > Mammalia > Rodentia > Bathyergidae > Fukomys > Fukomys damarensis. The sequence continues at coordinate 43,442,980 of NW_022900931.1, read as the reverse complement.
GTTTCAATGCTCCTTCCTCACCGTACCACTAGGTCTTCTTGCTTTCTCTTCGGTTTCCTGGCCTGTCTGTTTTCAACTTCACAGCACTCTTCAGAGTTCATAACTCTACCTTTTATTCTGTCATCATTGGATGGAACTCCCCACTGGGGAGAAAGCCCAATAAATGCAGCATAGGGTCTGTTTGTTGAGGTAATCTATTTAAAACAATTTGTCTAAAAGATAATAAGCACTCAATATATAACAAATGCAGTAGATCCCTTGCTACCGACCGTAGGGCAGCTAACACGGGATTTCACGAGGAGATACAGGTTCTCTGAAAGGTGGGAGCAGGTTCGGCGATGACAGTCAGACAAAAGCACTCAACACCGAGGTGAAGTTTGCCAATGCTGCTGCAATTTTATTTCTAACTCCAGGTGTTTATATACTAGTTTCAAGGGCACATCACAAGAGTGATTTCAGGCACAGGCAGGCATGAGAAAGATAGACAATAGTACTGTAAAAACTAAGACCACAAGGTCAAGTTAAGACCACACCTATATACCATCACAAAAGCTAAGACCATTAAGTCAAGGTAAGACCACACCTATACGCAGTCAGAAGGGGAACTTTGTAAAACAAAGGACTGCCTTCAGCATGTCACCTTCAGGTTCACCTTCAGGACTTCACAGTCCGGGGCTCAGGGTCAGCACTTTGGCCGCCCGTCCTCTTGTGCCTCAATACCTCCCCATCTCTAGGAACATCTAATTGTTCCTAACCTTTCCTGGGCCCAGAATACAATTCTACAGATAATGAACAAATAGTAATAAAGACAAAATAGAACAGAATTATAAATGAACCCAATGTCCCCAAACTGCAGGCAGAGAGGCCAGCTATTCTCTTCACGGCTGACTTTGCATGCGGTGTGTGCCAAGGACCTCCAGGAGGCTTAACCCCGTGGGGACGATACCTCTGGTCTGGTTTCTGCCAGGTGACCGGCATTGTCACACAGACTCTACTGGAGTGGTTGTGGCAATCCCTTTGTCTGTGGTTTTACTTTCATGATTTCATTTATTCAAAGTCAACTAGTGTCTGAAAATGGTAAATGGAAAATCCAAGAAGAAAATGATTTACATACTTTCAAGTACGCATTGACCTTAATGTGATGAAATCTCTCCGTCCTGCTCTCACCCCCACTGAGACAGTGTATCCACTCTGTACAAACTACCTGCCACTAAATAACTGTCTCAGTTATCAGATAAGCCATTCCATATCTGCAGCTTTTGGATGTAGAATTCTGCACCATTTCTGGTTCCAGCAATCCACTGTGGACTTGGAACATATCCCCCGCTGAGAGAGGAGTATTACTCTACTATCATATATTCATCATACAATATTATTAAGTGCCGTTATTTGAATACCCTACCACAGAAGAGGAAACTCCAAAATCGGCCTGGTGGGAAGAATCTGAGAAGACTCCCTGGAAGGTTTTTAGATGATAGAGTTTTTCAGGCAGGTGCTTTGCACCAACCCTGTGTGGCACTTGTATTAGCTGTCACGGTGTGTGCAGAAATCTCTGTTAAAGTTCTTTGTGGCTGCTTACTCGTAAGATAGTCTTCCATTTCCTTCGACAATATGTCCAAAGATAATATGTCCTATTATACTGGAGCTCTATTATACTGAAGTACCTTTGTTGTAGTACTGGTTCCCCAAAGACCTTCAGCCATGTAACGGAAAGGTGGCAAAGAGAAAAGTGTTCCAAGAAAGAAGGGACCATGAGAAAAGCCATGGACATAAGACACAGCAGGATGCATGTGGGGAACTCTTCTGCTGGCATCAGTAGCTCCACAAATCCCATAACAGTCTTGCTTCATCAAAGCAGGTGTCCCAATGCCTGTCCAGTGTATAATTTGGCATTTGCGCATGCCCAGCCATGTACAGCCACACAGAATTCCTGGGGCCCTTCTTCCTACTTGGCATGCTTTCCAAGTGCACAAGAGGGACCCACACAAGGCTGGAAGCAAAATACAGAGACAATGGAAATGCAGAGAAAGGCTTTGTGGAGAATGCAGAGAAAGTCTAAAACTCCGTTCCTGTTATCAGGCTGATAGTGAATATATTAAAGGGAGAGTATAAGTACATAAAATAATTTAAGATAACTTCTGCAATAGATGGTAATTGCCTTCCCAGCATTTGTTCTCCCCATTCTTCCTGCTGAGAAGCCCAAGTTTTCTCAGGGATGACAGAGTGCAACATGCTTCAGAAATGTCCATCCCATCCCAGCTCTAAGGAAGAAACAACCATGGCGGGACTAAGTTTATCACAAATATCCCACTTATTTTCCCAGTGAACGGTCTAGAGTTAGGCACCTGAGTCTCTTCTGGATAGGTGGACAGAGGGGAAATCTTTCAGGGGACAGGGATTTTCTCTGGACCTTATTTCCATGCAAGATGTTCTCAGGTGTAAATGTGATACTTGGAGCCTCTTTATAATTAATAGGCAATAACACTAAAAACAAAATCCAGCACACTGGGGATGCTAAAGAGGAGAGAGACAGAAAGAAAGCCTAGATTCCTGATGACTCAGGGACTCTCAGCAACAAACCTAGTATCATCAGTGTCTACAATTCTTGTGATACAACTACGTTTGCTCATTGTCAAAGCCATCGTGGATCTTGGGATAAAACATACCTGAACTGCTTCAGAATACATGAAAGACACAGGGTAAACAGTGTGATATCTTCAGTCATAGGGATTTAAAGATGAAGGCTCACATTCCAGCTTCCTTACTCAACTTGTGAGCAGAAAAGACACTGTGCCAAGTGCATTGGAGGCAAACACAGATAAGGAAGCTAATCCTTTACCTTACAACCCAACAAAGAGAAACATATTTTAAAATCACCATCTAAAGTATATGAGTGAGGGTGGGGGATTTGGCTCAGTGGTTCCACAGCCTGCCTTGCAAGCTCAAGGGCCCAAATTTGATCCCCAGTACCACAAAAACAAAAACAAAATATTAAAGTACATGAGTGAATGGAATCTGAAATTGAAAAAGAAGGGCTAAAATGCTCCAAGTCGGTGCTAATATGGCCAAACTGGATGCTGAAAGGCACTATCGGTCTGCAAAGTAAGTGCCCATGATGCACCCATGTTTCAGCGTTCTGGAGATCATAGCTGTGAAATGCATAGTCTGTAAATACCGAACAATGAAATCAGAGCTGCATCTTGAACAGTGAAAAGAACTAATGGAGAACAGGGCCAAGGCCATTTCAGTTGAAGAAATAAGCAAAGGCAGTAATGGTGAAGGCTCATGGTATGTTCACTTCATCAGCTACTGTGGCCTACTTCAAAAAATTAAATGTACAGAGCATATGTTCTGAAAGACACTAAAATTTACAACAGATTGTATTTATTGGGAAAACGTCAAGTAAGCGTCTTTCCAACATGTTAGAGTAATACAATTGTGTGTTTGTTTACAGGTAAGGACATCATTGTAAGAATGTTAAGGGAGTAAAAGTATATAAAACTATGATAGTTTTCACCTCAAAGAACAATCAAAATCAACTAACACGTTTCTGGATTTCTAAACGCATACTTTTTTCTTTTGCACTGAATATAATAATTGTACGTATTAATGATAATTTTTTGTTGTTGTTGTTGTTGTTTGAGACAGTGTCTCACTATGCAGTTGAGGCTGCCCTGGAACTCACTATGTAGCCCAGGCTGGTCTCGAGCTCACAGCGATTCCCCTGCCTCGGCCTCCTAAGTGCTGGGATTACAGGAGTGCGCCACCACGCCCCGCTACTATTCATGATAAACTGAATACATGCCCACAACATGTACTGATCAAATCAGAGTCATTCACACCTCTGTTTCCTCGTGTATTTATCATTTCTTGTGTTAGGAAACTTCAAATTTTTCTTTTTCCGCTATTTTGAAGTATATAACAAATCTTTGTAAACTATAGTCACTCTTCTGCGCTATAGAACACTATGACTTATCCTTCCTATCTGGTGCTTGCTACCTAACCTTCCACTGCCGACTCCCACCATTTTTCTTAGCCTCTAAGTGACTGTTATTGGACTCTCTGCTCCTATGAGATCAGCTTTTTTAAGTTCCACAGACAAATGAGAACATATGATTTTTGTTCTTCGATGTCTGCCTTTTTTCACTTACCGTAAAATCCGCCAGTCTTAACTGTATTGCTCCGGGTGAGGGGTTTTCATTCTTTTTAAGAATCGGTAGTGTTTCACGTTACCTGTCTACGTGTTGATAAATACTTCAGTTTGTTCCGTATTTCAGCTATTGTCAGGAATACGGCCAGAACAAGAGGACATACACAACTTTTTGCTGTTCTGATTTCTTTTCCTTTGGGTATATATTCACTTGATCTTAGCCAAAAGGCCGAGAAGCGATTCCTTTGGGTATATATTCAATAGCAGAATTGCTGGATCACATGGTATTTTTAGATTTTTGAGGACTTTCCATACTAGTTTCCAAAGTGGCTATGCTTTCCTACCGACAGTATATAAAGGTTCTACTTTTTCTTCATTCTCACCATTTGTTATGATTTGTCTTCTTGCTAATAGCCATTCTGAGTTGAGATGGATGAGCTCATTGTGTTTTTCATTTGAATTTCCCTAATGACTTGTGATATCAATTATTTTAATGTCTGTTGTTCATTTCTACTTTTATTTTGAGAAATGTCTATTCAAATCATGCCCATTTTCATTCTGATTGTGGGTTTTTTTTTGTTTTGTTTTGTTTTGTTTTGTTTTTTTACTGTTTGACTTCCTAATACATGTAAATCTGTCGGTCAGCTTCTGTAAGATGACTCATTTGGAAATATTACTTTCCATTTTTCAAGTTATCTTTTCACTCTGTTGTTTCCTTTGCTATACAGAAACTTTTTAGTTTGGTGTAATACTACTTACCTATTATTGCTTTTATTGCCTATGATTTTAGGATCTTGTTTAAAATTCTTTGCCCACACCAGTGTCTTAATATATTTCTTCTGTTTTCTTCTAGTAGTTTCACAGTTTTAAGTTTTTATACATTTGACTTTGGTGTGATTTGAGTTGATATTTACATATGGGGGGACAAAGGGGTCTTATTTGCTTCCTCCAGATATGAATATCTCATTTTCCCAGCACCCTTTATTGAAGAAACTATCCTGTTTCAAAAGTATGTTCATAACATTTTGTCAGAAATCAATTGGCTATAAGTATTCATTTTCCTCTTTTCTATTCTATTCTCTTGGTCTCTGTGTTAGCTTTTATGTCACTAATTGCTGCTTTGGTTACTAGAGATTTATAGTATGCTTTGTAGTCAGGTGTGTAAATCCCTCAGCTCTGTTCTTTTTGCTCAAGATTGTTTGGGCTTATTGGAGTCTTTTATAATAAATTTTCTGATTTCTTTCTATTTCTGTGAGTCATGTCATTAGTATTTTGAGAAGTATTGCATAGAAGCAATAGATTGCCTTAGGCAGCATGGACATTTTAGCAGTATTAATACTTTCAATTCATTTTAATTATTTCAGTTCATTATTAGTACTTATCAATTCATTTATGGATTCCTTTTCTTCATCCTCTCCAATATTTTTCATCATTCTTTTGCAATTTACACTGAGAGATTTTTCACTTCCTTGATTAAATTTATTCCTGGGATGTTTTGGGGGAGTAGGTTTTGTGAATGGGACTGCTTACTTGGTTTCTTTTCAGAAAATCTGTTATTAGTGTATAGAAATACTACTAATTTTATAGACTAATTTTGTATTCTGCAACTTCACTGAACTTTTTCATTAATTCTAGTGGTGTTTCAGTGAATTCTTTTAGGTTTTTCCTTATATAAGATCATTTTGTCCGCAAAAACATAATAGCATCAAGAAAAATTAAGTACTTAGGAATTGACCTAACCAATGGAATGAAAGAACTCTGCAACGAAAACTCCAACACTCCAAAAAAGAAAATTGAGGAAGACACCAGAAAATGGGAAGATATCCTGTTCCTGGATAGACAGAACCAGTATAATCAAAGCGGCTATAGCTTTAAAACTAATATACAAATTTAATACAATCACAGTCAAAATACCAACAGCATTTCTCACAGATCTAGAGAAAACATTCCCAAAATTCATATGGAACTTAAAGAGAACTAAAATAACAAAAACAATCCTGGTTAACAAAAGCAAAGTAGGAAGCATCATAGTCTCAAATCTCATGATAACCTATAGTATAGTATAAACTACAAAGCTATTGTGATTAAAACAGCATAGTACTGGGAACAGAATACAGGATGCAGAAACAACTCTAGTCACATTCAGATATTTGATCCTTGACAAAGGGGCAAAAGACATATACCATAGGAGAGATAGTCTCTTTAATAAAAGGTGCTCAGAAAATTGGATGTCTACATGCTGAAGATTGATTGTAGACTCATATAGCTCATCATATACTAAAATAAAATCAAAATGGATCAAAAATATAAATGGTACAACAGAAACAATCTGCAGGGAACATAAAATAGTTAAAACTCTTAAAGACATAGGCATAGATCAGTGCCTTCTGAACAGAACTCTAATGGCGCAAAAACTAATACAGAGAATCAGCAAGTGGAATAATAGAAAATTAAAATGCAAAAAGAGCTGATTTGACCAGTTAGGGCTCCCCATAATACTTTTAAATAATGACTTTTCAAATATTTTGCATGTGCTTTAAATAGTTACTTTTCATTGAAAGTACATTAGATTCCAAACAGAATTGTAAAATATAGTCTACAGAGAGAGAGATCACATACACCCTGCTCCTAGAGTCCCTAATGTTAACATCTTGGATAAACATTTACACAACCTACAGAACTAACCACAGTGCAAGACTATTAACTAAAGCACAGACTGTATCTGAATGTTGACAGTTTTCTGCCACTGTCCTCATCTTACCTAGGATCCCACACTGCATTTAACTGTGATGTCTCTTAGTAGCCTGTAGTCTAGGACAGTCATTCAGTCTTATCTTTTCTTTCATGATGTTGACTCTTGAAAAGTACTTGTAGTCATCATTTTCTTCATTGCTAGGGGAAGATACCTGAAACCCACAACTTGAAGGGAGGTTGATTTTGGATGTTTTAGCCCATAGTTGGCTGGTTTCAAGGCAGAACCAAAGGGCAGTGCAATATGACAGAAGAAAAGCTGCTCACCTTATGGTAGCCAGGAAGAGGAGAGTGAAGGGCAGGGGCAAGAGGGAGATGGGCCTTTCCAGGTCCCACCCTCAGTGAACCACCTCTTTCAACCACAATGACCTCCCTACACCAAGCCAGCTGTAGCATCCCTAGAAGGCCCTGCCTTCAAATTTATGAGGCTTTGGAGGATGTCTAGATATAAACTATAACATTAATGGTCAATAATTTTACAGAATATCCTTCCATTGGGCTTATCTAGAAACTGGGTTATTGTACTAAGACAGTGACTATCAAGATTCTCCCCACAGAATTTTCCTTCTTGTTTCTTTTTCCTAGGTGAAAGAAGTTATTGCCCTTCTCCCACAGATGAAGGCTGTTGTTCAATAGAGGAAATAATAAAAAATGATTTGGGAGAACTTCTTGCTCTTGTGCATGACTGTTCTTTTTCTTCCTCAAGTCTTCTCCACAACACCACAATGGTTACTTCCTGGGGCCCTCTTGATTGTTCCCATGAGTACCTGACTGGATCCATGGAGAAAGAGGTCCAAGAGAGCACAGACTTCTCCATTTCCTTCACCCCCTAGTGACATCACACTGTGTCACCAGCCAGCATTCACATTTACCAGTTTACCACCTATTGCTGCAGAATTCTTCCCAGTGTCCCAGTGTACTCCCCCAAGTGAGCCAGGGTCTGTATCTTGTCTCCCTGCAGGCACTGTCTCAGATTTTGAGACAGTTGATTTTTTCTGTGATCTCAGCTGTTCTATGAGTTTGAAAAAAGTCACAAATTTGTAGATAGAAAACTGGAGTCTTCATAATATATATATCATGGAAAGTGCAGGACAACCAATGTCCTTCCTGGGCTTTTGGAAATATAAAGTGAAAGATGGTGTGATGTGTCTGGACGCATGCATCCATAACATACCACCTTTCCTGTTCCTCAGGCTCTGTTTGTAAGTTTTGGGAAAGAAATAGGAGCTACTAATCTGTCTATCCACATGGTAAATACCTTTGGTAAAATGAGTGAAAAAAAAATGCCCTTTGAAGTCAAGAGATCCAAGCCCTAACTCTGACACATAGAAATCTAATAGCATAGAACTTTTAACAAAGTGTGTAACATTTCTGGGCCCCCAATATTTTCACCTATAAACTGGGGAATATATAACACAATGCCCTGGCTTGGGAAGATTAAATGATAAAATGTTAAAGAACAAGTATTTCTCTACTTAACATATTTGCACCATGTACTGTAAGAGATTTTAGACTTTGCATGTCAAATAATTCCTGTTACAACTTTTTAAACTACAATGTTGTAGTGTTAAGGCAGCCGCAGAGAATACATAAATAAATGAGCATGACTAGGTCCCACTTTTGTTTCCAAATTTTTCCTTATGAAAATGTGTGTCCAATTAGTTTTCATTGCAGGCCAGCAGCAATTTATGATCCACTTCCTGGGAATGTGCTCATGGTATAGTAAGGTTACCTTATTAATAAGGTACTCCTTATTTAAGATTCCTGCATCCCCTCACTCTGAGCTGATTGCTAGAGATGAACTTCCATTTGGGTCCAACCCTCTAGTTGATGGTGAGTGGAAATATGATTCCTGAGTTTCCAAAAACCGTTTTTGGAGTCCCAGGGACAATAGAATCTCTTGATCACAAAGATATGCAGTGTTCTATTGTTCCTGCCAGAAAAGTTCCGGTTGATGCTGTCCTGGCCTGTTGTTGAATGATATTCTAAACCATTTTTCTGGAGCACCTTGCTTCCATGATAGCTGTTGGTGAACTTTCCAGAGCCAGAGTCAAAGTCTGGCTTTCTAGTTCTGCCATTTGTTAGCTGTGTAACTTGGTGTGAGAAATAACGTCTCTGTGTTATTTCCTCAACTGTACAGTGGGAATACTAAGTTTCTGCCTTACAGTGCCACTGTGAGGGTCAAATGGGTGCATACACATAGGGCATTTAGAACAATGCTTGGCAGACTATGATTGCACAATGAATCCCATAGTGTTATTCCCTTGGGCAGCATTCTCTGTGCCAGGCACTCAGTCCAAGGTCACAGGAGTCAAAAGTCCTCATGTTCTTCTAAGGAGAGTAATCACTTTCTGTCCCCTGGTCCTTCTTATTACCTTGACTTAGAAACCTCTTCAGGGATTACAATGTTTCTTCTGGGGGATACTTCTTCCTGCTGCATAACTAGTTTCTAGGTGGTTCAACTGAAGTGCCTAGGGCTGGACATTCTCCCTTCTTGACAGGACTGGAAGTCAGATCCTCCTTTTCTCTTAGGACTGCAATGATCTTCAGTAGTCCTGTCACTTCCAACACACTCAGGAAAAGTGTTCTTTCACCCTCAGAAGCCAGCCTTCACCAGAAAACCCCTCGTGTCCAAATTCCACCTGAATATGTTATCCAGATTTTGTTGTCAAGCTTTGAACTCCATAACATACCTGGGAGGTTGGTACTTCTTAGGAAACTTTTATTTCCCTTTCTCCTAAACCAACAGGACAAATCAAAGCAAATATACATACACATGCACATACGTGCATACATACATTATAAATTCACACTGAGAATCAGAGACATTACTTCTGAGGGCACACAGCTAAAGAGCTGTAATTCAGATCCATATCAGTTCCTGTCTAATCTCCTTTTCTTACCTGCCTCACTGTCCTGCAACACTAGGTCTAGATGCAGCTGGATGCCCTCAGGTATATGTTAAGTGGGCATCTACCATCCTCAAATGCCCATGTGTGGCAACTCTGCCAGCTGGATTTATACCTAGTGTAAGAGGAGGGGATGCAAGAGCATATAGATGCTTAACAGCAGAGTGACCGATGGGAGCCCTGGAATGGAAGAGCTACGGGGCAGGAAGCAGGACTGTGAGATAAAAGGAGTCAGGGGGGAGGAAGACACAGGTCCAGCACATGTGAAAAGCCTTCTGTTTCATGGGGAGGATATAGACTTGATGAATATCAAAGCAAAGTGGCTGGGCTGTGTTGGGAATTTGGGCTCAGGTAACTGTCAGTAGCCAGAATGTGCCTCCTTTGCAGATCTGAACTTACTGGCTCTGGAGAAGGCCAATTCCAATTGGCTTGACTTAAGAGCCAGCCTGGGGGTGACTTATGTAGTTTGCATCACGTGAGTCTGTGTATGCGTGTGTGTGTGTGTGTGTGTACATGTGCAAATACTGTGCATGCGTGCACGTAGCTAGTCTGAATGCTTGCCTGTGAGTTAATACGCACCAGCCATATGTATTCCTGTGCTCCCCTCCTGTGCACATGCCTGGCTAAGTACCTTGACACTTAGAAGGGTAAGTTAAATGAACAGAGGCTGTTGAAGCTGCCAGTTGTCTTTTCAGGCTGATGGGTGAGAGCCATTGTTCTGTACAATTAACCTGGGACTCCGAGACTTGCAAATGAATCCAATGGAGTTCTGTGGCTTGGATGCCTTCCAGCTCATGGTGTGTGATGGGGGTTGTGTTTCAAAGCCTTCATCACACTAGACTGCCAACTTGCCTGATACCTTGTGCTTTGGAGGACACAGGCAGAGGGGAAGTATCAGACTGGAAAATTGCCCAGTGATCTGTTACAAACATATTGTCAACTACTGGAGCCCCCAGTGCCTGTCCCTGCAGTGATGGGTGAATTCCATTCCCTTTGGCTCTTTGGAAACCATGTGTGCTCTGACTCATATTGCAGTGGTAAAAGCATCACGCCTAGAGATATTCCAAGGCATGGGCACATTTTCTGAGAGTGAGGGGTGGTGTGGGGGTGGGAGAAATATAAGCATACTGGAGCACAGGACAGAAGTATCCATTCCCCTTATACCTCTATTGCTGCCTCACCCTATAACTCCTCCAAAATCTCCTGGTACCAAGTAGCATCTCCCATCTGCCTTTTATTAAGTGGCAGGTGGTTTAAGGTCCTAGAGGACTCAATTAGAACACTTACCACCATCATATCTACAAAGCACAGTTGCTACAAACCCAGCATTCAAAGGGCAGGATGGGTAATGGACTTCCGAACATATTTTGCTCCAGAGAAGTCCCCTGATTGAGACCGGTCTACCTTCCTAGGCTGATGTACCACTTCCTATTTCCTGTATTAACTCAGTTCTCATCTTTAAAGGATATAGACATTTTTATTTAATTCAGAGCATTTTTTTATCTGGCAAAGGTCACATATGGGAAAACTAACATGTTTTTGGTGCTTCATTTCATTAATTAACGAATCCATTACTACCCTTGGTCTCTCATAGGAGACTTATGACTCTGGGACCCATGATAGGTGAATTTTGATGAGAGGAGCTAGAATTTGGTCAGGGCGATTACTTGGGGATTTGTGGGGGGTGGGTGTTGTACATTATTTTTTAAAGCCCTTAGAGTGAAGATAATAAGCATACCTTTGCCCCTGAAGATCTCGTGGATCCCTAATGAGACAAAACATACACATACACAAGAAAAGTGAAATAGGCCAAAAGTGCAATGGTAAATGTGCCCAGCGAGTGCGTGAAGAGGTGAGAGAGCTGGGTGGGGTTCCTCCCAAAAGGCACTCTGATGAACACTGACTTGAGCTGGGTTGTAAAGGGCCAAGGGGCCTCTTCACATCACCCCAAAGCTGATTTTCATAATCAGGGAGCAGCCAGGACATGAACCACTTTGAAAAGGTCTATTCCCAGATGCCAGGAACCATAGGTGTTGGTGAAAACGAACGTAAGTGGAGAGAGGAAATGAAAGTTGCTGGCTGCCAGCTCCTGCTAGCCTAGGAAAGCATATAAACAAGTAATTGAAATGGACCAAGTCAATTAGATGATGACAACTAAAAACTTCAGTAGCCCAGGACGAAGTGTTATTAAAAATGACTTGTCTGAGCCTGCTGCCTTGAGATGTACATTTAAATGTTGTTAATGCAGAATGGTACCTACTGCTGTTCTCACTCTGCCAGCTGATAGTGTGCATCACAGTGCTATGGAGATGCCGGGAACCATTATCCCTAGAAAATATTCCATCCTTATTTTCATTCATTTGTAGCTTAACTTCCTTCATTATGTTGCATTAGGAGCGGGAGCGTCATTGCTTCTGGTGCATCCAGTCCTGCGGCTCATTTCCCTAGCTGAAATCATCATCTTGAGACAGTGCAGCCATCTCCACAGCAACCAGCCCCATCCCAAGAGCACACAACTTTGGCTCACACATATATCCTTCTTTATTTATTACCGAAGAAATCTGATTCAAAAGAATAGGGCCGTTGATTTCCTAAGACTTTTGGGGCAAGTTGCTACTTCTCTTTGCCTGGAAAGATGGCTGCGTAGCAAAGAAAATGTTCATCTTTGGAGTGCAATGAACGTGGCTCCCCAAATCCTGGTCCCACCCTTGCCTTCTGCCCTCCGCTGCAGGGACCTCAGCATGAAAATGAAGAGATTGATCTCTGCCTTACAGAATTGCCTGCAAAGACTAATCCAAGGCCACTAACTGAGCAATTATTATGCCCCAGATGTTTAAGTGCAAATTGTCTTTTATCTAAAAAGTAGAAGCTATTGTTCTGAGTTTTGATGAACTGCTTGAAAATAGTGACCATTTTATCTCCCACTGTTTGGTGAGTCTGTGGCACTCAGCCAGGGCTAACTGCTTCTGCTGGGCTTGCTTGGGGTCTCTAGTGAGTGGTTGTACTGGGTCCCCCGGACTGCACTGGGATCCGGGAAATGGTTGGGTCTCTCCCAGTGGGTTCCTGGGCCCTACCTCACCGTGTGACCTTTTCACACCGTCTTTCTTGAAGGACAGATTTCTTATTCAGAAGCTCAGGGTTTCTGGAAGTGCAAAAGCAGAATTGGCTGCACTTTTTAATACCTGGGTTCTTGTCCCCAAAACATCACTTGTAGTCTCCTCTCACGGGCCTGCAGAGGCAGAATGTGAGAAGAGATCGCACCTAGGCACGTGTGTTGGGAGGCAGCCTTAGTGGAGGTCAGCTTTGCAGACTGACTACCACACCCCATGCCCCCATGCTCCTTATGAGAAAGTACAGGCTTTAGTGAATTCACTTTTTCAAAATCAAGAAGCTAACAAGTAGAGTCAGGCTTCAAACTGAGGCATCATGAGATTTAGTTTGTACTGTTGACCATGACTAAGCACACTTTTAAGAGTCACACAATTTTTGTGAAAATAGTGTCTGCCGTATAGAAAGTAAACTGAAATCTAATTTTTATTTCCATTCTTCTCTTTCTCTGCCTCATTTCATAAGAGTTATGCCCAACCTATTACTCACCTATTTGTCAGGCTTCCGGGAGGTGCCGAGCATTGTGCTTGGTACCGGGGCAAGGCAGCAACCAAGACAGACCCGTTATGGTCTTTGCGGAGCCCTCGGTAGTTAGAGTTTCTGTAATTATCAAATATGAGTGCTTGAGAAAGGCTCTTCTACATGAGGCCAGAGGTCAGGAGGCATTTGCGACCTGGCCGCCTGCCTGACAGTGACTTTTCGGGGTGTAGAAAGGGCACGGGAAAGAGGCGCTCACAGCTGCGCCCCTGCCCCTGCCCCTCCAGGGAGCTCCCTCACCTTCAGGTGGGGCCTGCGCATTGGTCCTCCCTAGCCCGCTGGCAAATCAGACATCCACGCATGATCTAAATGCTTAAAGAGTAACTTTTCAATTTTCTCCGTTATATCAGTAACAGTGTTCATTGAAGGAAAATAGACAAAAATCGGAATAAAAATGAGCATTATCCACCATCAGATAATAATTGGTAACGTTTTGGCATATGTTCTCCTCACTGAGGCTGTATCAGATCAGTGAGTCACATTTTCTTGTGATCAGACTGTCAAGAATACATTACATGTAGCTATTTCAGTGTTATTTTCTTTTATTTAGCTATGTATCATGAACACCTTTCCATGCCAATAAACATAACTGAACAATATCAATTATATCTGTCCTTTATATGTTAGTGCTGTATGTGGATATTGCCCAATTAACTAATCGTCTATTATTTGACACCTTATTTCTCTGCAGTGTGTACTTCTAGAGCTAAATGTGTAAAAGTATGTTCACTTCTAAATATTTCTTTTCTTCCTTTCCTTTTTTGCGGGGTGGGGGGGTAACACCGGAGATTGAACCCAGGACTTCCACACTGAGCTACAATCCCCATCCTGTTTTTGAAAAAATGCTTTTTGAGACAGAGTCTCACTAAATTCCTAAGTTGCCCACACTGACTTCTCACATGAGATCCTCCTGCCTCAGCCTCCGAGAGTGCTGGGATTATTGAGTGTTTCTAAATATTTCTTAGTTTCATTTTCTCAGGGTAAAAATACTGGACCCAAATAGCTATGTATTCTTCATAATTTTGACATAATTTTCCAAATTAAGAGAAATTGCTCCCATCAAAATGTCCAGCTTTGAGTGTCTATTTCTTAGTCCTCAACCAAAAGTAGTAATTTTTAAGATTAAAAAAAAAACACTCTGTATTTTGATAAGGAAAAGACTACTAGTATCTGTTTCGATTTGCCATTATGTGGCTAATGTTGAGGTTTGATGGTTTATCTCCATACTCACAAATTGTACTGTTCTTTGTAAACTGCCCGTGCCTGGCTGTAGCCAGTTTCTGTGGTTTCCGTGAGGGGCTGCTTTGTCTCCTGTCTCAGCCTCAGTGTTGAACCTCACCTCTTGTGGCCTGGTAGATGTCAGTGTCTTTTTGGAGTTTTTCTCCCAGGCCCTTCCCACATTCCAATTCCTCTTGGACAGTTTCCCTGACCTACTTTCTCAGAGGTTGCAGCTCTGCACCTGATTCCAGCCTGGGGACTCAGGTCCAGCTGTTTCCGCCCAAAACTCCCTGGGTGCTGATGGCTGGTCTTCCTACCCACAGCTATGGAACTGCCTGCCTCTGTGCTCTCTACCTGTGGGCTATGTTAGCCTTCCCAGCCCCAACCAATTCCCGTTTCCTCTCATCGGACTTCCTCCACACAGGGTTCTCTTGTGTCTCTCCATGCAGATGTTGCCCCTCTCTTCCCTGTGCATTCCCTGCTCACTCCAGGGGCTGCCCAATGCTCTTCACCTTGTTTTTCCAACGTGCTTCCATTCCTATCTTCACAGATAAGCAAATAGAAACCGGTAAAACTAGCCTATCCCAAATAGCATGGCAAATAAATTAATCCCACCAACAACACACAATTTCTGTCCACAGAGATCCTTAATCTGAGGTCTGAATTATAGGTCTGTAAAGTCCCTACAATCACATAGATAATTGTGTGTTTATTTATTTGTATGTGCATTTTTCTTGTAAAAGCATCCTTAGCTTTTACAAGATTCTCTGAAGACTATTGGTCTACAACCATCTACAAAACCAAGACCTCTAAAAAATTTTTCTTGCATAGCTAAATAACGTGAAAACCATTACTACTGTTGCCACCACTTTCACTATAACTATTGATGCTAAGAAAACAAATCTCAAAGGAAGATATGCATCATATAACTTTGGAGGAAAATAGTTGCTGGGGATAAAATGTCTTTGTGTTAATTTTTGAGGTCACCCAGACAAACAGCTGTAGAAATTAACTTGCCCTATCCTGTACTCAGGTTCTTTGAGGATCCAAAATCTTTGAGCAAAATAGAAGCAGTAGGTGACTGAAAAAACTAAGTGTGTCCTGAGATAAAGGTGCAGGCTCGCTCTAACCCCTCTTCCCTGGTAGAAGCAGCACTTTGGGGCTTTGGGGGCTGAGAAAGGATGTATCTGAGAGAAGAGCACCTCCCATCCAATCAGCCACAGTGGTACCTCTTTAGCATGGATCACTACAAACAATGGCTCCCAGTCCAGAGAGGAGCAGCTACGTGTGGTGGGTCAGAGCATTGCTAGGACTGCCTAAGCTTCACCAGCTGGAACTCCGCTGGGTGAGCTGTGTTACTAAAATTGATCACGTGGGACCCTGAACTACAAAAATGTGGGTTTTAGCTGGGCGTGGTAGCCCACACCTTTAATTCTGGCTACTCAGGAAAATGTTGCAGGTTTGAGCCCAGTGTAGGCAGTTTATCATATTAGCAAGACCTCGTCATAAATTAAAAAAAAAAACAAAAAAAGAAAAATTTGAGCTGGGGACTTAGCTCAGTGGTGCCGCACCTACCTTATAAGCGCAAGGTCCTGAGTTTGATCCCCAGTACCACAAATAAATAAATAAATAAATAAAAAGTAAAAAAAAAAAAGATGTAAGAAGGGATATAGCTCAGTGCAAAGGCCCTGGATTCAATCCTGGAGGAAGGACGGAAGGAAAGAAGGAAGAAAAAAAGGAAGGAAGGAAAAGAAAAATATGGGTTCAAGGCCTAGATCTGTCTCTCGTGATTATGTGACTTCAGAAGAGTCCCTTCCCCTTTCCAGAAGGAAACTTCACTTCCTCATGAAAAACAAAAGTGCAGGAGACTGCAGTATTGATTATACCCAAAGCAGGCTGCAAACAGCGCAGTGTGTAGAGTTAACCCCACAATTGTTTGTTATAGAAGTGAGTCTGGGGAGCTCTATGAAGGATAGGCCTCAGTCTCACCCAACTTGGCACTCACATAAGAAAGTTCTGAGGCTGCACATGTAAACCACAAGGGAACAGAAACCCACAAGAGACACAGCAGGACATTGAATAAAGCCCCAAGGAGAAACTGGGGTGAAATCCTGTGGGAAATTAGGATCTGTAAATGGCAACTCTGTGTAAGGGAGAACTGAAAAAGCTACACATGGGCCCAATTTAGATCTGAAAAAAAACTTAAATTTTCATCCCAGCACAGAGCCAGTCTACAAAGACTGGGAAAGAATACGAAGAAACAAGAAAATGTAACCTGTTCAAAGGAAGAAAATAAATTGGCAGAAAGAAGTATAGACAATAGACTCACTAGACAAAGGCTTTAAAAACTTTTTATTGATATAGATTTGTGATGCATAATAATTATATTTTTCTTGGGTATTGGGATTAAAATATCTCATCTTAATCACTTTTACGTCCCCTTCCCCTTCTGGACTTCCGGTCTTCTCTATCCCTAGATAACTTTCCCTCCTTGTCAAAGTCTACCTCCCTGTTTCTTATCATGTCTCTCTTATTTGTTCTTTAAATTTTTCATATTTTGCGTTTCTCAAAGAAACTGTGATATTCAACCTTCTGTGTGTGATTTCACTTAACACTGTGGTCTCAACATGCATTTGCTTTCCTACAAATAACTCAAACTTGTTTCTCTGTGGCTAATATTCCATACCACGTTTTCTTAACCCATTCATCTGTTGATGGGCATATAGGCCACTTCCAAACTTTATATATTATGAATTTTGCTGTTATCAACATAAGCATGCACCACTGTACTATAGTGTCTTAACTCTTTCAGGAAGATACAAGTAGAGGTATAGTTGAGTCCAGTGGAATTTCCACCTTTGGCTTTTGGGGGACAGTTCCATACTGATTGCCATAGTTATATTCCCACCAACAATGTTCAATTGTTCTTTTCTCCCCCTGCAACCTCATCAGCAATTTTGAGTCCTTGACAATAGCCCTTCTTTCTGAAATAAGATAAAATCTTGGTGTTGACAGTATACACACACACACACACACACACACACACA
>NW_022900931.1:43391596-43424607 GCF_012274545.1 Fukomys damarensis | reverse complement strand
TTTGTTCTTTAAATTTTTCATATTTTGCGTTTCTCAAAGAAACTGTGATATTCAACCTTCTGTGTGTGATTTCACTTAACACTGTGGTCTCAACATGCATTTGCTTTCCTACAAATAACTCAAACTTGTTTCTCTGTGGCTAATATTCCATACCACGTTTTCTTAACCCATTCATCTGTTGATGGGCATATAGGCCACTTCCAAACTTTATATATTATGAATTTTGCTGTTATCAACATAAGCATGCACCACTGTACTATAGTGTCTTAACTCTTTCAGGAAGATACAAGTAGAGGTATAGTTGAGTCCAGTGGAATTTCCACCTTTGGCTTTTGGGGGACAGTTCCATACTGATTGCCATAGTTATATTCCCACCAACAATGTTCAATTGTTCTTTTCTCCCCCTGCAACCTCATCAGCAATTTTGAGTCCTTGACAATAGCCCTTCTTTCTGAAATAAGATAAAATCTTGGTGTTGACAGTATACACACACACACACACACACACACACACATATATACACACACATGTAAAATCTTGAGGAAACAACTGTACAGAGAACTAATGGATATCAAGAAAACTGATACATGAACAATACAAGAATATTTATATTCATTTTATTCATATGTGATTTTACTATTACTTATATACTTTCCAACAGACAAGTATTATAGGTATAAATTATACCTGGATTATAGTGATATTTCAAATTTTATTTACTGCATCTTCATATTCTAGGCATTATGAGACATGCTTTAAATACTTTGCTTTGTTTAATTAACCCACACACCCACTCTACTCATTTTGCAAATAATGATCAGTCATTCTCTTTCTCTTTCTTGATGCCTGAAGTCATTTTTTAGCTGTAGGCAGTTGATGAGGGCTGTTCACACTCCCTCTCCCTCAACTAGTATATATCAATTGTCTTACCAGATGTTTTTATGGTGCCCTTCCAGCCTACATTCCTCTCTACCTTATATCCTAAATATATTTTTCTGTGACCCTTTTACTCTGTGAGATGCATTTCATTCTTCTCACAAACATCTGTCCATACCAAAAGGGTCGTACAAATAATGACTAGACAGTGGACTTTATACAGGGCTAATTACCTGGAAAGACTTAAAATACAGATTCCTAAACCACTCAAGATCTGCTGATCAGATTTTTCAGTACTGAGACCCACGTTTTGCTGTGGGTAATCCCATCACCCGTGATTCCAAAGTTCAGTCAGGTTTTAGAGAATTACTGTGGGAGCTCAAGGAAAATCTACCCCTGGCACAGGAAAATCCTACAAAGAGGGCCAGGTGGAGAAGACCCAACTGAGGAGGTCAAGCTCCATTTGTTTGTAAAGACAAATGAAATTCAGATAAGCTATGAGGGTTTAAAAGGCATTGCCTAGTGTTGTGTAAACTAGACATCTACATGTAGAAGGCTCCTATCTCTCACCCTCTATAAACATCAACTCAAAATAGATCAAGACCTGAAACTTCAAAACAACTAAAAGGAAATACAGGGAAAACATTTCAAATCAATGGTACAGGCATTAACTTTCTAGATAGACCCTTTCCAGATAGTACAGGAAATAAAACCAAAAATGGACCAATGAGATTTCAAGGAACTAATAACCTCTGCACAGCAAAGGAAACAATCAAGATGGTGAAGAGACAGCCTATAATCTTGGCCTACTATTCATTCAACATAGATGGATTCCCAAATCCTACTCCACTTCTCCAGAGTCATAGTCTTCAGTGATGAAACCTATTTTTAGGTGTGGGCAAAATCTCTTGCCAATAATTCCAATGTTTATCTAGGTTTACATTATATTTCAGGGAATTTTCAGGTTTCCTGAAGCTAAGTCATGGAAAATCTTCCCATTGTTAAGAACCCTGGGGCACTAGGGATTTAGCTCAGTGGCACCATACGTGTCTTGCAAGCACAAGGTCCTGAGTTTGATTCCTGGTATTAGGAAAAATAAATAAAGAACCCTATGCTCTTTAGGCAATGAGGGAATTGTGTGCTGGGCATGTAAGAAAAAAAAGACAAGGCAGGCTCCAAGGTATGCTTCTGACAGTGGTGCTGGCATTCTGTCCCAATATCTACAACAATTTTAGGGTAAAAAGAGGAAAATGGGGAAACTATGTCTGACTTTCAAAGGCCCCCGAGACTCTGATACAAAGCAGCTAACAATTGCTACACTGGAAAAGACATTGGAAACCACTGGGATCCTTTTGTTTCGTGCTTCCTGTGTCTGGTTCTTATCAACATTGTCTCTAAAGCATGATCTTCGCATTCAGATGATGGGTTAAGAAATAAAAAGGTGAGGTTATGCTCAGCTTTTCTTGTCAGTATTCTTTTCCTGGAAAAACAAATGCACCAAGTTGCAGCTGCTGCTGCTTCCTTAACCTAAAGCATATAATGCTAGCAATTTTGGAAACGGAAATGGACTAGTCTGCCTAGAAATCTCCAGAGCATTGTAGGCTAATACATTAAAATTAAAGAGAAACAGAAGCCATCACTACAAATTGCAACATTATTGTTCAAGCCAAGACCATCCTAATTATAAACTAGCATTTTTATAGATGTCACAGGAGCTGTTTTAGTGCCGCTTTGCTGATGCTAAAAAGATACTATGGAAATGTGATCAGGGATCTTCACACTACTGTCTAACTGGAGGAAAAAAAAGTTAATTAGCCTCTTTTTGGCATATTAGTGAAGACAGGCTTATTAGACACATTTACAAGCTAATGATATGCCTATACTCTGCTATCAAAAGATGCATTTAAATAAACTGATTTATAGTTCAGCCATCTTCATTTTTAACCAGTACACTGACGATTGCATTGCTCACATTAAATTGGCATGGCTTTGGAGCATTTCTGGGGGGGCTGTTCTGCAAGGTGGGGATGGTATGGCATTCTCTGTTCATCCTGTCTTTCTCAACCTGTCCTGGACCACAGGTAATCCCATCCGGCATGCTGTCCACTCTCCAGGATAAAGAACCTTGCTTAGGCTAAAGTCACTGAGCCAACAGTGGGGGGTTGCAGAGCTGCCACTAATGAGGACTGCAAGGAGTGTGGGGATAGAGAGATACTGGGGACTGAGTGACTAGGGCCACTCCTCCCCTGAGTTTCCTGGGGAAGGAAGCAGGCATTGAAGGAAAGGGCTATTTCCTTTTCTAACTTAGACATTGAGGGCAATTCTAAGGGCCCACCTCACACTCTTCAGAGCAGAATAAATCCCTTTTCCATTGAAGCCCACCTTCCACAGTGTTCTAGAGATCCTTCTAATTAACACAGTTATCTGCGCCAGTCACAGCTGGAGAGTCTGGCTCTGCCACAAGAGCCTGCTTCAGCTCCCTGACCCCTGGTTTCCACCTTTACAAAATGAAGATTATAAAACTCTTTTCTGGTGGACAGGAGAATTCTGCCCAGACTCTATCACACATGTCTATTTGGGGCACCAACCATGTCACAGGGTATGACAGTTAGGTGGTTACCAGGCTGTCGGAAGGTGGGCCCCTCAAAGACAGAAACAACCACCAACCATTTCCTGGTTGCCATGCCAGTGTCTGACACTGTGAGCTAAATGCAAACAGCTACTAAGTGAATGTTTACTGAGTCCAAAGGAAACAAGTTAAATTTATATGATTTGACTAGAGTCTGTCTAGATCGTTTCTGAAGTGATTTGCAAACCTAGGATTTCATTAAGTCCATGATTTTAAAAAATAGAACTCAACAGACTCCTCCAAACTTCAAGTTTCCTTACCTATAAAATGTGAACAATAAATCCTGACCCCCATGGCTATTAGGAGATGTAAATGAGTCCACTAATGTGAAAAGACACTCTAAAGTTCAACTACCACCCAAATGATGAGTAGTCATCTTTACTTGGTTTTTCTGTGTTCTTCTTGGAGATAATAGGATAACAAAAAACGTATGTCTTGCAGCATTCATGTCTTTCCCATTATAATTCCCCACAGCAAAGGTAAGCTAAGTAGCATCCCCTCCTCCTAGGAAAGAGGAACATTTCCGAGTGCCTATTTCAGCACGGTGGACTGGGGCTGCCTGAAATACATTTCCATACCCAGTCTTCACATTCAGATTCTAGTCTTCGTTCTTGTAAGAGAAGGATCATCAGAAATGCCTTTTCCCCTCCTCTCCCACCAGCCCCCTCCATAATAACAAAACCCAGTTCATCTTTTTATGATTATAATCATCATCAAAGACATCATTTGGGTTTAATGCCTGAGAAGGACTTCCCAGGGCTGTGACTAACAATGTTACAGACAATTATGTCTTTTGAAAGTTACTGCCTCACTGTCAAGGAAAATGTCACTTCTGTAAGGTAATAAATGTGGTTTATTGGGAGTGTGGATACACTGAGGTCTACCATTTAATTTGATAATAGCTCTTCCTCGGCAATTCTTTTAGATAAAGTCTCTCAAGAACAGTTTCTTGCAAGTACTTTCCCAAGTGTTTCCTGAATCGCTATCATCCAAAATGACATCTCCTATTCGTCTGAAGTATCTTTGGGGGAAAGAAGATTCAGCCACCAAATAGAAGGATCAGTGAAGCCCTATCCAGTCCCCTAGCTTCCACCCTATACAGGAAACTGCTTCTCAGCTTGCCACTGGCTTAGTACTCTCTGGCAGCGTTTCTATCTTGCCCTAGGTGAGCTCTGGAAAGAGACACTCAGCTGTGGGTGGAGAAAGAGGAAAATAATTCTTATTTATCTCTAGGTAACTGGAAAGTATACAAACATTTGGCAGGCATTTGTCTTTCTTTGGGCATAGAGCCCTAAACTGGGGTTGGGAGCACTACAGTAAGCATAGCATCCGAGACTCACTGAGTCATCTTTATTCAAGAGACACACCTGAGTGTCCTCATTCATTTCTGAGATTATGCTAAACAAATTCATGAACTAGGATCATGTGCATTTGATGAGACATGCCTATTACGAGTTTATATGAACATAGACTTATGGTATGTGTAAAACAGAAGTAAAAAGTCTATGAGACCCTGCAGGATAATGACATTTTTTTCATCTATCTGCTTTGGCAAAAGAAAGGTGTGTGCCAGGGATTTAGCTCAATGGTGCCACCAAATGCCTTGCAAGCACAAAGTCCTGAGTTCGATCCCTGGTACCAAAAAACAAAGGAAAGGTTTGCTTCAAACTCTGACACCTCCATTTATCACTAGTTGAATTGCAAAAGCTTGATGAAGTCCCTTAACCTCCCAAGATTTGTCTTTCTTGACTGCAAAATAGAAATAGAGCTGGCCCCTCCTAGTCCTGTCCTGAGGATTCCATGAAATAAGAGAGAGGTTAAATGGGTGGGTGGGGACCACATAGCAAGTGTTTGGCCAAATTTGACCTAGACTTTTAGTCTTTTGGTTCTGAGTCTGGTCCTGTTTCAGCTCTCTAGTCACCACTTCTGCCCGACACCCTGGTTATCTCCCACCACCCCAACATGTGTGTGCACGTTCTAGATACACACACCTGTGTATGGATAGAAAAGCTAAAATATTTGAAGGAGGTCCCCCCCGCGTGTTCCCTAGAAGCTGGCGGTGACCTGAAGAGGGTGTGCTGTCTGGCACATTTTGTTCTTTGCTTCTCACTCTTCAGAAATCCAGGTCTGAATCAGAGTTGGGTTTGAGTCTGTGGAGAGTCTGTGAGTGAAAGATGTTGGGAAGATACATGAATTTTTCTCCATTCTCATTACTATTCTTTCTATTGTCCTCCCCCACTTCAGCCTTTTGAACCACATTATGGTTTCTGCCATATGCAGAAAGAGTATTCATAGCCAAAAATTAAATAAATAAAATTAATTAATTAATTAATCAATTAAAAGGAGCAGAAGCAAAGGAACTGACTTTTTGGTTTTAAGATTCCATAAAGCCATAGCCTGCATAAATTGCAGGTTTAGAAAAAGAATTTATCTAGTACATCTCCCACATGAAATAAAATGAGAAAATAACCATTTCTGAACTGGGAAGTTGGAAAATCAATGAGAAAAGATAAAAGAGAGTTAGCCTTTAGCATGAGCCCTATCACCTACTCTTCTTGAATTAAGTCCTGGAAAAGGGCATTGTTAGGAAAGGTAGAATACTTTTGATCATTTGAAGACTGGGAGAAGATAGAAAGCATGGTTATTTTTCTACAAAACAGGAAGAGAGGAGAAGAGAGTCACTCCCAGGGTCTCCTCCTGCTTTCAAATATCACGAAGCAGTAGCAGAGCAAGTGAGCCACAAAGCAGGTTGGGGAAGAAAGGGGCCGGGAAAGCCACACACAAGTCTCCTGTGCCCTGCAATGGATGAACGAGCACCCAGTCCTCTCTCCTTCCACCACCAGGTTGAGGCAAGAGGCAAAGATAAAGGGAGAACCAGAAGTGAAAGGACAGAATAACCAGCACACCCGAAATTTTGAAGAAGGAATCTCCTAGTGAAAAAATAAGGTTGACAGAGGACTCAATGTGGTTACAGAGAAATCACTGGCAACTTTTGAGCAAGGTAAATGGCAACCAGGAGTGTGCATCTCTGCAAGTAGATGAGAACGTCCAACCTACTACATGCAGACACTTGCAGCCTGGCACTACACGTACACCTCTCTGCCTTAAACTATGCACTCCAGAACTTAGACTACACACTCCAGAACTTCTAATGCCACCTTGAAAAGAGGAACAAGGGAAAATCTAGAGTCTACTGGCTTTAAACCCAAAATGACAGAGTCAGGGGACTGAGATTGCTCAGCAGGTATAAGGCATCCTGGAAACAGCATAACATTGACAGTCATGAAACGCGAAGAGCCTTTTTTATACCTCTGAGGAACTGACTGTACCTTAATGCCTGCTGGCCCATGGGGTTGCTCAGTTGTAGAGCACTTGCCTCACATGGAAAGGCCCCTGGGTTTGATCCCCAACACCACACACACCAAAAAATGCAAAGGTCTACTCTGTCTTCTCCCCCCTTGGAATGCCAAGATTGAGGGCCCTTGGGCTGTATGCCATAATCCATGCTTCCCAAACTCACTCAGCCTATTGAGGTTGAGCACACTCTGAATAGGTGTCTGGTGTACATCAGGCACTAGTGGAGGTAAAGGTAAGCCAAACACTGCTATACCCAAATACCCCAAAATCCTTCCAAAGTACCTTCAACCCGGAAGGGTGCAGTCGTGGTGGTGGCATGACACTAATGGTGACCATACACACTCCCGACACAAGACCTAAAGGAATAGGAAACATACCAAGTCTTTAGTATATGGCATCTACAGGGCTCTTGGTGGGCTTAGAAAGAGCTTATCTTCAAGCTATACCTCCCTCCTGAACTCTGGATAAATATATCGATCATCTATTTAACAGCTCCCATAGAATGCATAATAGATTTCTCAACTCACATATAAAGCTCCCTTGGCCAAACCTATGAGCTACACACTTCTTCCCCATCTCAAGTTATGACAGATCTATTTCTGGCTGTCTTGGCTTACACCTGTGATTCCAGCACTCTGGGTTGCTGAGGCAGGAGGATCTCAAGTTTGAGCCTTGCATGGTCAATTTAGAGGCTTAAGAAGACCTGTTCTCAAAATTAAAAAAAAAAAAAAAGGCTGGGGCTAGGGCTATAGCTCATTGTGAAGGCCTCAGATTCAATCCCCAATACTGGAAAAAAAAAAATCATTGGAACCATCTCTGACTTTTGTCTCACACCTACATCCAATCTATCAGGGACTCATGTTGACTTTACAGTCAGAATATATCCAAAACCCAACCATTTCTCACCATCTCCACTGCTACTTACTTCCTTTTCATTTTTTCTTATTTTTAAATTTTTAATGACATGTAATTTTTGTGCATATTTATGGGGTACAGTATGGTAATCCGATGCACATATGTAGTGCATAATGATCCAGTCAGACTGCTATTGTTAAATTATTTCTTACCTGGGTACTTCAGTTGTCTCCACCTGATGTCTCTATTGTACTGCTGTCCCCTAAGCCTCTATTTCACACAGCAGTCAGAATTATCCCTTTAAAGGAAAAGCCTTACGGCATCACCCTCTGCTCAAAACCCTCACTCAGAACAATTCCCAAATTCTCAGACCTCCTTGAAACTCCTCCAACGCGCTAGGCATGCTCCTGCTGAGGGCTCTGTATGGGCTGACACCTCTCACTGGCAAGCTCTTCTCCCAGATAGCCACAGAGCAAGGGTTCCACGTCTGCAAAAATTTCCTTAAATTACCACCTTTTAAAGTCAGACCCCTCATGAGCACCATCCCATTTACAATTGCAAACTAGAATTCATCTTTTGCAGCCTAGTGTTTTCCCTGCCTGAACATCGTTCCTTTTATTTATCACCTTTCCCATGTACCACATCTTACTAAGTATTATGTTTAGTGCTTACTTTCTCTCCCTTCTCACTACCACATAAACTCAATAATGGCAGGGTTTCTTATCCTGTTTTGTCATCTGATGTATTTCATGTACCTAAACCACTGCCACATCTGTGGTGAGCACCCAATAAATGGTGCATGAATAAAGAGTACTGGATACAAAATGTTAGCACTAAGTGGGACTCTGAGATTTATCTGGCCCGAATTCTTCTCCTTTCAGATTAAGAAACAATATGTTTTATCCCAGAAACAGTAAGCAATTTGTCCCAGAAAATGCCTTCAATCAGTGGCTTCTTCTCTCCCTTGTTCTGTTGCTTCAGCTATTACACCTACATGCTTTCCATCCTTGATCTTGAAACATTTTACGTATTTATTCCTTTCATCATTCGAATTGCAGTGAGTAGAGTAAACTATTCTCAGTAGCTTATTGCAGACCCTTATCAATGTCCTCAATCTCTTCTTGTCCCCAGTGTCTTCCTGCTCTCTTCTCTAGGCATTCACCAACTACATTTAACATCCATATTCCCCAATATGAATGTGGCACAGACATGTTACTGGTTTTTGTACATATTTGCTTGATTTATATAACTGCTATCATGATGTAGAACTCACTGGCTCATTTGTTTCACTCAGCTTCCTAGTTGAAATGTTCCTGTGCAGAGTCCTGAGTTTGAATTCTGGTACCAAAAAAAAAAAAAAAAAAAGACCTAGTTGAAATGTTGCTGTGTGGTTGTCCATGCTCTGGATCCATTGTTTAACTGGGGCACGCATTCCTTGGGTGGACCCACCACATTTTCTCATCTATTTCTTGATATAGCACAACTTAAAGGCATACATTTGCAATCCCTTTCCTGTTTTTAAGAATAAGGCAGATGAGGAGGGATAGCATGAACGAGGTCATGTGACCTATTACTAGGCGCCTAGAATTCCATAAAATTAGATTTTTCTCTTAAGATACTGCCCTAAGCATCAGGTCAGAAAGTACATAAGAGAATTCTTAAATATATACATTTAAGAGCCTTGCAAGAAATAGATTTGCAAACATAAATGGGAAACTTTCTTTTTTTCCCTCTCATTGAGTTTATTGGTACATTCTAGGTATACAGTACAGTTCCATTCATCACTGGGATCTTGCACCTTTACATGACAAGTCTTGGTTCTCATTTTTTCCTCTTACCCCTACCCTCCCTTCACCATGCAGTCTCCACCTGAATGCAAGTTGCCTGGCTAACATAACAGGGTCAGGGAGAGGAAAGTTCTCTTAAGAAAAATAAGAGCTAATAAGTTCTGGAGAACTACAGAAGTTCTGCCACACTCAATGTCAAGGCACAGGTCATCATCAGAGTGAAGTGATTCTGTCTCCGCTGATTTAATTCATCCTTAGCCCAGCCATATGGACTCATATCTAAGGCCTAGTCAGAGACAGTAGCACAAATAAAAGACAAAAGATCAAATACGTTTAATTAAATGGTGGATGCCTTAGTCACTTTCTTGTCACTGGGACAACATATCAAACATCTATAACTTAAAGGAGAAGGTTATTTTGGCTCAGGTTTTGAGTCTGTGACTCCAAGGCCAAAATGGCAAGGGAAGAAGGCCTCGGAGGAGAAAAGCTGTTCATCCTACAGCAGCCAGGAAGAAACAAGAAGAGGGCTAGGGACAAGAACCCATCCACCAGGTCATGTCACCACTGACCTACCTCCAACTAGGCTCCACCTCCTAGGAGCAAGTCTGCTATAGCATCTCCATAATCCAGTCACCTTCCACATGCTTGTGGACACGGTGTTGGGGGAAATTTTAGATCTAAACCTCTAACAGTGGGTGAGCCTTTGGGGCCATATGAATGTGCATCAGGGCCTTTCCAACATATTGTAATATAACAAAGGGTTGGGGAATGAATGCCCCCATTTAACTGAAAAGCAAGATGCAGGTTGCTACTTTAAGAGCATCATTGCAATTTGCATCCAGATTCAGGGCCAAGTTGGAGGCAAGAGAAGCCGCAGAGGTGACATGCAGAGGACAGCACTGGCCAGCAAGAGGCTATGGAGCCAGTTGCCAGGGATGGTGGCATAGCATTGGAGACTGGTGGCCTCTTTAGTGATGGCTGTGGAGCTTTCTGGGCATGGTAACAGCAGCACTGCCTGGGGAAGGTGAAGCCCTGGCTGGGGCACAGAGAGTAGCTAGGAGGTGACTGGGTTTGTTTCTGGGTACAGGTGAGCTATCATTAGGGGCCTGCTGTAATATGTGCATGAGCCTGTGTGTGTGTGTGTGTGTGTGTATGTGTGTGTGTGCACGTGCAACCATCCATGTTTGTGTGCACATGAGTGTATGCATGTGTGTTTGGAGGGCAGGTACTTAGCATAAAGCCCACTGTGAACCGGTGCCACTAAAACTTATATTGCTAGAGTTGATTTGGGCTTATTTTTGTGTATAAGAGAGCAAGCCATGGGTAAAGTGGTCAGGAAGGCTAAGTTTCACCTTCCATCTGGAAACGTTTCTTTAAGGAAACACTTTGGACTCAATACAGAGTCACAGCCACCTTTAAAATATATTGGAGCTACAATAGGAAAGAAAATGGAGTTAGAGTGGTTAGGCTTTATCAGACATTTAGGATTGGAAGACCACTGAAGCAAAACCTGGATCCTAGTCACTATCCTAACCCCATGTTTTAATATTGTGTCTAGTTCTCAAATGAGGTTATTTCTCCACCTGTAGGAAATTGAGAGTTGTCCAGCAGAGCAAGAAACTGAGTAATTTGGGGGACATTTTCTACACCAGGCACAACCTGGGATCTTAAGGGCAGTGGAGAAATGTTGAAGTTATTAATTTTTATAAAATATGTTAATGGGCTTCCTATTAATCCCTCTCATTATTCGGCATTGCCTTTTTATTTTTCTGACACTTAACTGTGACAGTATGACACTAAAATATCAGGGCCTGCAAGCTCCCTGACCTCTATCTCTCTTCTTCCAACAGCTGGGACATTTGACCCCTGCCAACAGGCTCTGCTTCAAAGTTGAAGCAATTCATTCCCCCCACTTTGCACATTTTTCATACCTAAAACAAACCCCTTTGTGTAGGATATGTAAGCCATAAGCGACTTTTAGTATCATTCTCCTCCTTGAAACTTTGCAAATTCTCTAAATGCAGTTTTATTCCCCAAAGGTGAAAAGGTATAAAAATCACTTGGGTATTAGAAGAAATACTTTTCATCCCAAGGGCATATCTACAAAGCAAGTCCCAGAAAAAAAAAAAAAACTCCCCATTAACCATTTAAAAATGGAAAATAAGCCAGCAGGAGCCATCACTCTCGCTGAGTTGCTCGCGGCCAGCATTCCTAATGAATGACAGAACTCTGCTCTTTTTTCTGTGTTCTTCACTTTCAAGTAGTGAAGGCTGCAGCCACCCATCTTTTGGAACTTCCATGTGAAATGGAAGCCACCTGCTGTTCTGGCCTAAGTTCCTCAAGATGGATGCAACGTGTGATTAAAAAATGTGGTGAATGTTTAAATTAAGAAAGCAATTTATTACAGAAAAGACATATTTCCATTAATCCCCCTCAAAACATTTCCTCTGCCTCATCCCACCATTTTTGCCAGTTCGGGAAACATTTCTAAAGTCCTCTTTCATGAGTATCTTTAGTTGTGTTCTCTTGGATGCCTCAGTGTCCTGAATCTGTTCAAAAAGTTTACCTTTCATGGCCATTTTGGCTTTAGGGAAGAGTCAGAAGTCACATGATGCCCCATTCAGTGAATAAGGTGGTTTAGGACACATTGTGATGCTTTTACAAGATTTCCTGAGATTGCACTTAGCAGCAACATTCGCCATATTTTTATCACACCTCACAAAGACATGCATGAAAGAGGGCTTCAAGAACTGCATCAGAAAATGGCAAGAACAATGGGATATGTTTATTCAAAACAAGGGGGAGAATATGAAAGGGGATTAGGGGCAATGTGCCTTTTACTATAATAAACATTTTTTAAAAATTTAAATATTCACCATATATTTTGATCAACCTTGTACCCAAAGGAACCCCGTCAAATAGCAGTTCGGGATGGAACCTGCTGAAGGATTTCTATCTAGATAGTTTAGTCTTTAACAGGTTTAAGTAAGTCATATGTGCCCAGCCACAATCCTCTGAGGTTGGAAAATGTTTGCAGTAGCCAGGATATTTTCCCTCCAAATTCTCATGAGAGCAGAGAAAGTCGTGAAACTATGACAGACAGAAGTCAATCAGTCCATAGCAAGGCTGTAATTTATGAAGCAGAACAAGGAAGTAAAAAAACTTGAAAATTTAAGCAGGGCATTAGAACAGAAACTACAGCATGGGCAAAATATGGGTAAGGGTATGAGGCCAAGACGGGGATTCATTGCTTCCTGCAGCCTTGAATTTGTGAGCTGCCTTAGGAACCCACACTGCTCCTTTCCGTCCCAGGCTGCAGTCATGAAGAATCTTTGCCTTGTTGAACCCAAAACACTTTCCTGCTAATCTCTCTGCTCACATAATCCCACAACATTGATGAAAGAACCCAGAGACTTATATTTATTTGTTTTGTTTTTTTGTTTTTGTTTTTGTTTTGTTTTGTTTTGTTTTTTGATGGTGCTGGGGATCGAACTTGGGCCCTTGTGCTTGCAAGGCAGGCAGTGGAACCACTGAGCCAAATCCCCAGCCCCCAGAGACTTATATTTATATTCTAATCCTTACACTATTTATGGGCAGTGTGACTTTATATAAGCTCCCTGAGCTTTTGAGCTTTGATACCATGTGTGTGTAGCAGTAGCGAGATAAAGGGAACTCTAAGATCACTTGAAGTTCTCTAATTCTAAAAGACAAGTCAGGGCAAGAACTTCATTCTGGATATCTGAAAGCAAAGGCATCACTTTTGAAAAGTAAATAAAATAATACTATAGATTACTTTGTTGTTTAGCAATATTTTGGCTATTACACGGGGTTTTCATGTTTGTTGATTTAGGGTGGAAAAGGATAATTAATCTATCTTTAACATACCTTTTCTGATCAGCCCACAAAACCATTATAAAATCAACCAAATTTGATAGTTAAAAACAATACTATTTCTGGACTATTTAATACTTTTTGTATTAGATTATGTAAATTAGACAAAATTAAGAAGCCCTTAAGGCCACATAATAGGTACAAAAAAAGCCAATGTGTGTGTGTGTGTCCATATATATTTAATATGGTATCTACCACATGCTAAATGTTTATATATGTTGGCTTATTTAATCCTCTGAACGAGGTTATTGGGCACTTTTATCACTAGTATGTGAAGAAACTGAAATCAAGGGAATCAAGTAATTTGCTCAAGGTTACATAGCTAATAAATGTGTAACATTAGATTTTGAACTAAAACATTTTAACACCAGAATCCTGGTAACTGCGGAAAGGTAAGTAGTAGAATTTACTATAAAAGTGCATAAGGTTGAATTGAAATACACAATATATAGTTTACACTATATTTATATGTAGTACTTTCCATAAACTATCCTGTAACAAAAATAACTGTACTCAGAGGACCTCTGGAAAGGAATGTCACTGGTAGTCCACTGAATGGCTATGTGATGCCTTCAGTGGTGTTGCAAACCCGCAGAGTTCACAGCAGCTTGAAGGTCACAACCTCTGCCTCTCTAGCACCAGGGTCACTCCAGTATTTATCCCAAGGGCTACACAGGGCAAACCTGATCCTCCCTCAAGATTCACAGCACTCAGATCATGGGTTCATAACTAGAGAATGAATCTGTGCAGGCACATGTAGATGAAAATCAGGTGAGAACACTAAAGCACCATGAAAAGAATGAGAAGGAATTGGTGGAAGGGGGTGCTTTTGATTCTGTATTCTCAGTTGAGCTTACAAAACTCTCTCCTTCTCCCTCTCTCTCCCTCTCTTTCTCTCCAGTAGTCTTCAATGTGATTTTTATTCTTCATTAATGGCACTGAAATTTGACTTTTAGTCAAGGTCAGTGATGATCTAGATCTTTGATACTCAAAGTGTGGTCCAATTAGGTAGTTTGTTAGAAATGCAGTATTCTTCACCCAATCCCAGAATATAACTTTAATAAGGTCCTCATGTGATGATTCTTTTCATTAAATATTGAGAACCATTGGCGTAGGATTTTGCAAAGCAAATGGCCAATCTTCCATCCTCAGTGCTCTTAGCCACCCTCAGCAGGGTTGACCCTTTCTGCATTCTTGAAACATTTTCCTTGGCTTTGATAATACAAACTACACCTGGCTTGTTTCTTAAATCACTGGCCAGTCCTTCTCAGGTCCCTTTGGTTGATTTTTCTGCTTTATACTATCTTTGCTTTCTCCGCCATACTTCCAACATCAAATTCCCTTTAGATTTGTCTTGTACCCACTTCATTTCTCTATCCTCTTGCCCCATGCTTTTTTCTAGTCCTTTCTAAAAATTTAGGACTCCTCCCTTTATGTCTCTGCTTAAACCTCCCTTAAGCTTCAGTATTGCATATACTCTTGTCTATTGAACACTGCCATTTAAGTCTCTAATAAATGTTTTACATTTCCCTTGATCAAAATAGAGCCATTGACACTACACTCCACCTTTCGATTCTTTTCCATCTAAATAAATAGCACCATTTCTTCAAGCTACAAATCCAGGAAGCATGCTCTATGACTCTTTATTGTACATACTGTACACAAAAATTGACCATCTATGAGTTCTTTTAACACTATCTCCACAGAAACTGAAAACCTAGATGTTTCCTTCCATCTCCATTTTACAGTCCTATCTAATCCTAGGCCACTGCAACAGGTTTCTGCTTAACTCTGCTGTATTCTCTCTTCATCCAGAGAAATGTTTAAAGGATAAATCAAAGTATATAACTATTCTTCATAAATTTCCAGTTTTCTCATTATAATAATAATAAAATCCAATATTCTTACTTTAGGATTTAGAACACATTGGGCTACAAGTCAAAAATATCCAAAAGAAAGTTAGAACTTCATATCTTACCCCTCAATAATGCCAAAGTCAGTGGATTAAAGGTTGGTGCAAGAACTTCATGTCATTAAAAACCTTATCTTCTTCCATTTTTTAATCTGTCATCTTCAGTGCATTATATTTCACTTCATAGCTGAAAAGTGGTACCTGGAGCTCTATCCAGCACATTCTTACATGACAATTCCCAAAAGTAAGAAAGGACTTTGTTTATTAGGAGGGAAGAGAATCTTAGCTGCTTTAAGCAGACCCTTACTTAGATCCCATAACTGAGTCACATGAGTACTACCTCTAAAATAACTACTGCTAAAGAGAAAAATCCAAGCCAATTATGACTAATTTCTTGAAAAAGGTGAAAAATAACTCCTTTCTAGAGAGATCTGTGGTTCCACATGAGAAGAGGCAGGGTACTGGAAAGGTGGAAAAAAACAACTGAAAGTGTCTCCCGTATTTTTTGGGCAGAGTATCTGTGTACTTTCCCTTATCACCTTTTTCTTATTCCCTCAAAACCTTCCCATCACACTGGTTCTTTTCTGTTTTTTACATCCACAAACGACTTAGTCACTTTCTTGTTGCTTAGATGCAATACACAGAACCCACAACTAAAAAGGAAAGGGGCTTACTTCAGCTCACATTTTTTTAGTGGTGTCAGTCCATAGCTAGCTGACTACAGGGCAGAAGCAGCATGGAGAGAGCCTGTCATACAGAATAACTAATCATCCAATAGTGGTCAGAAAACACAGAGGGAAGGGAAGAACCAGGGAGGGAGATATATTATTCCAGGTCACACCACCCAGGAACCATCCTTTTCTGACCAGGCCCCACTTCCCAACACCAAGCCAGCTGTAGTGTTTGCACAATCCAATCACTTTCACAAACCCCACTTGTAAGCACATGAGGCTTTCAGTGGACATCCTGATAAACTACAGCATTCTATTCCTGGATCCCATAAGACTTATGAACCTCTTTTTGCACAAAATATATTTAGTACATCAATAAAAGTCACCAAAGTCTTAACAGTACAAGCATTGCTGAAAGTCCAAGTCACAAGTCTTCTCTGAGACTCAAGGCAAATTTTTAGCTGTGAGCCCCTGTAAAAGTCAAAAGAAAAGACAGTGACACTTGGGAAACAGTCCCATTCCAAAAAAGAATTCCCACAAGGGAGAAACGATTACAACCAATGCAAGATCAAAACACAGCAAGGCAAACAAATCCTATAGTTTCATGGCTAGCACTCAGTGTAAGCTGTGATGAGATGTGATTTCCAAATGCCTTGGATAGACGTGATCCTACAGCACTGCCTGCTACATACCCCCTGGCCTCTTTCAGGCAAGCTCCACTCAATACTGAGGCCTTCCCTAGCAGACATTCCACATTCCTGACTTCTCCAACTCCCTGGGATCTATACTTCACTTTTGGTTTTAACCTGTGAACTTTATACATTGCCCACTCAGGGGCATACTGCCTGGCCTCTCAGGCTTTGTCCTGAAATCTAAGGGGAATCATCCCTTACCCCACAACTCTTGAGTTCTGCATGCTTGTAAAATCAGCATGTGAACTATACCAAGATCTACACCAGCATGAGCAGTACCCATGCCCCCTTATAGCATAGCTGATGAGTTCTCGGAGTGCCTGGGTGACTAAACACTATGAACTGAATCTTTTTTTTTTAATTCATTAAGTTTATTGGTACATTTTAGGTATACATTATGATCACATTCATCATTGGGAATGACTGAATCTTCGGAAACCAACTTCCTAGGTAGCCCTGGACCTGTCTTCTCAAGTCATCTTTTGTTTTCACAACCATCAGCTTGTGAAGGGGAAGTCTTGCTGATTCCTGGGATCCCCTTGAGGTATTTTTCCTATTGTCCATTGAAAAGTACTTGACTTCTTTTTAATAGTAATATTTTTAGTAACCAAGCTTTCTTCTATTCCAAATGTACAGAACTTTTCTTCCTGACAAAACTGAAAACTTTAAATTTTTTTCCTTTTTTTCAGTGTAAATCTTGCTAAAAGTAGTGAACAGTATTCATGCAACAGCTTGAACATTGAGTTCCTTTGTAGTTTCCTCCTCTGGATTAATTAGTCCACCACCCTTAATCTCAGTCTCCGCAGTCTCAGGACATGAGCAAAATGTAGACAAAATTCCTGCCACAGTATAACACACATGATCTCTAACCCAAATGCCAATAGGCTCCTTCTTCCAAACTGGAACCTCCTGAGCCTAGTCTGTGCCATCTACCTTTATAATCAGCATTAGGTCTTCTGATCTTGGACTAGAAGTGCACATAATGCTAGGCTTACAGCAGCATTCCAAGGTGCTTCATCAACTACCATCCTTAAACTTTTCCAAGCTCCTCTCACTAATTAGCTCCAAAGCTTCTGAACCACATGTTTGCAGTTGTGACCTACTTCTGGTACCAGAATTTGGTACTTAGTTTCTCATCATTAAGACACAATGCACAAGCTCTACAATTTAAAGGAGGAGAGATTTCTTGTGGCTCATTTTTTGAGGTTTTAGTCTTTGCATTGTTGGGATGGCCTGGACAGAGAAAAACTGCTCCTGTCATGGTAATCAGGGAGCAGAGAAAGAAATAAGAAAATTAGGGAGGGAGACACACCCAACCAGATCACACTCCCAATGTCACCTCTTCTAACTAGGCCTTACCTTTTAACAGCACATTCAGCTATAATACTCCATCGTCCTATCTTCTTCCAAAAGCCCCATGTATGACCACAAGAGACTATTGTGGTACATTTAGATAAGAAGCATAACACCAAAGCTATATCCTTCTCAAGGCTTTTACACTACTTACTTTTTCTGCTTGAAATGCTTTTTCCAAAAATGTTTGCAGGGCTGCCTCCACTCTATGGCTTAAGTATCACTGCAATGAGGATATCTCCAGTCATCTTAAGTAATACAGTCTATCCTTCTCCCAACTCCATGCCACATTGATCTATTTTGTTTTGTTCACAGAATTTACAATATCTACCTACCTTTACCCTCTATAGTATCAATTTATTGGGCTGGTACTTTGTCATTGCTGTGTCCAGTCCCTAAAGCCTGCTATATACTGGCCCCTATTTGATTCTTATTTACTGGCCAATTGAGTACCATGCTGGGGATGGAAGTTCCAATAAAACTTATATTATAAGTTCCAATATAACTTAGGGTCCCTGTCACTCCTTAGACCTTATCTGCATCACTCCCTCTGCTCTAGCCACACAGGTCACTTTGATATCCTCTAGATTGCCATCTCCCTTACCCAGTGCCCTCTCCCTTAGATATCTACCCAGCTACAGACACAGTCATACTTTTCTTTGAGATCTTAGCTCAAATATCACTGTCTCAGAAATCCTTGTTTTGGCCAACCTATTAAAATGAAACCATTCCCTTTCACCATCTTCCTCCTCTACTCTCTTCTTCCATGGACTCATCAGTATCTGAGACACTAATAATTTCTCTGATTTATTTGTTGGCTGATAATCTTACTTTGCTTAGATTTCCAAAGACAGGCATTGTTTAATGCTTTATCTCTAGTGTCTCTAAGAGTGTTGGGCACTACATGATTGATACTTTTTAAAAGATCATTAGATTGTTTATCTTTTGAGTATAACTCAACTTTTTTTTAGTTATATCAAATAATAAGTTTTTTATGGTGTTTTTGTACCTGCCTAAATCATATTTAATACACGTTTTAGATTGCATAGACTCCATTGTATAGACAGCTCTACATTTATACAAAGGACTGGAATGTACATTAGCCAGTCTGTCCAGGTTTATAAAGCTTTTAGATTCAGGTGCTTCTCATTCTGTTTTCATTTTTCTGGTGGAGGTGCATACATGTGTCTTCCTTGGAGAAGCTTTGGACCTTTCTGGTGCTGCTGCACATGCCTTCTCTTTAGACAGAGCTGAGAATGGTTTCTTTGCCTTTTGTGGCACTGCAGTAACTATGTTCAGAAACTCTTGGTTTTTATAGGACTTGCAAGGGTAAATAAAACTGAGACTATAGCAGAGCCGAATAAGAATGTCCAATGGCTTTATTTGAAATAAATGTAGGATCACATCTTTGAGAAAATGTCAACACAACTCAATTTTTACAGGCCCATAACTTGAAACTGTCTAAAGATCGTGGTCCTGGTCCCTGTAAAGCTCCATGGGAAAGGAGAAATGACAGAATTTACTCATCATTCTCAGTTTCTATGTATTATTCTAACAAAAATTAAAATTGGTGGGGCAAAGTTTGCTTTTGACTTATATCTTCTTCTACTTCTACCTCAAGTAAATTGAAGCCTTCAGTTTCACTTTATCCTCCACTGAATAAAATAACAAAGATAAAGTTCAAAAGACCAAGCATTCTCTCCCTGCCACACCTGTACACTTTCCATTTAGTGTTCTCCCTAAAATGATATTTTTTTCACTAAAACACTTGTTCATTTCTCTTAGTTTCCCTCAAATTTACTTTTATTCTCAAAACAAGTCATAAATGATCTGAATGACAATGTTGCCTCAGGGCAAGGCTGCTTTTCAGCTTCCATTAATAATAGAACAAATAGCATCTTACATTTGCTCACCAGAAAACTGTTCTTACATGGAGCACAATGACACCTGATAGAATATCTTATATAGCTGAGCTTTGATATGTTTGGCTAAACTGGCTGTGATTAAGAGAAGCCAGAGATCTCTCTTTGGGCCCTCAAGACCAACAATAAGAAAATGCACCTGCTTTTTTAGGAGGCAGTGGTACAGAAGGTCCTCTGATGGATGGGGGTTCTTTGGACAGGTTCCAGCCAGTCCATTTTCAAAGATTTGAGAGGAAGTGTTGAAAATCACAGGTTTGGGAATCAGAGGACTTGGGTTCAAGGCTCAGCTCTAAATTAGCTAACTCTATCAGTAAATTCATTTATCTTCTCTAAGGTTCACTCCAGAAGATTAGCTGATAGCAAATGTCCTTCTTCACCAGGATCTTATGTGAAGTCAGTGAAACAACTATGTAGGAAAAATAAAGTGCCTCACAGAGATGCAAAGCAAACTTAGTGCTCCACGATGTAACTTCATTTGTCCAGTTCACTAAACTCTTGGACCTGGCTTTGTTATAAGGACTTCAGCAGTGTCAAATGAATCATCACAATGAGCTGTTATGAAGCATCTACTATGTGCCGAGTACTGAGTTGGGTGTTTTCAAGGTTATCCAGCATTACCACTATTTTACACAATCCTCCAAAACCTTGTATAATTAGTCCCATTAGCTACACTGAATAGAAGAAAGAGCACACAATTCTAAAATGGTAGTTGGTCATCAAACCCAATGCCCAAACGTGTTCAACAGCCACACTGACACTCTGTTATCCCACATGGCCTCGGCAGATGCATAGAGTCACTACCTATTTCCATCTGCAGAAGACAGGAACCTCTGGTCCTCAAGAATCCTACTGGCTACTCCCAGTTTAAGACCAAAACATCAGAAAGAGAGGATGAGGGTA
Organism: Fukomys damarensis; assembly: GCF_012274545.1. Taxonomy (NCBI): domain Eukaryota; kingdom Metazoa; phylum Chordata; class Mammalia; order Rodentia; family Bathyergidae; genus Fukomys; species Fukomys damarensis. Next base: position 43,403,762 of record NW_022900931.1, on the reverse strand, counting down.
CATCAACTTGTAAAAAAAAAAAGACAAACAACTAACATCAGACATGAGGAAAAATCAAAATGGCAGTAACAGCAACAAACCTAGGGAAAAACGCCTGACCAGACTTGAGTTTATGGCTTCCTCTGAATTCCAATGGCCCAGGGGCCAGCTAAAAGAAAACAAGTTTAAAATACCTCATGTGCTTTTACCACCAAAATCTAAACAGCCATTCTCCTCTTTCTCCTTGATGCTATGCCGCAAGGGAAGAGGTATATGTTTGCTGGTGTCATCTGCTCTCCAAGTCACAGGCCTGTCACAAACACCAGCGTTCTCATCATCTTTGGGCTACAGTCCTGGAAAGCAATGGTAGAAGGATCGCTGTAAGTTCAAAGCCAGCCTGGGCTACATAGTTAATTCAAGGTTAGCAAACACCATAGCAAAACCCATTCTCTCAAAAAAAGAATAAAATAAGGTAAGGTTGTCAGTGGTGGGACTACAAAAGCCCTATAATCCATGTACATTATGAATAATAGTTTTAAATTTTCATATTGATTCTAAGTACTAAAAAATAGAGCACTCAAGTGGACATGAGTTACCAAGTCAAGAAAGCAGAGGGGCACTGAAGGAAATTTGTCTAGAATGCAGCTATTCTCATCAATTAATCCTATAGTGGTAGATTTGAAAAGAGGATCAAGTCACTACAATCGAAATATAATCTGAACCAATGCCTTCACCAGGGACAAAAACATGGACAAGGATGATGCTGTCTTCAAAGATTCCTGGGGATAAATGAACCAAAATAAAACTATTAAAAATAAAAATACTTCATACCAAGAAAAACGCCAAGAAGGCACAGAATAAGATTACTTCTGTGCAACTAATCTTTATACTACACAGAATAAAGGGTCCCTAAACTAACCGGCACCCTTAACGAAGGTCTTGAAGAGACTGTCTCTCTGAAACAGAAGCAGAAAATAACAAAGAACAAGCAAGCCAAGATGACAGGGAAACAAAATTGGGAAAAAATAAGATGAAACAAAAAGAGACATTAATGAGTTAAGAGGTGATTTTAATGGAACTGCCCCAAAATTCCTACAGGACTGAGATTCTCACTGAGGAAGAAATAAAGCAGAATCAGTCTCAGGAAAACATATGAGTGATATGTTGGAAAATTTTGGTATATTTTTCCAGTATGCAAAACTGACTTTTTTAGAGAGAAGAAAAGATAAATGATATGATAATATCATTGGGGAGCAAGCAGGATGTCTGCCTGGTTTCTGAGTGACGGCAGGAGGAAGGAAAGAAAACTGAGGACAAACTCTTCAAGGACAGGAAGATTTCAACAAGTAAAGAAGAAGTTTAGAAAATAGATTGAAAATACACAATAATTTTGTTTTCTCTCTGAGCTAATCACTTTAGATCATCTCATCCAACCTCCCGCTCCCTCCTTCCCTACTTGGGTGGCATCGTTTTGAGATTAATTTAGAACAGTAGGAACTGTACACTCCTGCACCTGTCCACCCATCTTCTCCATCTTCACTGTCATGAAGTGGTAAAACTGACCCCCTCTGCTTTAAAGCCAGTCCCTTTCTGCCCCTTTCTGTGTACACAAGATCCCTATCCTCTTTCCCCTTTATAAGGACCTCTCCTCAGCCCTGCGAACTCTGTCATGATCACTTTCTCCTTTTTTTTTTTTTATCATACTGAGGATTGAACCCAGGCCATTCCCAATGAACTATATCTCCAGCCTATTTTTATTTTTTATTTAGCGACAGGGTCATACTAAGTCTCTAAATTCTCCATGCTGGACTCAAGCTTGCAGTCCTCTTTCTGGGATTATGAGCCTATGCCACTGTGTCTTCTACTTCCTGACTTTTGCTTTACTCTTTGGCTTACAATATTCTGGCTTGTGCCCCATCACTCTGCAGACCTTGCCTTTACTTCATTCTGACCAGTGCCTGTGAGCTCAACTTCCAAAACCCAGTGCCTGCCCTTCCCTCTCAACAGTCTTTTCTCACCAGAGGCCGCCTTCCTCCACCCTGCAAATCAATGCCCTTTTGCCATCCCAGGAGAGGACTCAAACAACATTCAACAAAGTTCAGTGAATAAATGATGCTAGTTGGATGGGATGACCTTCTGAGGAGTATATTTTGGGTGACTTTGGGCATAATAGTAGACATCAGTTGCCACATTGGTAACATGCCTTTTGTCACATAGTCCTTCTTCCCAGGTCACATCCCCACTTCATCTCTTAAACTTATCTCTCTCATCTTGATTCTTTGTTGCAACATTTGCTTCTAAAGGAAGAAGTCAATCTAAGGCAACCTCCTTCATCTTAACTGTAGCATAGTTTCCCAATGCATCTGACCAGTTACCAAGCCACATGGGCCAAAACACTCACTCTACCCTTCTCTCCTGGTTTTCAGTACACCACACCCTCCTGTTTCTTCCCTGTCTCACTGGCTGGCGCTTTTCCACCTTACCTTTCATTCAGCAGCATCTCAGGTTTGGAACTCCCTTCATTCTCTACCCACTCTTCCCATCTCATTCATGCCATTCCCAAGACTGTAACTCCAGCAGGCCCTTTCTCCCAAATTCCAGACTCACAGCCATTAATTAGGTATGAATCTTAATCCTATAATGAACTTGCTTCCCTACCAATTCATGGCACACCAAGTACTAGATACACTACTTAAGTAGCTTATCTCATTTAATCCTCGCAATGATGATCTGAAGTATGACTCTCCTAGAGGCAAAGAGAGTGAAGTTCAAAGACACTAGAAGCTTGTCAGGGCTTATGGGGCTGGTGAGAAACAGCACCAGAGTGAGAAAGTTGCTCATTCTGATTGTGAAGTTCACATTCTTAACCATCAGTCTGTTCTGTTTTCCATATTCCTGCTTCATTTGTGCAATGGGTATGCAGGGTTAATAGAATAATAAAACACCACACCTGGAAAAGAATTTAGTGATCATCAAATTCAGCTCTCTCATTTCACAGCTGCCCCCCCCAAAGGAAGACAATTGTCCTTAGATTTATTTAGCTGTCCATTTATATTTATCATAGGTGGCTTGTTTTTGTTGTTGTTGCTATTGTTGTTTTGTTTTTGTTTTTTGCTTTATATTTGGATCTGTAATTGAAGCTAAGTTTCTTTCTCGTTCTCTGGGGTGTATCTCCTCAGCCCTGCAGACCCCCTCTCCATAGACAGAGGTAGCATGGATAGAGGTGATACACAACATCCTAACTCCCTGACATGGACAGGCCACCATGGTGACAGCTGAGGGGTCACCATTTCATTCCTTTTGGAAGTTTCCTCAGATGGTGATGATTTTGCAAATGCACAGACCTGGAATTTTAACCACAAGAACCTTACTACTCATCTCCATTAGGCTGTTTATTATGCTGTATCCAAAGCAACTAAACCCAAGACTGTGTCTGTGCCAAAGATATGAATAAGAACTGAAAAAAACTGCCAACATCCAGATGTTGTTTGGCAATGACAAACACCCAGACATTTGGAGACATCTGGATGACTGACTGACTTTTTTAGTCTTCATCTGGAAGATGAAGATCAGGCAGACACAGCATGATTACATGCTGGATAATAATAAACAAATCTTTGACAATGTCCACAAGATTGCAAACATCTGGGTGAAAAACTCTGAAGAGTCCAGCTCACCATCCAAATGTTTGGCATCATTTAAAGAAAATATTGGATAGCAGGAGATGGGCAAAAGATATTTTTAAAAGGAGACAAGAAGTCCCCAATGCAAATATTGCCTACCTAAAATATTAGTTTGCATCCTACTCAAAGGAATGAGTTAGCAATGATAAATTATTTATTATAGTTCAGGGCCTACCTGGCTCTGAGAATGAGTGGCAGAGATGGGCACTTGGTATCTATGGGTGAAGGAATCAAAGGACTGAAGCCATGTATAGGAGCAGCTGAACCAGACTGAGGGGAGGCAGGGAAACAAACATTCCTCTGATTGTATCCCGAGCCCCACATTTTCCTTTTTGCTTTCCTTTATATTCCAGGAAGATAAGGATTTTGAGCCAAACAAAATTTGAGGCATCTTAGTGTTATGTTTTCATCTGGGGCATGCTAAGTAAAATGTAATGAAATTTCTGCCTCTAAGCCATTGTGATATTTGCTTTCCAACCCTAACCCTTAACATTATCTGTGGGGGGAGGCACTGAGAGAGCATGAGGTGGATAGAGAATTTTTCATACCAAAAAAGGAAAAATGTGTCAGATTAAAATAGTGTTCACACAAAAGCATAGAAAACAATCAGGGATTTCATAGACAATCCAATGCTGAACTTAAACTTTCCAAAGAGCCCTGTGCCGCTTACAAATTTCAAAACCATTGTCCCAAACCAAAATGCTTTCTTCAGAAAATGTGTCTCTTGATCAGCCACCAAAAAAAAAAAAAAAAAAAAAGACAGGGAAAAAACCCATCCTGAAGATTGTGTAAACAATAAAGGTCTGTGTAATTCACCAGGGCCTTCATTCCCTTGTGCTCACAATGTTTTAAAACAGATGCTGGTACTCCCTGCCTCTCTGCTAGAAGAATCACTGTCAACAAGCATTATTTCTGAGAAAAACTTAAGGCAAGCCAGTCTCCAAGTCCTGTAATTAAAATAAGGAGAGAGAGAGAGAGAGCTATCTACACAAAATTCTCTGAGTTAATACATTCCTTACAAGACATTCCTTTGGTAGCAGAAAAAGTAACTTAGAAGAAATCAAAATATATACCACAAAATGTGTCTCCTACATTAGACCCTCTACTCTATCTATGTGATGGACTTCTTTATTCTGAGCTTCATATTCCTTAAGTATAAAGTGACAGATTTGGAATCCCATGATCTGTTTGGTTCCTCCAAACTTTATGAGTCTGTACAACTATGCTCTGCTAAGTGAAAACCATAAGCCCCTGCAAGTGTATTTTCTGTAAGTTTCTCCATTTAAATTCTATGTCTGGTTATGTAAGAAAAAGTGGGTGCATAAAATGGATTGGTATGGGCACATTATCAGAGTTCTTGCCTTAAAATAACCTAAAATATTCACTAAGAGGACATGTAAATCAATGCTGTTTTTCTATTTAAAAGCATTTACTACAAACTCCCTTCAAATGATTCTCTTCCGGCAGAATCCAAATATCATGGGCCGGGGATTTAGCTCAGCAGTTCGGTGGCCTGCCTTGAAAGCACAAGGACCTGAGTTCAATCCCCAGTACCAAAAAAAAAAAAAAAAAAAAAAAATCATGTCCCATTTTTAAAAATTTAATTGATACTACTTTTTTGTATGACAAAGTTCCCTACATGGATAAAGCACAAAGATGCCCTAAAGATAGAGTAGGGTCGCACTAGGTACAACTTACTGGGGATATTGCACAGGGATATCAGAGTAAATGGATTTGCAAAGACCCTCCAAGCTCATGTGCTTCTTTGTTAAGAATATCATAACAGGTGTGGGTCCGGTTGATCGTGTCTGTATCATAGGCCCAGTATCCCTTACCTTCAGCTATGAATTATTTAGCCATAGTGAAAGCCTGATTCAAAGTGAGCCAATCAGATTCTCTCTCTGAATATTTGGAGTTAAGAGCGAGAGCGAGAGCCTGGTTGTTTCATTCTAGTACATCCAGTTGAATTAAGGACATACAAAGTTGGGAGACCTTGGAAGACAAACGTCAAAGAGCACGATACAGCTCTCAGTCACTTTCCTGCCATTGAGACCTCAGGCCCAACACCCACAATTTAAAGGAGTAGAGATTTATTTTGACTCAGTTTCAAAAGATCCGGTCTAGAGCTGGCTGGCTCAAACCCAGAATGTCCTGATGGAAGGAAGGGCCTGAGTAGAGGAGAGCTGCTCATACTACAGTAGGCAAGGAGGAGAGCACAAAGAGAGCAGCCAGAGATAGGAACATAGCCTACTGGGTCACCCCACAGTGACCCACCTGTTCTGACCAGGCTCCACCTCCCAAGAACATACAACCCTGAACTCACCAGTAGACTAACCCATCAGTGAGAACAGTGCCCCAGATCCAACCACCTCCGAAAGCCCTGGCTCTGAGAGCACAGAGTTTTGGGGGACATTTGAAATCCAAACCACAACAACCACATAAAGCATAAAGCTGTCGGGGGAGCAAGAGGAGAGAGGGGAAGGAGGAAGGAGAGGGAAAGAGGGAGGGAGAGGAAAGAGCAGAAAGAGGAAGAAAGAGAGGGCAGTGGAGGGGAGGGGAGGGAAGACAGGAGAAAAAGAGACAGGAAAACAAAAACAGTAGCACCTGGTACTGGTCTAGCTCCTCCCTCCAGATCTTCTTAGGCCCCACGATGCTTTCTGCTCAAGTCACCCTGGATTTCTTATTTCAGTAATAGTTTACATTCATTGTAACTTTCTAAAAAATTGTCCAAAATTGACTTTACAATGCCTGTGGTGGGGTTTCACATCAACCAGTTTAAAACACTAGGGAAGTTTTTTTTTTTTAATATTTTGACAGTAAAATGTGTATTAATTCCACAGAAAACGTATGGATCAGCCATTGTGTGTCAAGTCAGAATGAGTTTGTTCACCCAGTGCTAAATTCTGGAAGATGAATAAATCAATGAGATGTTATTCATATCCTCTAAAGCTTACATTTATCAAATGCTAACTATATACCCTTCATTAAGATTATTACCAAAATTTGACAAAGTTAGTATTAGTAAATGTCGAATGTCATCAAATTTGCCATTGGCTAAATAAAGGCAGGTAGCTCTTTTAAACTATTATTTATGTTGTTTTCCTAAGGTGTTTGTTTCATCACACCCTACTAGACTAACTCCAGTGAGGGTACTGGAGTCTGAATATAGCCCTTGGAACTCAGAAAAGATTAGACCCCACTAATACTGGCTTTGTGCTTTGTTAGGAATAAAAATATTTCAGTGAGATAAACTAAATTCTAGTAGAAATTATACATGGGGGCAATTAAGTTAAAATCTTCATTCGATTAATTTTAGAAAACTTTTAACCTTTGTGGTATTGTTTACTTTTCATTCAGACATTCCATCTACCTCTTATAATTCGGGAAAAACAAGTGAGCCTTGGCTTCAGTTCAAACTTGATATCTCCCCTGATAAATGTGATCCAGAATTTCTTCTCTTATATTCTCTGAAGTGACTGTCCATCAGAACATCTTGGAAGGCTTGTAAGAAAGACAAACTTACAGGGTACTCTTGGTGTCTCCACCTCAGCAGACAGGCCACACAATAGCCAGGCCAGCTTCACATTGGCCTTTGTCCCTTAACAGTGTCCTTCCCAAGGCAGACCACCACATGAAAGAATTTTTACACCATTATCTAATCATAATTTTGGTTTTTGTTTGATAGGTTTTACTTTAGACTAAAATCTGCAAAACATATTCCAGGAAACTTTAACTTAAGTGGTAAATACCACACACCCACACTCACATATACATGTGAGACTTTAGCTACATGATCTTGAGAAAAGAAACATATTCTACTCCCTTCTTTGAAAATAAAACACACATGACCATATTACAATCTCTGAAAAGTCCTGCAGTAAAGAAATCTGGCAAACTCAGAAAATGCAGTTTAACATCTTCCCAAATCAAAAGATAACAACAACAACAAAAAAAGGACAACCAGTTGCTTTCCTTCTTTTTGTTCATATACAGCAGGCAATTAGTGTTTCTCAGAGGAGCATCCCCTTTTTTTCCCATCTCCTGAGTTTCTTTTGCTTATAATTGAAATAATAAAAGGACTATGTTTTACGACATGTCTTTGTCTCCCCTACACCTTAGTGGATGGATGGATAAATAAATAAATGGTTAAGCATTTTATAATAATTTCAAAACATTGAAATCAACACTCTTGGTGATTAATATTTCTCTCTGTGAGTGTAGTTTGCCAGAGTGAGGAGGCCACGTTTTCCTCACAGCTCTCATCTGCTGTGGAGCCCATAGACCTCATTAGTAGAAGAAGCCGAAGTCTACCTCTTCCCTCTCCACTCAGCTTGTGCCCTGTCAGGACTTATCAAGATCTCCTTTGCTCGATTCATGGCCAATCGTTATTTTAGAACCTGAGATAGAAAAGCAGTACGTGTCATGTGATTAGCTGCGGAGATAAATGTTAATTAGTTTTCAATGCCCATGAAGTACCCCACTGACAGCAAGATTTGTTAAACCATTTAATGGCTATAGATGATTGCTCCAAAATTGGGATTGGGCATAAAGAGCTGTAAGGACAAAGGCCATGGGAGCGGGCACGGAGAAGCCAGCACATCATACATTAGGAAAATAAGTGAAAATAAATGAGAATGGAACCAAATAAATCTCCATGTGATCTCAGAGTTGAAAATCATTAAGAAGCTGGGTGTGGGGGCACACGCCTTTAATCATGGCTCTGGGGAGCCTGAGGCAGGAGGATCACGGAAAGTTTGAGGCCAGCTATGTTACATAGTAAGTCCAAAACCAGCCTGAAGTACACAGCAAGATCCTTTCTTAAAACAAACAAACAAAAAATCATTAGGAAAAGCAGAATTGAGAATAGGGAAAGGTAGGGAAGACAGTAGACAACATACCTGGCATTAGTATTATGCAACCTTGAGAGAATATATATAACTGAGATCAAAATCTAAGAATTGTACCATGTGTGATGGCATAATTATTAAACCTAGACTCTTATGCCAAATCCAGTGTGGATCCTGTTTCATTCTAGCCCTGAATGCTGAGAAGTGCTCTCATTTCTTCTGTTAGTAGAAGTTATTTGAATAAGCAAGGACAAAAGGAGAATGAAAGGAGAAAGGAAGCAAGGGCTTAGTTTTTTCTCTCTCAAATAATACAGAAGCTGTCATAGGTTTGGACATGAGAAATTCTGCTTTCTTTCTAAGTCCCAAAATCACCTGCTTGGGCAAAGTTCATAAGCTTCCCAGGCCTCCGTTTCATCTGTTGGAAAAGGAGGATGATAACTATATACATTTCATTAAACTGTACTAGATACTAAAAAAAAAATAATGTACACGAGGTGCTCCATGCTGTGCTTGCACATGGTAGGTACTTAACACGTGCTAACTGTCACCTTTCACCTCAGACTCCGGCTTCCAAGGTCTACTAATGATTCATTTCCAAAGTCTGCTCATTTCCCAACTCCTGGAGGCACATCAATGCTTTTTAAAAAATGCAGCAAGCAGCTGAATCTTGCCTGACAAAACTCAGTTCTGTAACAAACAGACCACTCCCAGAATGCCAACATCCCCCTCACAAGGTCTTCTACTCCACTCCCTGTGCATAAGAAGAGAGAGACTGCAGGGCCCACTGAGAGGACAGGCCTTTCTTCTCAATGTAGAGGTCTAGACATATCTTTCAGGTGCCCTATTTTTCAACCCAATGCAATGGAACACATGAACATGTCCCAGAAGAATGGCACAGTTGGCACTGTCTTGTTCCCAGCAGTGTTCCCTTTTGTACCATCCTCTGTCTTACAACAAGCAACTCGGATCTGCCTTTGAACAATGGTGTTCAAAAGACAGTCTCAAAATTTGGAGTTCATGCCCTGTAGGTGGCAGGCAATCTTTTTACCTTAGCAATGCAATTGCTTCCCAAAACCACTAGCTCTGAGTATACAGTTTTATCAGTTTCTGAGGAAGCTGAGATGAAGGAAAAAGGCTGGGGTGTAGCTGGTCCCACACTGAGCCATCCAGGAGAAGTACCACATCTTTAGGATCATGGATTCAGATAAATGTGCCCCCCCTATTTCCCAGCTTGGCCAGGCGTATGTGGATACATGAAACCTGGGGCAATTTTTATTAAACACGCTACAAATTCTTCCACGCTATTGGTTTTAGGACCATTCCTGGAGATGAGGGCCTTTTATTCTTTAGGGATATTTGTTTTCAAAGTCTGGAATCAGCATACATTTGTGGAGGCCTAAGTAAGAAAATATAGGATTACAGGGAGAAAAGTTAAACTAGAAAGTCTCCTCTCAATGCAAAAACAAAAAAGAAAGAGAAAAGAGGAGGAATGCATTTCACTAGAGCATCAAGAAAATTACCAGGTGTTACTGGAAATGATAGTTTACAAGGAAAAAAAATCCTTCATCATAATAATCTCTTACACACTGAAATTCCAATATCTGGTTTTTTTATGGTGAAATTTATAAATAAGCAAGAAATCAGTATAAACCTTAGGGTTAGAACATCTCATTTTTACAGGAACAAGATGGTAACTGGAAATATTCTCTTCTTTATTTCTTTATTTTTAACACAAAGAATAAAAAGCACATGATGCAGTTAAAGGTGGATTGACAGTGACATTTCATTAATGGTTTGAATAAAGCAATTTCTTTCTTGCTCACAGTACCCAAATAGGAAACCACAACCGTAAGGTAGTTTCCCTTACAATTCTGTTTCTGAAACATCCATTAAAGATAAATAATCATACATAATTATATATATTTAATTTGGTAGACATTTCTTACAGAAAAGAAACTTCATGCCATTTTCAAACTCAACCTCTTTTTCCCATTTTTCCTGTTCTTTTGTGAAGAGAGAAGGCAAAGTGACTGCATAATGATCTATCAAGTCAATACTCCCGGGGAATATGTACCACACAGTGCAATGCCACCTCATTAGACTGTTCTGGCAGTGTACGGTGCTCTATATACAACATTTCAATGCAAAAGTCCATCTCAAATTCAAGATGTCTGGTACACACAACATAATTATCTGGAAAATTCTTGCTGAATGCCTTCATTATCCTGAATTATGTAGGTATTAGGTATGTTGGTGCAACCATGGAAATAAATGAAGGCCATCAAAATATGAACAAACAAAGGGTAGTTATTAAGAGCTTTCTAGCAAGGGAGTTCACCACCACCACGTGCATTCACCAGCACCTCAGCCACAGGCCGAGGAGTGGCAGATCTCTCTAGCAGAAGAAAGGAAATGTTTCAGGTCTACCCTGAAGCACACAGGAAGCTGTTTGGCATGGGAAAACTATAGCCAAGCCAGGTGAATCAGGGCATCCTATGTGACTGGAGAGATGTGCATATTTGGCGTAATCTAGTAGGCCATAAGTTGGAAAGGGAGGTAAAAATTAGGAAATCCATTTATTATAAAAGTCCTGGCCCTCTAGGAGTAATTGCTAGAGAGCTGCTGTTTGACTTCCTGGTCTGATTTTCTGTACATTTGAAGCTGAGTTCCTAGATGGTTACAACGGATAATATGTTGGCTTCCTCAATGGAGTTCTACGCTTATTATAAAACCTCAGTATTTTTGTTTGAAAATTCAGTCTCTGGTTACTCATTCCTTATATTATTACTGTGGAATTTCCTTTGTAACCTACATACTTCAGAGAACTAAATTACATTGAACTTCATATGTCTGTTTACTTCTAACTTCTCTATTTCCCCTAATAGTTTAGTTAATTACTTGTTTACTTCTTGGATTTGCTTTAGTGATGCCATGTTAACCAAAACAATCCCTTCTCAGGTAAAGACTTCATTTGCTCATTCATTCGTTCGTGCGCTTGATATTTATTGAAATCATATATTGAGTTTATCGTATGCCATTTTCCAGGTGTATAAATGCCTTGATAAGTAAGACAAGTAAGACTTCTGCTCATATTCTGAAAGTTGAGAGAAATAGTAAGCAGAAAATAAAAAATAACTGACAATTTGTAAGGCCGTTAGGGTAAAAAGTGCTATACCAACTAATGAAAAATGTGTCAGTGCTGGGTTTGAGTAGATATCATACTTGAAAAAGTAAATAAATTAAAATCTTCAAATGAACAGTTAATTGTGATAAAATACATGAACTGAAACAATGTCTTACGGGTCATAAAATATACTCAAGAATAAGGTAATAGGAGTACTTTTATCAATACTTGTGGGTATTTTACCTCAGAAAATGATTTATAAAGAGAACCAATTTTTATGCTTTTAGTTATTTAATTAGCTTTGGAGCTCAAGAATTCTCTAAAAGAACACCAAATCATAAAATGTAGAAGTGTTTTATTTTTATCTAAAGAAAAGCAATAAAGGAGAAAATTAGAAACATGGAAAATAGTGGGAAATGATCTAAAAGGTGTATTGTCCTTTTAGTAAAATATAAGAATAATTGAATTTTTTTTCTGAGACCTGTGGTTGAAAAGGACCTACCACCATACAAAAAAAAAAAAAAAAAAAAGCT
>NW_022900931.1:43381838-43391532 GCF_012274545.1 Fukomys damarensis | reverse complement strand
CTTAAACCCGGTTAAAAAGGACCAACCCCCAAAAAAAAAAAAAAAAAAAAAAAGCTCAAAAACAAATACAAAAAGGCATAAATTAAAGGATACACATTTTGGAATATGCTAGGAGCTACGTGATATAAAGGCTTAAACCAAAATGAAAAAAAAACAAGCCCATGGACACCCAGGGTGTATCTTAACCTGGACACCAGCCTCTGTGTAGCTGAGGGTCCATCCTTTTCTCTCTGAGAAAGACCATGTTTTCCTCTCATCTCATATAGTCCAGTGAATAGCAAGAAAGATTTTCACTTCTGAGATCTTCTTGGATAAAATGTAATCTTTGCCTTTACTACCAGTCTTCTTAAAATGGAATATATCACTGCTAGTCACATCCAAATCCCTAACCCAATTCTTAGATTTATTGTTTTCTGGTCTTACACTCCCTGGATAGGCTGACATCAATTAGAGAACATAGAAGGAAACCAGATAAAAATAACAATAATACAGATGTCTGTTACAAATCAAATTGTGCCTTTGAAATTTAGCAGAATGTGACAAAAAGCATTTTTGGCCATTTTAAGGTAAGCTGGTTGCAGTGATAAATGCATAGCTATGTTTATAGCAGCATAGTTTATAATAGCTAAAACTTGGAAACAGCCCATGTGCCCATCAGTTGGAAACTGGATAAAGAATATGTGGTTTTTCCACCAAAATGGAGTACTATTCAGCCATAAAGAATGAAAAATTAGATTCATTCATAGGAAAATGGATACATATTAAGGATATACTCTTAAGTGAAATAAAAAAGTCACAAATGTGCAAATATAGAATAGTTTCTCTGGTGTGAAAAACTAGAATAGTACATAAAATCCTAATGACATAACTAACAATGTGAAATAGGAAGAAAGGAGCTAAAGGTGTAGGGAAAGTGGGAAGGGTAGGGGAAAGGTAATAAGAGAAAAGAAAAAATATGAAAAAATGGAAACAAAGTGTTTGTACATGGGGAAGGTAGGAGGGGGTGAAGGAGGGCAGGGGTGTATGGGGAAAAAATGAGAACCAAGACCTGTCATGTAAAGGTACAAGATCCTAATGATGAATATAACTATACTGTATACCTAAAATGTACCAATAAACTCAACGAGAGAGAGAGAGAAAAAAAAAGGTAAGCTGGTTGTAAAGCAACATTTCAAAAAATTTGTCTGAACCAACTAAAGCAACGCAAAACTAGGCATATCAAGACTAAAACTAACTTCTTTAAAAATAAAATTGATGAAAATTTGGATTGAGATTTATGGCAAAATGGAAATGCTATTATTTTACCTACAATTAGATAAACCTGTCTCCTGAGAGGAGAGAAACAACTCAGGCTTTCACTTTGGGATATTTCTATCAGCCTGAAGCAGATAGAACAGAGCCTGTGATTCCACAGAGAGGGGTGAATAAAAAGCACTAGCAATGTTCCATGCTAAAAGAGACCCTTTTCAAAACAGTAATAGAGCAGGATAAATGTTCCTACCCTGGCAGATGAAGGTTCCCTCTCTTCGTGATTTACACATGGAGTGGCGGGGCTGCCAGTTGCACATGACATGTCAATTCTACATAGGATGGTAAATAAATGTTGAAATTTTCTCTCATATTCCAAAAAAGCAAAAGAAAAGTACTATGCCAAGGTCTCTAAGGAGGGAATATTCCTACTGAAATGTGAATGGTAAGGAGGCACCTATTCAAAGATCAGAAAGAAAGAACTTTCCAAGCAGAGGGGCCAGATGGGGCAAAAGCCCAACATGGGCAGAAACTGGCATGTCCAAAGATTTACTAGGCCACTGGCATAGCGAGGTACAGAGACCAATAGGTAGGAAAGGGAGAAATAAGCAGGGATGAGAGAATGTGTGGCTGTTTAACAAGATTCAGATTGTCTTCTTCTTCAAAAATTTATTAAAAGGTATTGCAAAGCTTTAAAACACCAGAGATATCACTCTATTCAAAGTTTTCTGGAGAATATATAGGACAGTGTCAAGAGGACCAGTTAGGAGACTGACAATGGATGGTACCAGCATATACTAGTTTATAGAAATTGAGGCAGAGGAGTGAGTGGACAGAAACACACTTTCGAGATAAGTGGAGTCACAGGACTGGATATGCAGCATGAGGGAAGCCAAGAAATCTTAGATTTGGGCTGGAACAACTAGGCGGACAGTAATAATATTTAATGAGATGGGGACAGAGTAGGTTTTAGAGAAGGAAATGGAGCCTTCTATTTGAGCCCAGTTTACATTCTTTTGCATTTTTCCCCAGAATAAAATGCAGGGGAAGCCAATTAAAAGTAATGAAAATGTAGTTAAGTACAATGTATGGACTCAAAAAGCCTCCCTGGTAGCTTTGACGAATCCTCCATTTCCAGTAGTTATAGGGCAAACAGGCTGAGTACCAAGCTCCAAATTGTCACAGCACTACAAGCTCAGTGGTGCCAAGGAGCAATCCTCCATCCCTACCCTGGTAGATGAATGTTCCCTCTCTTTGTGATTTACACATGGAGTGGCAAGGCTGCCAGTTGCACATGAGATGTCAATTCTACATAGTAGGGTAAATAAATGTTCAAATTTTCTCTCATATTCCAAAAAGAAAACTGTTGTACTAAGTTCTAAGCTAATCATCCTGCAGGGAAGAAGTGGAGCCATAGAGGCGAAATATGGATGTCTGAACAGGCAGAGATAAAGCTTAGAACTTTGAATTTCCTAAACTTCCTTTGTCAGGGAATGAGGTTTCTCCCTCAAACTGCCCTTCTATGAAAACAATCCTTTCAATTGCTGTACCTGGGACACTTGCCTCACCAGCCAACTCGAATTCTATTTGAGATCTTTCTTCTGCCACTTCCCACTGTCTCTGGACCAATACCCAGTTAGAGCCAGTTAAAGCAGTTAGAGCCAGTTAGCCCAGTGAGAGCCATGCTCTGTGAGGAGACAACTGATACACAAGAAGAGCTACAGGTCCTCCCCAGGCAGAAGAAAAAAAGAATGAGGATGAATTTCAAAAGCATCAAATCAGGAAAAATAAACATTTACTGAAACAAGCTGATCTCATTTATGGGTTGTTAGGTAAAAAGAGCTGAAAACCAGGATGAGACCAGGACCATAACAAGCCTTTATTATGGGGAGGATCTGCTGGGCTCTCTCTGAACAAAGGAGGGAAAAAACACATGGCAGAACAGGGAGCTTCTTTTATGGGAGGGAGTGGGGTTAGCCTGAGCTGGGATGGAGTTGAGTGAGGTATCATTAAGAGAGTTGAGGAGCTGTGACATCACTAGGAGGGGCTTGTGACATCACTAGCTGCTAGGAGGTAGTAAGTATCAGGTTTCTCTTTTGGCAGGAGATGAGGCATGATGGGAAGAAGCCTGCCCTTTGTTGGAAGAAGCCATATTTTAACATGTGGCAGCCATCTTAAGCCAAGAGAAATCCAACATGGATGAATTAACCAAAAATCTGAGGCTGATTAAAATCTCTAATAAATAATGGCTTTGAATTAATGAGGTCAAAATCCTACAACTTTGATAATATTCTATACAGAAATTGGTTTGAAAGCTCAGTGAAAGGGAATGTTGGACTGAATCCTTTGATCACACTCTTTTCAGATGTTCCCTTAATACATCTTCCCCCTCAAAAAAAGGCCCAAGGGATACTCTCCCTTCACCAAAGTACAAGAAACACATTTGTGAGGGGCACAGGTATGTAGGGAACAGGGAAAGTGAACATTGCTAGACCCTCTGTAGTAAATCCTAGTCTCCTGAGAGCCACCACAGCACAAGACAAATTAATTTATTATACAGGAAAGATAGGAAAAATGAGACTATGAGATTGAGAAGTAGCTGAGCTTTAGGCCTGATCGAAGCCCCAGAGCTTGCCACACCTTTACTCAGTACACTGGGAAAAATAAATGTAACAAATGTCTGGGAGAATTCAGTACATTGGGAGAAACAAATGTAACAGACGATTCAGGGGACAGCAGAAATCCTAAAACAATGAGGAACTATGCAGATGAAAATTTGGTTCCTCCCAGAATGTCTCCAGCTGGTATAGTTCTGCCCTGGAGCATCACAACATCAGGGGACCTGTAGACAGGAAAACTAGGTGCTACTCATGATTTAATTATGAAATTTTTTTTCTCCAAAATCATATAGAATGGCTCCTGACACAGGTGCCCTCTTTAGGGTAGAGACATTGGTAGTGGATAATGAATACATATGATTGATGCCAAGGTCTAATGCCAGTGGGAACAGTATCTGGGCCCCCTTGAATCATGGCTGCAGTGGCCCCTGCCTGGATGAATGACCATGGTGAAAGAAATCTGGGGAACCAACCTTCTCAAGCATGAAGGAAAGGCTCTTTTCTCAAGTGAAAGTTTTACAGTTTTGAGTCTGTGATTAATGGTGTCTTGATGATTTCTGAGATACCTTCAAGGCATCTTTCTTCTTGTCCCTATATAAAATACTAGAATTCGTTTTAATATCAATCTTTTCAGCAACTATATTCTTTTTTTATTTTTATTTTTTGGTACTGGGGATCGAACTTGGGTCCTTGTGCTTATAAGGCAGGTGGCAGAACCACTGAGCTAAATCCCCAGCCCAACTATATTCTTCTTTGTCCCAACTTTACAAGTGCTTCCTCTCTGGTGAGGAAGGAAACTACAAACTTATAGCTGCTCTTTGTTTCTGATTCTCACTGCAGATCTGGCTAAAAGCAGGCAACAGTACTCATAGCATAATTTGAACTCTGGGATGCCTTTAAATTTCTTTCAGCTGATTAGTCAGTTTACCACCTTTAAATTCACACAAATTTGTACACAAATTATTTGTTAAAATGAAACATGCATGGCATCTAGTCCATTTTCCAGTGGAATCTTTTTTTTTTTTTTTTTTTTTTTTTTTTTTTATCAAACTCAGAATCTTGTACTTGCAAATCAGGCAGTAGAACCACTGAGCTAAATCTCGGCCCTTGTGAGACATTTAAGATCTACACCATAATTCATGGAAATGTTTTATTTTCCATTCCAATCACTAAGAAAAATCAGTAGTAGTTTGCATTTACTTGAGGCTGCCAACAAAATACTTTTACAGTCTTTCCCTAGAGCTATAACAACTCTCTTGCTTGGTCATAACTGTTCCAGTATCTCACAGGACATCCCACTGCTCCATTAATAAGCTGTTTAGGGCTAGTCATCATGAAATAATAAGCTTACTAGATACCTCATTAAAACATATGTATGCCAGTGTATAAGAGTTAAATCCTACAACGTTTCAAGGTTCTGCCACACTAGAAAGTTTCTCAACATCCAGTAGTTTTCCTGGGTATATTGGGATTTTTTTAAAAGTAATATGCTAATGATTATATTTATACCACTCATTATGAAGCCAAAGCACAACGAAGACCAAAATATCTTGATATGGTATTTGGTCTCATTTACATGTAAGATACTCTTCTCCCTAGGTTGTAATGATGCAAAAGACTCATTTGTATCAGAAGTATTTGTTAGGTGTAGTATGTTATCTCTGGAAGAAGATAAAAAAAAAATAGTATAAATTTGCTATGGTTAATAAAGCCACATATAGTGTAAATAAGGCTCACCTCTGGAATGATCTATTTTGCATATGAAATTAACTTATAAAATACTGGTAGAAACTAAGTGCCTGAGAGGTCACCAAGTGACAATGTGACCTGAACTTCCCATAATGAATTGGATGCTGTCTTCACAACTATATTTGAAAGTTTAATTAAAAACATAAAGAATGATAAACTAGAGACATTTATAGATAAATGGATGCACATTGAACCACACTCTTAAGTGAAGTAAATAGGACACTTGTGTAAATACTGAGTAATTTCTCTGGAGTGAGAAACTGAAAGTGTAAATAGTGTAAATAAAGACCAAAATATGTAATAGATAATGTGAAATAGGAAAGACAGGTTCAAGGAGGAAGAATAAGTGGGGGAGGGGGAGGGTAAGGAAAGCAGGGAAAGGAAACTGTGAGAAAAGAAAAAAACAGAAACAAAGTCTTTGTAAATTGGGAGGGGCAGAGGGGTTGAAGGGGGGGCAGGGTAATGGGAACAAAATAAGAAGATCATGTACAGGTACAAATTCCCAATGATGAATGTCAGCATATTGTAGACCTAAAGTGTACCAATAAACTTAATGAATCTTTTCGAAAACACCTGACATGCAGAGAAGCATCAAATTATATATGAGGGAACCACTACATAAAATATTGAAAACAAAATAATTAAAAAGACATAGGTAAATTGCACAGAGCCCAAATGACTATAGCACCAGCCAACACTGTGTTTCATTGCTTCTCCCTCAACCCTCACCTATGGTCCCATGTGGTATTCCTTATGGCCTATTAGTAGACTACCAAAAAGTATTTGTCTAATTTATGCATGGTATATACCATGGGCAGCAAAAGTCCGCAGATGCCACTTTTTATATGGTAAGGAGACATCCTATAACAGAGCAGATTTTTTTTGTAGTGCATTCTCTTGCACACTTTGTATGAGAGAAAAGATGCTTGAGTTCTATTTCTATACTAATTAATTGGCATTGATGAATGGATTGGCCAACTGATCAGGTTTTGTAAAGGAATTTGGAAAATTGATGACAAGGAGTATATAAATTGACCTCTGAGAATAGAGAATGAAGAAATTATTCTAACAGGTGCTCGCCAGAAGTCACCCACATCTGGGGATACTCCAAATGAACAAATGGATAAGGTGATACACTTGGAAGATGCCAGTCAAGCTCTTTCTCCAGCCATCCTAGTGCTTATTCAGTGGACCCACATACAAAAGTGGCCATGGAAGCATGGATGAAGGCTCAACAGCATGATGTTTCTCCATCAAAGTAAGTCTGGTTGCCATCGTGACCAAATGACCCATCTGCCAAAAGCAGAGGCCCATGCTGAGCCCCTATGTGGCACCATGTTGCAAAAGGACCAATTCAGCTTACAGGCTTGTTGCACTGGACCATACATGTTGTCCTCCCAGGGATAAACACTATTTAATTCTTCTTACCTGAGATGGTTCTGTCAGCATCATTTTCTGCAGACTTAAAAACTCCTCATTCATCATTGTGGCATCTCATATGACAGTACCTCTTACATGTTTTATGAAAGAACAATGTATTTTACAACTAAATAATTCAATTGTTTTATTACATTCCCTCAACTCTCTGAGGCAACTGGGTCAATAATCAGTGCCCTGGCATACTGAAATTTCAGTGATAATCCCAGATGAGAGACATCATCATATGGTGTGTTCCTTAAACTGACATCATCTCCCCCCATCAGGAAGCATAGGTGCAGAAGTCAAGAATAGGAAGTGGAGAGGTCTCTCTCACTCTTATATCTGATAACCTACTGGGAGTACCTTCCCTTCCTCTTCTTATGAACTCAAATTACCTGCATCTGGAGGTTCTAGTGCCCAGTGGAGGAAAGCTTCCATCAGGGACCAGATCATCCTTCAGATGAACTGGATCTGAGTTAGTCTTTATCCCCGCATCAGGAAGCATAGGTGCAGAAGTCAAGAATAGGAAGTGGAGAGATCTCTCTCACTCATCTGATAACCTACTGGGAATACCTTCCCTTCCTCTTCTTATGAACTCAAATTACCTGCGTCTGGAGGTTCTAGTGCCCAGTGGAGGAAAGCTTCCATCAGGGACCAGATCATCCTTCAGATGAACTGGATCTGAGTTAGTCTTTGCCCATTCTGAGTCCTTCACATCTGGACATAAACAATGAGTAGAGAAAGGAGGGAATCACTTTCCTGGGTAGGTGATTGATCCAAATTATCAGAGACAAATTTGATTATTGCTTCACAAAATCAGTAAGAAACCCAAAATATAAATAATTTTTTAAAAATAAATTATGTATGATAGAAAATAGGGAACTAGATTTTGTGGAAGGAAACTGGGAATAAAGGGGAGGTTGGGGGGAATGGGAATTTTAAAATATCAAGATAGAATATGTATATCTACCAGCTCCCCGTGATTCATGTATTTATTATGTATCATAAACATATACTAGGGGCTGGGGTATATAGCTCAGTGGTACCATGCCTGCCTGGCAAGTACAAGGTCCTAAGTTTGATTCCCAGTCCCCGAAAAAAATACACACATATAATAATTTAAAAATCTTTTTATAAAGAGAATCCAATGGATTACTTCCTAGTATTCCTTTCCCTATCACCCTAGTCTTTGGAAATCTGGCAATCAATTAAAGACTTGGCATCACAAACTCAAATACTGCAGAAATTCAGATGTAATTACTCTACAAAGTAAAGAATGCTGTTAAGCTTAGATGCTGGCAGAGGGGAAAGGGAATAAAATTTTGTGAATAAATAAGGCCATTATGAATACCAACTTAAACCTCATGGTTCTCTAGAGGTAGAGATCATAACAGATTTTTATGTTATTCAAAACAATTTTCTTTCTCATTATTCATCACAACTTTAATTTTTTTTTTTTTTTTTTTTTTTTTTTTTTTTTTTTTTCAACTTTTTTTTTTTTTTTTTTTTTTTTTTTTTTTTTTTTTTGTACTAGGGATCAAACTCGGGTCCCTGCACTTGCAAGGCAGGCAGTAGAACCACTGAGCTAAATCCCCAGCCCACAACCTTAAATTTTAAAAACTCAGTGGTAGCTAATTTGTTTTTGCACTAGTGGGAAATGAACCCAGAGCCTTTGCACTGGCTACATCCTCAGCCCCTTTTCATTGTCTGTTTAGATAGGTTTCACTAAATTGCTGAGTTGCCCAGGTTTGGCTCCACCTTGAGAACTTCCTGCCTCAGCCTTCCAGTGTTAGGATTACAAGGCACGTACCATCATGCCTAGGTATGGTTGATGCTTTGTTTCAAGGGAAATGTGGCTAATTTGACATCTCTCCATGATTATAAAGTTGCCAATGGAACTTTCTAAGTTATCTCTTTGGGATGCTCAACATTTCTATTTCAAAAAGCAAAAATATGGAGATAGAAAGACATCATACTGAAACAAGACCAAAACCAGCAGAGTCAACATGAAACCCTAGAGTTCCATGTCCAGAACCTGAGGCAAGCTGTGATGAGATGTGAACTCCCAAGGTCTTGGGTGTCCCCATCTCTATGGCGTTGCCTGAGGTGCCACTCTCATGGCTTCATGCCCATGAGCACATGAGGCTTTGGCAGGGGGAGGGTAACTAGATATGAACCATAACACTTAGCTACTCCAGAGGCTGCAACCAGAGGATCTTGCGTTTGGGGCCAGCTTGGGCAATTTGGCAAGATCTTGTCTCAAAATTAAAAACAAATAAAGCCGGGGCTGTAGCATGAGTGAGGCCCTGGGTTCTATCTCCAGAACTATGAAAAGAAAAATATCTTCAAAAAGTCTCCTAGGAAGGGGAACAAGGGAGAAAGGAGGAAGAAAGGTAGGAAGGGACAATAAAAAAGTGAAAATAGAAAGAAAAAGTAGAAACAAAGCTTTTGTATATAGGGAGGGAAGCCAAGGAATGGGATAAAAAAAAGTTTTTTTAAATCTACTAGGATTTGATATTAAAAGTAGGAGTTATGAGTCAGGGATTTAGGTCACTGGTGCCTCACCTGCCTGGCAAGCACAGGTCCTGAATTTGACTCAGGGTAAAAAAAAAAAAAAAAAAAAAAAAAAAAAAAAAAAAAAAAAAAAAAGAAATAGAGGA
>NW_022900931.1:43324912-43381574 GCF_012274545.1 Fukomys damarensis | reverse complement strand
AAAAAAAAAAAAAAAAAAAAAAAAAAAAAAAAAACAGAAGAATCAAAAATGGAGCAGCAGATCAGAAATTTTATACTTGAGAAGCAAATATTTATCACTGAAAGAATAATAACAGCTCCATATTTTCTCACAAAAATGACAAAAATCCTTTATAAAAATCTATGAAAGGATGATGCCCGGAAATAGCTTGACATTCCAGAATAACAAAAGCACTATCATGTACCAAGCAAGGCGCTGAATAAATGGTTGATTTCCTTGACAAGAAAAAAAAACTATTCAGAACAGTAAAACATTGGTTCTGTTGTTGTGTGGGTTGTGGAGAACCATCATTGCTTCCCAGTTTAACTGGTAGCATTACTCATCTGTTTATGTGTAATGCAGTAATGGCATAATGTATGACGGAGGATACCTTAAGACAATAACATATGTTAAGTGGTGAGGGATATGAACCTAAGGACATGGTTCCCGGGCTTATACTCTTAATTACTATACAAGTGTCTCTTCTATAACCTGGCTCTCGGGGAGCACTTAGAAAATGCCTCATGAACACTGTCTGGTATCCTAAATGCAGGTTTCCATCTGTGACAAAGTTTTGGAGATTAGTGGCACAATAATGTGAATATACCTAACAAATCTAAACAAATGTAAATAGTTAAAATAGAAAATTTCATAATTAATGTATTTCCATGGTTACAAATAAAAATAAATAAGTAAAGTATTTTGTGTCTCCAGCATCCACTTTGCTTTCTATCTCTGGATCATGGTGGAAAATGTTGACTGCAAATCAAGAGGGAAGCTGGTATTCTGAGCAGAACAACAACAGCAAAAACTGAAGTTCTGACTTTTAAATTCTACATCCTAATGTGCATTAAATGCTATATGCATTCATCAAAGCTCATCAAACTGTACCCTTAGAAGGAGAATATTTATGATATGTGAATTACATTTCAACAGTTAAAATGCCAATTTTTAAAAGTACACTGAAAATTTGAGTAGACAACAAGCACAAGAAACAAAACCTATTCAGTAAAGCATTCTTGATTTTAAAAATTCAGGCTTTGTAGAGATGACTTTCGATCTTATTTTCATAACTCATCATATCAGCTGTTTAATCTGGTGTGGCATCACAGTGCACATCCGAAAAGGATGTACACGTCATCTGTGGCAGCTCCTTGAACTCCTAACATAGTTGCCTAAGAGATGTGTTCTTAGGGAACGCCACACTTTTATCCAAGAATTCACTACACACTTGTTTAATAATCCAATTTGACAACTTAACTTTGAACAGAATACCTATTAGTGAGTTAAGTTGACAAGAGTATTTAATTTTTCACTCTTATAATAAAGTAGAAGGAAGATCTCAATAAGTTCCCTTTCCCCTCAACACCTAGCAGCTGGGAGGAGCTTCTCATGGCCTCACCAACAGCAAAGAAGGAAAGTACATGAGTCTCTCCGCTGCTCCTTCTTTGGCCTCAGGAGGCTACTACCTTGTGTCTATTCTCTCAAGAGTGCAAGTGATGCTGGAACTACTTGATCTCATGTCCCCTTAACCTATCTCTCTGCTTAAGAAGATAACTGTGGAAAGTGGGAGAGACCCACCCAGCCCCTGTCAAGGGGACCTTGGGAGAAAACTCTCCCCCTAGAGCACACTCTGGATGTGATGTGGAAGAGAAACATGAAAGGAGAGAATAAAAGCCCAAGAAAACAATGTGGCACCTTGGGTCCCTTCATCATAAGCCAAGCAACACTGACTTTAGACCATAGTTACTAGAATATGACTAGTTTGCTTGTGAAGATGGCTGTAGATAGGTAAAGTAAACTGTCCACTGAGACCAGTCTGCAGCAAGAACAAAGTAAGGAAAGGTCAATCTGTTCCTGTGCTCCTGGTCTACCCTGATCACACAATTATCCAGGGTTTACCTACTTACTGTGGTCTGGACTATCAGAGACCAGAGAAAGGCAACGCAGAGTTAGGTGTGTACAGGTGGAGTTTGGCAGGAACAAACGGCTACTAGGGGTGAGTGACAGAAACATCAGAGGCGGAGAAAATGCAGTAGAGTTTCCACTTTTTCACCAAGAGGTCTGAATCATATGGCCTCCAGATGTGAATAACTTCTGTGTCCTTTTGTCCCCTGTCCCAGGACGAAATGCAGTCGGTATTGAACTCTCCTTGTACTTCTCCTTCTCTCTCCCTCCCAGCTCTCTCCTTGCTTTCATTCATTTATTTAACCATTATTTCATTGATAGCAGGACACGCACATCACTGCTTTAGGTCCCATAAAATAAATGGTGGACAAAAGAAAGGTCCCTGCTCTCTCCCAGGGCTTACAGGAGATAAATCCGATGCGCATATAGATTTATTTAAATGAACTCTGCTTAACAGTAACACAGTCAAAGACTGGATGGATCACCTCTTAGTGGAGCAGCACATGAAAGAATGTGTGGAAAACTCTTTGAGAAAAGCATGAGTAGAAATAATAATAGCAATGATATTAAGAGAGCAACAGTCAGAATCGTAGAGCATCACTTCAAATGGGTGTGTCTAGGAAATGAGCATCAAAGAGAGAGGAAAATAAGCAGAGAAAAAGAAGCCTCTCAGTTAACTTTCTTTTTTACTCTCATCTGTCTCTTTCCTTGATCAGTGCCTGACTCCAGCTAGCTGGGATTTTTCTCAGCAGTCCATAGAGTGAGCAGCAACTTACTCCATCCCTGGCTTTCTGTCCATCTATTCCTGAGAAGGGAGGTGATTTGGGACTGAGTGCAAGAGTATGCTTGATGGGTTCCTGTATCCAGGTTGTCTATCAGCACAGGCAGGGGAGGATACTAGGGAGGGCTGAGATTTTCAAGTCAAATTTTCAAGATTTTCAATTTTTTGTCAGGACAAACTTAGGTTTGTTGTTAATGACTTTGATGCTATTAGGCTAGACAGAGGGATGTCGATGTGAATCATTTTCAGTGCTGTTCCATATTCGTAATTGACTAAATATAGTAAAAGGAATGGGACTGACGGGCACAGGCCCCTGGATGGTCATAGTGGTTGCTTCCCATGATGAAATTAATGCCATCCCAGCTCTTTCATTCCCTGAGGGGCCCAGAAACCCATATCCTTACCATCCAACCCAAAGATGGAACCAAAGCAGTTGTTAGATTTTCACCCTTCCTAGTAGCCAAATTCAATGCAATTTCATGAGGCCAGGTGATTTGATCCATGGAGTATGAAGGTCCAGCCAGGGGCAGGTAATCCCAACCTAACTTTTCCTAAGGCGATCTGTGCTGCTGTTCAATACAAAAGCCTGGGGCCATGATTCTCACTAAGTGAGAAGGTTCGTTTTTTTTTTTCACTCATGTGAAAAAAGGATTGCAACTAAATGGAAATAAATCGAACTTTTTCTTTGTAACACCGGGAAAAGTATAGATAGAGAAGTATATCAAAAAGAATTATTGTCCCATTTGTTGAATCCAAAGCTGAGAACTCAGCTGGTAATGCCCAGGATGCAAGATGACACAAATCATAAGTTGGGTAGTTGACTCTCTGTACATCTTTCATTTAGCATTTAATTCTAAATGAAGGAAATGCATTTATAAATTGGCTTTTAATTTATGAAACTTCTGGTTATAAAATAATATATATTCAACATAAAACAACTGAATAAAATATTAAAAGAGAATTATATGTAATCCACCTCCCTAGGATAGCTACTATAAAAATGTTGTCTCTCAACCATGATCTGATTGGCATTCAGAGAGAGATTATAATGTATTGAGGTAATTAGCTTTAAAATTCTTCAGTATAGACAATGTATTGCATGCATGATTTATATATTCACCCGAGAATGAAAAGTATTTCATTGGCACATAAAAAAGTACTATTGAGATCTATATCAGTAGATTTGATGTCACCATTACTGATTTTAGAAATTATTTTGGGGTGGGCAAAAGTGGTGTTCAAGATGTGTGTTCGGGGTTCTTTTGTGAACACTGTTTCTCACAGAGAAATATTACAGACATCTGGGAAAGCTAAAGTGAAGCATCTACTTTTTGTTTTTTTGTGTTTTTTTTGCAGGTGAATACACTGACAAACACAAGCAAAAACACCTAGTAAGTTCTAGCCCACCCTCACTCTCCTCTGCTCAGTGTGCAGCTCCTGTATAACCTCTGGCCCTGAAAAGCCCAATCTCCCTGCAGCTTCTTGACAGTAGACCCACAGAGACTCGAACACAAAAGCCACAGCTTCTCAATCCTCCCAGGTTCCCCGGTGCAGTTCCACTTTGGCACCTAGCAGGTTTGGTTCCTTAGATGCCCTTGAAAGTTCTCACTTACCACCAACACCTGGGCCTTTTTCTCTGGTCCTCAGGCTTCCTGTTCCACACTTTATTTTCTTAGGCTTTTCTTAAAGTTGTGTAAAGTATAATTTCTGTGATACTGCCTTGCCCCATTAAACCCTAAGTCTCTCTACTTCTCTAACCGAACCACTAATGAAGGAGTTATCTCTTTCAGAAGTGCTTCTAGGGCAACAGAATCTAAAGAAGATAATCTCCAAGCTGACCTTGTTTTTAGTAGAAAAGGGAAGACATAAGTAGATAAGTATGTGGTTGTAGTAATGAAACAGCTATTTAAAGTTAAAAATTATGACAGTTAAAGATACATTGGTCCCTTTTCCACTTCTTTCCCAATTTCCTTCTCACACTGTCCTCCTGGGAGAAAACAGTAGAACAATCCAGGGGCCAAGTTGGCAGCCTCAGTTTGTGGCAGAAATCTGTGGATTCTTGACCTTGTAGGAAACTCTGAGACTCTGCAGCCCGATGTGCACTGTATGATAGAATTATATGGTGAAGACCGTGCAGAAAAGATGGCAAAGGCACCACTAGGAGGAAGGTAAATGTGATGTCCACTTTTTGGAAGACAGTTCTTCAATTTTAAATCTACTTTCCTTTTTAATCTGGTAGATATTTTTAAAACCTACCAGGTTTCTCCTATGTGGTTTTAAGTTGTGAGTATACATGGGGCGTAGTTTTGTTTGTTATTCACACTTATCCTAATGCCCTTGACTACTTTCTGAAGTAGTTCTGGGAGTAGCTTTTCACGAGTGTCTTCAGCTACATGGTCCTGGCTGCCTCACGAACCTGAATCTTTTCAAAATGTTTACTCTTCATGGCCATTTTGACTTTAGGGAATAGGAAGAAGTCCCAGGGCCCCAGATCCAGTGAGTAAGGTGGGTGAGGACTCGCCGTAATGTTTTTATGAGTTGCACGACATCCCACGGCACCGTTCACCATAGTTTCAATCATATCTCATAGACACTCCAGAACTGCAGCCAAGAGTCAGAGTGGTGGGGTAAGTGCGTGGGAAGCAAAGAGGAGGATTTTGAGTATATAAAGGGGACTCTTAAAGACCATTTATTTTTTTAAACTCAAATATTCATCAATTCTTCACTCATCCCTTGTCATTTAACTGTAGATGACAAGAGTTGGAGTAACTAAGTCACCGCTGCCATAAAACATTTGAACAAACATAAAAAGTATAAAAGCAGGCTATTTCAGTCTCACTGATTTCACATCTAGTTATTCTATCTATTGCTGAGCAAGAAATGGGAAGATCCCAAAATATATCTGGGTAGGATGGTAGGTGAGGCAGGATGCTGAGGCAGAAAGATCCAAGTTCAAGGCCAGACTGGGCAACTTAGCAAAACTCTGTCTTAAAATTGAAAAATTAAGGTTCAAATGGCTGGAGATGTATGTAGTCATATCTGTTTCAAAAATTAAAATGATAATTTTAAAAACACCCACAAAGAAAACTCCATTCCCACATGCTCCAAAGGTGAATTCCATCAGATATACAAAGGAAGAAATAGCAACACCTTAAATAATTTTTCAATAAATGGAGAAGGAAAAAGTCATTTTCTTCATAGAGTTCATAAAACCTTAATACAAAAACCTGACAAGATATCACAAGAAAATTATTAAAATCCATTATTATATGAACAGCAAATGTTATTAACAAAATATAGCAAAATTTATCAAGACAAGTGGAGTTTATCCTAGAAACATAGTTGGTTTAACAATAGAAAATTAATTAATTCATTATGATAACAGTGAATCATAAAAACATCAGTAAAGGTGAGAAAGTTGTCAAAATTTAATGGACATTTATAATAAAATACATTTACAATAAAAATTTATTAGTAAAACTGCAAATATAAATGAAGATTCTTCAACTTTATAAAGAACATCTATTAAAAACATATGTAGGGACCAGGGATTTAGCTCAGTGGTTCCACCACCTTCCTTGCATGTACAAGGTCCCCTGTTTAATCCCCAGAGCAAAAAAAAGTGATCACTATTTTTAATAGTGATAATACAATGAATGCTTTCACCTCAAGTTTGTAAGCAAGGCAGGGATATCTACTCTCATCATTTTTCATATTAGCCATGGCAATAGGCAAGGAAAAAGTATGAAGTTTAGAAAAAAAAGCAGTAAAATATTCATAGATAACATTATTTTCTATATAGAAACTTTCATGGAATTTTTTTTAAATCTATAAGACTTAATAAGTGAGATTAGAAGTATTACTAGATGCGAGATCAATAAGAAAACTACAAAGAATTATAAACTGAAACTATTAAAATGTCATTCACCATATTTGTAATAATTTCATCCTCTCCATTTTCTCTAATCTTTCTGGTACTGCTTTCTATGCTGATCTTTTGAGGCTGGCCTTTCTGCTCATATATGCCATTTCGACCCTTTTGTTCTAGATTTTGAGAGAATTTTTTCTTTGCTTTATTTTCTAAATAACTTTCAATGGAACATTTTTCTTTGAATACATTAATTAAAATGTTTTTGACCTTTAAATAAGTGAGGCTCAACTCAAAGTAAATTAAACAAAAACGTCCAGAAATGAGTGCCATAAAGGTTAACTAATTCAGCCACTTTATGACTTAGAAACATAGGAACTCCGGTAGTTTTTCTAGATCACCCTTAACATTAGACTTATAAATTCTTAGTAACAAGGTGGTTGCAACATTATATTTTTCCACAACCAGATTTAAAGGAAGAAAAGGTGACATCTGTCTTGTGTCCTTTTCTAAGACTGAGGAAAAACTACCCCAAAACTCTCACAACAGACTTTTCTTCAAATCTCATTGGCTTGTATTATATCACATACCCATACTTTAGCCCAGTCACATGACAGAGAGAATAGAGTTGTCACAATTGGCTTGAGCAAGTCCCAGCCACTCCTTGGTGCTGAGGAAGCATGAAGATGTGTCCTAAGCATTCAAGTGCAACAAAACACAAGGCATTTGGGAAGGTTAAACACAGTGAAGACTGTCAGAAAAGAAGCAGTGAAGTGATACAAACTGTACTACAGACCATCAAGAGCACACATCGGCCACTCAGAGAATGAAGGTCCAATAGCTCCACCGGGTTTTGATTGTCCCCAACCTCAAAATATGACTTCTTGTTTTATTAATGTAGTTGTTCTTGCCACCCAAGACAATTCTAACTGGACTTGTATCGATACTCCCTTTGATTTTCTTACTTATTATACTTATGTGAGTTTGGGGTTGGTTGTTTGGATTTTTGTGGTGCTAGAAACTGAACACAAGGCCTCACTCATGCTTAGCAAGTGCTTAGCTGCTGATCTAAATCCCCAGTCCATGAGACTATTTTATTCTATCTTACCTACATCTTCTTTCATAATGCTAAGATTCTTCAATTGTCTTTTTAAAATTTTTGAATTGTCACATAGTTTTCCTTTTAATTGGCATACAGTTATGGGGCACAGTGCAAAATTTGGTAGAGTTTACAAGGTAAAATGATCAAATTTGAGTCATTAGCATAACCATAACTTCAAATATTTATCATTTCTTTCTGATGAGAACACCTGAAATTCTCTCTCCTAGCTATTTTGAATTATGCCTTGCTGTTAACTACAGTGATTCCACTTTGCACTAGAACACAGGAATTTATTGTTACTGTCTGTAACTTTGCACTGACTGTCCAGCCTCTTCCATCCCTCAACTTTATTTATTTATTTAAATTTATTTATTTTTTACTTTTTGGTACCAGGGATAGAACTTGGGACCTTGTGCTTGCGAGGCAGGCAGTAGAACCACTGAGCTAAATCTACAGCCCTCAACTTTATATTAATCCTTACTTGTGTCTATATCTTAAATGTAACAACAAAGCATCAGCTACAGACTTGACACCTGTGGGTAGGACTTTCATCTGGCAGGTCATGGTCCAGTATAATTAGGCCAGAAGTGGTTGGCTATTTTTCAAGTAGAGCCCTAGAAAAACTGCAAAGGTTTGTTTTGTTTTGTTTTTTTTCCCTAAAAGATGCATGACTTTTCAACTCAGGACAGACTGTGTGTCAAGGGCAATGTAGGGTCCAAGAAAAACCACATGATTCACGTATGTGCTTTCCCTGAATCCTTTTTGTAACCCTGTCTTATTCACCTTTGTAGCCCACTTGGCTGCAGCCCACAGCCTGGTTGCTAAGCTACATAAACCCTGGGTCTGTGTATTCTCCAGTCTCAGCCTTCTCCACTAGGCAAGGAGTTTGAGGGACCTAGATAGGATCCCCCCAATGCTCACAGTTCCCTTCTAGGCTATGCTCTGGGTAACTAGGACCTCAGAATTCCCCACCCAATTTGCACCAATCTCCTTCCAGGGTCTGTACAGGACATAGGCTTCATAAGGTCTCCAAAAGGAGACTCTCTGTGGGGTGCGGGTAGAGCTTCAGTGTGCCAACTGCATTGGCTGCACAGACGCACAGGAATCCCCTTGTGGCGCAGAGGAGAAATAGGAAGGAAGAAAGGTGGGCCCGGGGGACTCCACTGGTCCTCTTGCCCCAGACCCCAAGAATAACCAGAAGGAGCTTGTTTGCCTCAGTCCCATTCACAAATGGCACTTATAAATTCCAAATCTCGCTGAGATAAGGAAAGAACAGTTTTCCTCTTTGTGTCACCCAGGTTTTATCTAAATTTCATGATTTCTCAAACTCGACCATATATAGTAAGTTCAGCATCCGTAATCTGGACATCTAAAACCCTAGACATTCCCAAATCTGAATCGTTTTGAGAGCTGACTTGACTCCGTAAGTGAAAATCCTATACTATGAAACTGTTTTATGAATAATACTTTCAAAAATGCTGCACAAAATTACAGAACCTTCAGACTGTATGTATGGTGTATATTTGAGACATAAATGAGTCTTTTTTTAATTTTATTGAGTTTATTGGTACATTTTTAGGGATACAGTACAGTCACATTCATTGTTGGGATCATGTACCTTTACATGGCAAGTCTTGATTCTCATTTTTCCCCCTTACCTCTGCCCTCCCCTCACCCCCTCCTCCCTTCCCCATCTACAAACACTTTATTTTAATCTTTTCATTCTCTCACATTTTTTTCTTTTCCCTTTTTATTCTTCCCCTACGTATCATACCTTCCCTACACCTTTAGCTCCTTTCTTCAAATTTCTAATTGTCAGTAATCTTATTAGAATCTTATGCATTGTTGCAGAATATTCACACCAGGGAAACTATTTGGTATTTACACATGTGTGACTTATTTATTTCACTTAGGAGTATATCTTCAATATGTATCCATTTTCCTATGAATGAATCTATTCTCTCGCTCTTTGAGACATAAATGAGTCTTATACTTAGAACTGGGTCCCATCCCCAAGACATGTCATTATATATATGCAGCTATTCCAAAACCTGAAAATGTCTGACATCTGAAACACTTCTAGTCACAGCATTATGAATAAGTTATACTTCACCTGCATAAGAATCACCTGAGCACATTATATATATACTTATATTTATATTTATATATATATTACTAACCCTACACACAGAATCTGCTTTAGTAGTTCTGACAAGGAACTCATGTATTTACTTTCCTAATAAGTTCTTGGAAGCTGCTTTTGATCCATAGGCCACAGCAAAATAATATTGTTCAGTAGAAGTCTCCTAAGTTCTCCTTCAACAGCTGCAAACTCCCTAACTATTCTCCACCCCCAAATTCATTGAAATTCCTTTAAATTTTGTGTCTGTGATGTTCTCCTTCTTGTTGTGTTTTGTAGCTTTAAAAGTCTTGGTCATTGTCACTTCAGTGGCTTCTCTAGAGAAGGAAAAGATAAATGCATATGATCAGTTATATTTTTGTAAAAGTTTTATGGAAGATTTTAAAGGTTGGTATTAAACTGGGTAATTTTTATTTAACTGAAATTAACTTACATGACCTGCCTTTTCTTTCTGATGGTGACAGATAAATGGAGTGTTGCGGTATTATCATAAAATAATAGTTTTGAATCTAAGACTCCATTTGACCTCTACTTGACCTAATGCACATGGATATTACTTTCCCCTCGCAGCTTCATCTGTAAAATGTCAATATCATAATTATACTTGATTCTCATTTAATAGGAGTATTTTGAGGTTAAATGAGAAATTATTTATGAGACAGTTCTGTGACCTGCATCGCAGTAATTAAGCTCCATATTTATGTAGGTCTTGGCTCTGAGTTGCCTCAGACCCAAGACAGACATTGTCTAATTCACCATGCCCTGCCACACGGGGAAGAAGTGCAGTGTAATTGGAAGAGAATAAACTCCGAAGTCAGACAAACCTCGGCTGGAATTGCATCCAAGCCACTAGTTATGTGACCGGAGGCAAATTCCCTCATCTGCAGAAAATGGTTCCCAAAATTCCAAAAACTCTATTTAAAAGTACATGCTGACTGATAAGAAAAACAAAGGGATCCTAAAAGATTATACAAAAATCAACACTTAACAAAAAACATAAAATGCTGCTGATAAATGAACATGTGAAAAGTGTTTAACCTTGCCATTCCTTTTTGGTACTGGGGATCAAACTTGGAACTTTGAGCTTGTGAGACAGGCGACAGAACCACTATACTATATCCCAGCCCTACTGCCATTCATTTTTAAGCTACAGAAATTAAAGAAAAAATTATTTTAATCTATAAATTAGCAAGTGTTTATTTAAATGACAGTACATATTACTACCCAGTACAATATCTACTGTCTATAACCTTGTAACATTGCATCGTGATACGATACTTCTGTAAGGTACTTTGCATATATCAAAATCCTCAAAAATGTTCCTATCTCTTTATAGAACAATTATGTCTGTTATCACTTATGAAAAATACTCTATATGAATTAGTCTATAAAAGTGTGGCTATATTGTTTATGATTTGCTTTCCAATACTTAGTAGGGGCAACATGAAGGTTTATGTTCCTTTTGATCTACCCCTCTGTGAAGATAAAAGTAATATTTAAAGTTCCCTAGGAAGAAATATACATTCTATAAGGGAACAAATGCAAATAACTTGAAAGTTTAATAATTATATAGGGGATATTAGAAATTAATTTTTCATGCAAATGAATAGCTGTTGGATGATGATAGGCATGTTCTATAGATTTGTTAGACATTGTCTGTTTAGGTGTCTAGGAATTTTCTAGTAAATCATCCTAGAAAGTGTTGGCATTTTCTCAAATTCAATCTTAAGGACAAGTTCACCCACCTGTAAGTTCAAGTCCTATAAACTTACTTCAGGTGAGTAGGTAGGATATTTGATGGTGCTTGAGAGAATTTGTACCTGTAAGAATTTGAGTTCTTCTTTCTCCTAAGATTACAAGTAGCAAATGATCTTTCTACAAGTGTTAACCTGTTGGGTGCTCGCATCAGTCTTATAAAACCAGTACCTGGTGCCTTGGGGCCTTGGACACTATTTTACATCTCATTCTGTTTGCATAGCTGGCTTCTCCATGTCCTGTTCCATTTGGAATCTTCAGAGTGGAAAAGGGAAGTAAAGCAGAGGCACAGCTAGAAGAACTCACAGGTGAGGTAGATGATACAGGTATTCTGAAGCAGGAAACCATAGGTTTCCACTCAGGATGTTCAGAGAACCAGAGAAAACAGGAGCAAGTAACAGAGACCATAGGCCCCCTGTGAAGAGCTTTGAGGATGATCTTGTGACTCCTAGGACCTCCAGCAAGAAGTCAGGTTCTTTGGAAAAAAAAAAAAAAGGCAGCTGTCTCCACCTGAACAAGGCCTGGTTCAGAAAATTTACAGCAACCTTAGCTATGATTCTCTAGGCACACAGATTTTTGGAAAATTCACATTTGTCAGCTGACCTAACTTCTATAAAGTCTCAACTGGCAGGTTGAAATCTATATCCCAAAATCACACACTTAGAAGGCTTCAATATATTGCCTTATGTGGGGGCAGTGACACGTGGCAGCATCAAGATGTGAATTCCTGCCCTAAGGTTTCAAAGTTCAGCTCTTAGTAGAAGGGAGAGCAACTTCCCAACCCCACTGTCACATGGAACCTGCCACCCATGCCACTTACCCAGGCTCCAGAGTAGTGTAGGCAGTAGGCAAAGCCACTTTCCCCTGAACTAGGCTGTGTGTTGGAGCTGGGGGGCTGGTTATTGTGGTAACCACACATACCTCATAGTCAGCAGTGATCTCTCAAGTGATGCTTCTCAGTACAAGGCAGGCACAGCCATCAAAAGCTATGACCAGGAAAGCCCTAGGCTCCTTCCTTGTCCCCTCCCACTAGAAGAGCAAGTTTGTTGCCAAGGGAAAGAGGGTGCCAGGCTCCAGGCTTGTATGCAGGTTTGTCAGTGGCCACAGGTTCTCGGGTCTGGAGTACTAACTCTTCTGACTTCTTCACCACAACTAGGCCCTTCTCACTTCGCCTGCATCCTGGTCTATAACACTTGCTTTTACAAAGCAAAAAGAGCTGTTGTGTACATGAGATCCAAGGCACCACACTCCTGGGGCACTTTTTTATTTCTTGGTCATCAATTTTATATAATATATATCAGAGATTGGCTATATTTCTTTTTTCTAGGGCTGCCATAACCAAGTTCCAAAGACAGGTATCTCACTGCTCTGAAGGATGAAATTCCAAAACCAGGGTATGGGTAAGGGTGTTTTCTTCTGAGGCCTCTCACTAGCTTACAGATGGCTGCCTTCCACCTGCATATTTATGTGGTCTTCCCTGTGTGCCTGCCCACACCTGTCTCAGTTCTTTTCCTTATTACTGAGACAAAACACCTGGCACCCAATGTTAAAGTAGAAAGGTTTATTTGATTCACAGTTTGTAGAGGTTTCAGTCCATAGTTGGCTGGCTCCAAGGCAGGACGGCATGGCAGAGGGACATCACAGAGGAGAAACAGTCCATGGCTGGCAGAAGGCAGCAAAGCGATGAAGTAACAAAGCAGCAGCAAGTAACAAGGGATGACAGCATCCCTCTTTCTGTTCCTTGTATTCTTCAGGCCACCCACCCTAAGGGTAGGTAGCACTCATACCCAAAGTGAGGCAGCCTTAGTCCTAGAATCACACTATGAATCAGCCCTCAGCATGTAACACTCTTAATCCCAGCAACACACACTCTAGATCCAGCCACCTCTGAAAAGCCCCTACTTGTGTCCACATGAGGCTTTGGGTAGCTTTGGTTGTCTAGACACAGCCATTACAGCATCCTAATCTCCAATTTCCATAAGGTCACCAGTTCTATTGCCCAAACAACCTTATTTTAGTTTAGTTGCCCCTTTACAGAACGCAACCACATTCTGAGATACTGAAGATTTTCAGCTTCACTATATGAATTCTGAGAGACACCATGCAGCCCGATTAGTGGCCATGTGTGCATTGCATTTCCCAAGAAGAATTTAGAGAGTCCTTATTGGCAGCTCATCCCTCATTGTCTCCAATGTATGGGAGGTAGGGAATTTTTCTTGACTGTGTCTTACTTGCTTTCTAGACATTAGAACACATTGCCCAGCCCACAACTTAAAGGTAGTCAGTTCAAGGCTATCATCTGTGGCTGTATGGATCCAGAGAAGGCAGGATGTGGCAGGAGGGCCTGAGTGGAGGAAAGCTGTTCACCTCATGGCAGCCAGGAAGCAGAGGATGGAGGAGCACAGGAAGGAAATATACCTTTCCAAGCCACACCCTCATGACCTTCCTCTTCCAGCCAGGCCCCACTTCCTGACTCTGCATTTAGCCATGGATACGTCAGTGAATTAGTCTGCCCATGAGAACGGTGCCTTCACAATCCCATCACTAGCCACACTCATGAGAATTGGGGGCAGGGGCATTTTAGATCTAAACCATAATACTTTGTATTGGGAGGAAATGTATTTTATCATCCAGGCCAGAACACATTCCATAGTGAAAGAAGGTGTTCTTAATAAGGATAACAGGAAAACCAGAAAAAACTAGAAACATCTCCAGGTAAAACAAGATGTCTGGTCTCCATATCCACATATCAAGAACCACAGATTTCCAAAGATTCCCACATATAGCTGCGCTCATTAGAATGAATAGATTATTTTCTCATGCTCCCTGCATCTCTAGAGGAAAGAGTGGTGGGAGCTCAGGCAGACCACCCTCCCTTCTAGTTGGTGGATCCAGCTAGCGGACTATGCATTGCTGTGCTTTAGTTCTGAGGCTCTCTCTCCTTGGAATGAGGTGTTCAGCTTTGTCTTATTTATTTTCTTCATCCCTGGGACAAAAAAAATCTAATGATCATAACTTAAAAGAGCAAATGTCTATCTTGGCTTACAGATTGTAGAGGTTTCATTCCAGTCGCTTGGTTCCCAGGCAGGATATTGGGAGATCCTCAGACCCCCGAATACCTGGAGAGAGAACAATGGGGAGTAAAAGAGACACCAATACAGTATACGACTTGCAATGGGGACTGGAAGGAAAGTATCTCTAGACTTCAGAGAACTCTAGAGTGGGTCTGCTTTTATAATGGACCAAGAAGTGCATAATTCATCGTAATTCCCCAAGCAGGGTGTAGTACTGTCCCAGAAACATTGAATGTAGTAAGATTAGGGTAGCAAGACAGGGACCAAGTTTGGCATCTCAAAAGGAGAAGTTAAGGTCTTTCCCTACACTGGGATCCCTGCATAATGTATTGGCTTCAGTAGGAGTCATCTTGTCTCAGGAGGGCTATGCTTATGACTTTCCCAACTCGGCCAGGGAGTCATACTTTTCTGTTCCCAAGGCCAGTTAATTGGGGCCTGTAACGTGGCCCCTCACCAATCTCTACATATCACGGCTGGTCCCCAACAGCAGGACAGCTTGGCACAGCGGCATAGCCGAGGA
Organism: Fukomys damarensis; assembly: GCF_012274545.1. Taxonomy (NCBI): domain Eukaryota; kingdom Metazoa; phylum Chordata; class Mammalia; order Rodentia; family Bathyergidae; genus Fukomys; species Fukomys damarensis. Next base: position 43,366,408 of record NW_022900931.1, on the reverse strand, counting down.
GAGGCACCAGAAAGCAGAGTGAATCATGGGAGGAGCTGGAAAGCAGACGTACCTTTCCAGGTTATGCCCAGAGGGACTCAATTCTTTCAAACAGGCCCCACCTCTTAACAGGAAGTCTGCCAAAATGCCCCTCTAATTCAGTCACCTCCCTGAGGCCCCACCTACCATCCTCTGAGGCTTTAGAGGGACACCTATATGTGAAGCATAAGAGGGTTCACAAGACTCCAATCCATTGAGTTCCACCTCTCACTGTAAGTAAAAGCATGGGCCCTTGTAGGAGACTCTGCACCCACTGGAGGGCAATACCATCCTCTGGAAGCTGATGGCTATGACTGGGGCCATTGGTATTACAGCGATGGCAGCCGGAAGGCAGTGTCGCTCCGACTGGGTTGGAGACAATGCTAAACCTCTCCACATCATGGACCACGCCGACCTGCTGATACTACCCAGGGCAACTGAGGCAAACCTGGGCACACGAATGCAGAGCGTCAGATTGTGGACTTTAAACAACAGGAAAGCTGCCTGGAGAACGTCTATAGACAGGAAACTGTCGCTAACTAGCATGGGACCTCGCATTAGTAGAAATGGAAATTGAAGTTAAATCAAGAATAGTCTAAGGAGGAGGACAGATTTGACTTTAGGCAGGGATAGAATAAGTAGAATGGTTAAATTACCACCCTAAGATTTTGATGTAGTGAGAAACCACCATAGGGACAAAAAACAAACTCCGGGTCCCTTCACCCACAATCTGAGGATTTTTGAGGCAGTCGGAGACTTAAGAGTGGTTTTTGTTAAAATCTATGACTCTTTGCTTGGGCCGAAAGATTCCTAAATAGGTAACTAAAAGCAAAACATTTATGTATCTGTGAGCACCTGAGTTCGCATGGGAGAAATCACACCCACTGAGAAATGGCTTGGTCTTCCCTCCAGTGCTTTCCTGGGACCAACAAGGAAAAGAGAGAGAAAGGGCCCATCCCTGGCAACTTAGTTTGACTCTTCTTACTCTCCTGCCAACTGCCCCTTATTCTCTTTACAAATGTGGGTCCACAGAGGACAATCTAAAACAAGTCTGCCCAATTGTCCTCCCTCACCTGGCCTCTGTAACAAAGGCCCTCTTTAAATTCCTTCCCTCCCCCAAAGCTAGCACTTCCAATCTTTGCCTCCGGGGAACAGGGACCTGGGGAGTCCCGTGATTTTATTCCTAATTGCATGTAAAGTGTTATAAACCCCATGGAGCACATAAAATTGTAATCTATTTTAGTCCCCATTAATTTTCCACCCCTTTTCATTTATAACTTGCTCTCCTCTCTCTGTAATGCTCCCTTTTCCCTGATGGATTTGTAAATTCTTTTTATTCCCTTCCACCCCCTGGCAGGCGTTAATTCAATCTCCGGTGAGGTCTTTTGCCTGTCTCCCTTTAAATCTTCCTGGAAACCCCAGTGTTCCTGGAGAGAGGAGGTGGTCTGGAGACAGTGAGGACCCTGAGCCCCAGCTCTGGCCGGCTTTCCAGTGCTATCAACGTCTCACCTCAAGATCCGGGTACCTGACCTTGCATACTTGGCAGTTACTTAGAGGTGACTGCCTGTCCCTCCTCCAACTCTCCAGGATCATGCCTGGTGGCCTCCTTCTCTGGAGTGGTTGGCATTAGTTTGCAGTCACGACAGTTAAGTGCAAGACACATCAGATGACTCAATGTTTCTGAGTCAAGTTATATATAGCGAGAACTCTCCTGCATTAGGGTATTGAGAACATAAATCACAATTGCTCTTGCTCCCCCAGTGAGAACAACTCAGAGGTGCCAGGGATTGAAACTGTGCTCAACTTCCAAGAATGGTATAGCAATAGTTACCCTCAACACAGGCAGGAGATGAAACTCTACCACGAACTGAAAGGAGGAGGTCCGGAAACGTGTCTGTGAAGTGAATTATTTGACCCACACTGAGTACTGAGTACCTACCAGAGGGAGGGCTGGGAATATTTTCCTTTAACGTAGAAAGAGATTCAGACTCAAAGATTTAGTGATTCTCCAATGTAATCTAGCTAGATACTGAAAAGCAGAAGCAGAGCCGTTTTCCTACATTTTAGTTTAACGTCTTTACCACAGCTCTCAATCCTCGGCTGTGTTAGCTATTTCTTTCCCAACTAACTAATTTATTTGGTTGCAGAGGATGTTTGAATGACATTATGTGACAGTTGTGCCATGTGTATACATATTATATACAACACACAGCTTCTGTCTCCGGCTGTGATTACAGTGCAGAAAACACAGATTTTATAATCATTTCAATTTTTTCATTTATTTTAATGACCTATTAAAATAATGATATGGTTAAGGCAATCAGCTAAATGATTTAAGATTGTTGAAAATACTGAGTCCCTTGAAGGAAAAAAAAAAGTCCATTCAAAGATCCTCTGTAGATGCTGAGGTAGAAGTCGCTGGGTACCATGCACCTCCACTGAATACCCCTGTGCTAAGCCGAAGAGAAGAAAAGCATGGTGGAAAACTCCTGTGTGTCTGAGAATCTGAGCAGCAGCACTCCAAATCTCCTTCACACGGGTTTGTTACAGCATGAAAGGAATCCTGTGGCCAGGGAATGAGATCACTTTCTGGGCAAGATGAGGTTTTACACTGCTGACCAAAATGAAATATACATTAGATGATAACAAAAGATCTGTAATCCGAAACATAAATAATAGCTCAGCTCATCTTATTAAAAATTTAGAGTAATGTTTTCTCTCATTCTCATATGTGCTTTTTTTCAGAATTAGAATTAATAAATTCCTTAGACAGTTGGCATCCCTGACTTTAGTTAACAGATATATTTGCCTAACAATAATAAACCCTTTCAGTGAGTGTGTTTGTGTGTGTGTTTGTGTGTGTTAGTAGGTGTGCACATGTTTGCATTTCTAGGGGCCCATGGGATGAAATTATAGTGAAAAATTCAGAGGCAGTATATTTTTCTCAACTTACCTGAAACTGGTTTCACACATCTTCGTTATAATAGGAATCAAATGAAGGATGCTGACTCATTAAAACGCTGCAGCAAAGGTGAGAATTCCTAGCTGGTGGCTATGCATTGCTGTAGGTTCGTGTTTCCAAAAGGAGAGAAAATGATTTTAGTCAATGTTTAAGGAATTACATGTGAAGCTTAGCCTTGGAAGATCTTTTTACAGGGATCTTCAAAATTGAGGGATATTTCAGGATCTTAGAGAACTGTCAGGCATATATTTCACTCAAAAGCACTACCACGGATAAAAGTGTAGCTACACTTTTAATTTCAGTTTTTACCAGCATACTGAGGATACTGACATCTAACTCTGCCTGTTTGGTCAAACATCATTGTAATTGTTCTAATAAAAAGCTAAGAATATGCTATGAGTGGTTTTCAAAGGTTTTTGACTTTCAGTCACAAACTTCACTATTAAAATATTTTTTTCCTCTCATTGAGTTTATTGGTACATTTTAGGTGTACAGTACAGTTACATTCATCATTGGGATCTTGTACCTTTACATGACAGGTCCTGGTTCTCATTTTTCCCCATACACTCCTGCCCTCCCTCCCTAAACCCTCTCCTCCCCTCCCCATTGACAAACACTTTGTTTCCATTTTTCATTTTCTCTTTTTTTCTTTTCCCTTATTACCTTTCCCCTACCCTTCCCACTTTCCCTACACCTTTAGCCCCTTTCTTCCTATATCACATTGTCAATTATATCATTAGGATCTTATGTACTATTCTAGTTTTTCACACCAGAGAAACTATTCGGTATTTACACATGTATGACTTATTTGTTTCACTTAGGAGTATATCCTCAATATGTATCCATAAAATATTATTTTAAATGGAAGTCCTCTGTGTGAAACATGTACATAAGCAACATTGCTGTTTCAAGAAAGAGTAGAGACCTTGAATCCCACCAGGTCTCCCAGCTCTGGCCAACCCAACCACAGTGGGGACTCCACAGAGCTTACTTAGAAAATCCTGAGTCTGTGTGATCTGTCATTAGCGTCTGATATAGGTAAAACCTTCAGCTTCGTAACACTACACAAACACACACACACACACTAAAAACTTCACAACAGAATTTTGGGCAAATATATGAAGTACATATTGTTAATTTCTCCTAACTATAGCAACTCCCATTTGCCAATTGCTTACCCATTTACTCAGAATTTTACACATATCATTTCTAATCTTATTTTAACTCTGTGCAATCAATATTATTCCTATTAAAAATGAAAGGAGCAAGATGTGGGGGCCACATATCTATAATCCCAGTGCTCTGGTAGGCTGAGAGGGAAGAATTTCTATTTCACACCCAACCTGGGCAATTTAATGAAAACGTCTCAAAAAAATAAAAAACAGAAGTCTGGAGTTGCAGCTCAGTATGAAAGTTTTCGAATCAATCCCCAGCACCACAATTAATCAATGAAGGAAAAAAAATAAATGAACTACAAAGAGATAACACAGTTGTTGAGTTAGTGGGAAAATTCAGGTTTGAACCTGACTTACACTTTTTCAAAGCTGCTTTCACATCATCGCATTTCCCAACCTGGATTTCCATAAAAACTTTGTGTAATAAGTTTTAACTTCATTTAAAAGTTTTCATTTTGCAATAATCCAAAATCCGCACACTTGGAGAGTCTAGATCTTCTTGGCGACAGCCTTAGAACACCCTCCCAAGAGTTCCACTCTCTTGTTCGCTTTTGTTAGCGATTCCGTGGTTGCCAAGTGACTCTTCTTTAATGTCACCTACTAGTGAGAAGAGAATAGAGGTGAACTAAACAGGAAATGATGCGTTCGTGCCAAATGAAGGCCAAATGACATCGCAGAGGGCTGTACAAAGTAGTGCAAGGAGAGAGAGGAAAGCGGTTTGCAAACCGAGTGAGCACACGAGGTAGTAATGTGGGTACGTGGAGCTCTGGGCACCGGGTCTGCACCAGCAGGACGGAACTCAGGCTGCAAACTGTGACTGAGCTTCCACCAGACGTGACTCATGGCTGCATGCTGGCGTTGTATTGCGTTTGTATTTGAATCTGCTTTTAGTTGGGTAAGTTGTTCCGGGTGTGTTTGAGCTCTTGCCATGAACAGTTTAGGTCTAGTTTTATAAGCACATTTAAGTACCCTAAAATAATTTCATACCGGAATCAATCCTTGAACAACCTTTTTTTTTTCCTCTGGAAAGATGGTTTCTGTACATTGCTCAAGTTCGAAGACCACTGCACAGAATGAATGGGTCCACCAACTTTGCTTGCTCTGGGGAAACCTTCAGATTAAGAATCTAAAGACTGGTCAGTTCCACCAAACAATTGATTAAATTATTTGGATTTTCTTGCTTAAAGATTCACAGAAACCTCATAAGAAGCGTGAATAGAAATTTTTCTACTTGTAAGGGTTGGGTTGTGAGTGTGTGTGTTTGTGTGTGTGTGTGTGTGTGTGTGTCCATGGGAGCTGTGTTTGTATGCCAAAAAGTTCCAGTATCTTTCTTTGCTTGTAGCAATTTATACTAATTTTCTAAGAGTCAGTAACCCCAAAATGTTATCCTTCCTTAATGTGTCTAGTTTAATTTACAAATGTAATTATTTTATCTTTAAATCTAGCAAATGAAGGGGATTTAAAAAGAGTTGAAGAAAAACATGGAAATGGAGCTTTTGCAATTGGGGAGGCAGGAGCACAGAGGGACAGGAGGGGAAGAGAAACAAAAAAGATCTAAAGTGTGTTGTGTACAAGCGCAAACTCCCCACGACAAACGCAACCATTATGAATGAAACATAAACATGTACTAATAAAAAATCTTAAAATCTAGCAAAATTTAACAATAGTATTTTGGAATGTTTATAATTCCAATTTATATACTTAAGCTCCCTTGTAAATATTCAACTACATTTGTAGATATGTATATTCAATTTCATCCTTTAAATACATCAATTGTTTACCTGAGTAACTCTCTCTCTCCCCATGAGTAAGGCAATCCTTATAAGTCTAATCAATTCAACTTTTTAAATTAAGAAATTTTAAATTCCCTTCAATACTCAAACACTGTATATAAAATTAATAAAACTTCAACCAAAAATTATGACTGAATAAATTACTCAGTTATATATTTTAAATTGAAATTACAAGAATAAACCATTGTTCTAAAGGGTCATTATTATTTAAGCTTTAATAGTAATTAAAACGTCAAATTTTTCTAGATTCCTGATGTCTTTTGAACTTTTCAATAGTTAATTCAAAATCTTATGAGTTTCAAAAGATATTCACCTTACAGAAACAATTATGCTACCCACCCAGGATAGGGGGATACATCTGACCCAGCTGAGCTTGCTTGACACCCCATAATTCCAGCTGCAACCGTGGCTGAACACCTGTCTGGGTTCACATACCACAGCTCTGCCCAAATGATCAGCGGGATGGTTTCTCATGCACACCACACGACTGTGGTCAAGAGGTGCTCTGCACAGTTCTTCCAAGAACACATATACAACCCCAGGTTCTCTTGCCTGTATTATGTTTTTGTTTCTTAAAATGCGTGAAAGAATTTTCCAGCTAACTCAAAAGACTGCCTGTCATAATCTTGCATTCTTCTCCTAATGTAATGGTACCTCAGTACTCATTCTTAATTTGTTCCGGGAGGTGTAACAAGTACCAAAAATGGTAAGTACCATGTTGTTTCGGATGGGAAGGGCAGTGAGTCACAAGGCAATGGATACAGACAAGTTCTAGCTTACACGTGGAGTACCAAGAAATGCCAGGTACCAGGTGCAAATGGGCAAGTCAGAACGCATCGAGTATCAAATGTGAGGAGTTTCAAAGCCATCAAGTATCAAGGTATGGCTGTATTTCTTGATACCTGAATACGCCTTATGACTGGCTGACTATTCAGTCACAACTTTTTAAAATCATTTTTCTGACACCACCCATTCCTAAGACTCACAGAAATTAATTTGGAAATCTTGCCCAGGTATTTTCAAAACCTTGTGTTTATCTGGAACTCTTTGTTCCATTATGATGTTGTTTAGAACTGTGAGCAAATGAAACATGAAAGCTTCAGAGCCTTTCATCTTAAAACAATGTGGACCTCCAGACATGAGTTCATAGGGAAAGCTTCTCCAAATCTTCTTCTGATCTTGGCCATCAGGCATGAACCATCACACATCATTCTGACTCACAGGGTAAGGTTGGAGCACAGGGCCAAGTGGTTTTCTGGCAGTTGTAGCAATACACTATGGTCCAAGTGCTTGGTGTGTCTAGTGATCCATATGCAAACTTCAAACAAAGTCTACAAGTAGTTGTAAATGGTGGCACAGGATGGAGTGATTGCTACAGAACACTACTAGCTGTTGTGAAATTTTTTTTATTTTGTTTTTCTTCCTGAGCATGAAGCTAGACAACATTTCCCAGGTTCCTGGCAATTAGTGTGGCCATGCAACCTGGTTCTAGCCAAAGGAAAGCTATTATGGATAGCTATTAGATCACCCACTCCCAAGCTTGCCCCTCAAAAATCGGCCATAAGTATCCTCCATGTGCTTTTCCCCTTACTGTTAGCAAAAAAGAACACAACCCCAAATGCAAACTTGGCAGCCACAATTTGGAGATAGTGCATGTTTTTTCAGTGCCAGGTCCCTATTAACCCAGTGTAGTGCTACATATTAAAACCCAACATGTCCTTTGACAGAGTCATTCTACATTTGGAGAGTTAATGTTATAGAGGCTCACTTTAACTATGCTAGCAATCAATGGGATCAACTTCTCCTTGTGTCCCTTAACTTGAACTTTTATCATTGTGGACTTAGTCATTGTTCATTTCTTAAGCAGAAGGTGCCCATTGGCTATGTCTCAGAATGATGGAAGCCTGAGGCTGGCCAACAGTGGTGTCTACTGAACCAGCGTACAACTGACTCAATTTGGCATCCTTTGAAAGAGGAGCACTGTTTCTTTATGACTTACAAATTGAGGCTTTTTCTGATGGTGAAGGTGATTACTGAGTTTTGGAGGCAGGACGACTATCTACAGAGTATCAAGCTTCCTCACGACACAAATGTGGTTACTCACAGTGATGGCATGGTTGTTTCCATCGTGGAAGTAGCTCACAGTGATGGATAGGTTTGACTAACGAGGAATGAGAACCAAATGACCTTTCCACCTCACCAAGCAGGATCACTGGAGTGGGCTGGCTTCCTCCACTGGTGCCATCCTATCATCGAAGAGATCTGAAAGTCTCTCTGGAATTGCACACACAGAGGCACCTGTGCTTCCCATTAACACAGTACTTGCATGTGTTATTTCTTCCCGCTGGAATGCTCCCACCCAACCCCCAGAAGATTGATTCCTCGCCCCCTTCAATATTTGCGTCACAATTTTTCTGTTCTATGAAGCTGATGACCCCTCAAAATGGGTTAGTGTCTTCTTTCTTTGTTTTTTCATAGTACCATATGCATTTTTATATGTATTAATTTTGCGCTCACTTTCTGTTCTTTCTCTTACCTGACTGTGACCTGGAGGGAGTGGTTGTGTCCTTTCTTTTGAAAACCACCTTGTCTTCATCATGTGTCAAACAAGACATATCTACTAATAAATCAATGAACATTTGTTTGGTATCACCCAGGTAGAACAACAGATTCGTTAGAGTTTCAACCCCCAGCTACTGTCTCACCATAGTTAGAACATAATCCAGGAATGGTGGCACACATCTGTATTCCCAGTACTCGGGAGGCAGAGGCAGGAAGATCACCTTAAGTTTGAGGTCATCCTAGGCTACATAGTAAGTATAAGGCCCAGCCTAAACTACCTGACTCAAAATTTTAAAAAAGAACATATATTGCAAATTTTAATAAATACAACCCTACCAGGACTTGGACTCATTACCTCTGCAATATGAGGGAGACCCCAGGCAATGTGAATTTACAGGTGTTAATTAGCCAACAGAGGGCTCCTCGATTGTTCCCAGAATACCATACAAACATATAGAGATAGTGAAATTCAATCAAAGAGCGTTCCCTGCCTCACAGGAAGGATGCATGCATGCACAATGCCATGCAAATCACGTTTAATTTACTGCATGTTTTTCTGCTTCCACCAAATTTGTTGAAGAAAATGGATCTTTCTCTGCTCATAGCTGTAAATTCCTACAGCATCAAAGCACTCTCAGATGGAGATGCTCTTTCCTAACTGATGTTTGAATAACAACAGGAGAAATTCTCTGTACAAAAAGATGAAATAGCTATTCTCATAGAGAGCTTTAATTTGTAAACAGACCCTTGCTCTGCAGAATAGAGTATATTGGGGTAACAGGCTCCTGAGTGGGACCTTGCTTTGAACCCCTCCCCCCAGTTTCTATGTGAGGAATTCCTGATCCCTTCCAATGAATTGAGAATTAGCCTAGCCATTATAATTGTTTACACAAGGGTGATTTAAAATATATCCCTGCAGTCACAATTAATTAAACCATACTCACTATTAAAAACAAGTAACACTTTGGGAATATGTCTGTACAGCATTACACAACCAGTCTAACGTTTCCCCCACATCATTGATGTGTTTTCATGGTGAAGTGTGGACCCGGGCACAGGTGAGCTGAGCCTGTCAGTGCAATTATGATAATTGAGCCACATCATTTTCTAATTCAGGAGGCCACTCATGGAGTCCCCTCATTTTTCTTGATTGCATTGTTGTGGGCACTTGGAGTGTCCTAAACATTCCAACACTTCACTGTGCAGGTATAACTGATCCAGTTATAACATGTGAGCCCACACTTCAGACATGCTTACCATGGGCAAGGCACTGGGTAAATCACCTTTGAGAGATATTTGCTTATCTAGTCAGTCTTCCTATCAGATCTATGAGGTAGGCACCATTACCACCATGTAACAAATGAAAAAACTGAGGCACAGTAATGTCCAGTAATTTCCCTAAGATTCTGCAGCCAGGCAACGGCAGAGGTAGGATTCAAACCCATAGTCTAAACCATCTTGGAGACTCTCTCCTGCCTCAGTTCCCCATACAACTTCCTGGAATGAATGAATGTGACTCAGAGGCAGACTGGCATTAGTGGTATTGAAAGGGAATTTTGCAAGGCAATTTTGCTTCCATAGTCCAAGCTGCACTTACTACGGGAAATTCCCTACTTGAAATTTTCTTTGTTCAACATGCCCGAGCCAACTTGCACATCTGAGGAATGTCTTTGTCTCTAGAAGTTTGTCATTTCACCAGAATGCAAGTGAGATATAAACCTTATATTTTAAATGATCCTATAATCATGTTACCACTATTACATGTGAGCCAATACCATGACTGAGCCTGCTTCTAATACATATTTAATTTTTGTAACCAATGAAAGTATACCAAAGATGCCTCACTTGAAACACCCCTCCTAGAACGTATATCCTCTTGGTTCAAGCATTGGACGGGACCAGTCTCCCATGTGTGAATGCAGACTTTTCTGCCAGTGTTAAATGAAGCTCTACTTTCACTTTTGTCTCCGAGGCGCCTGGTGTGTTTTCCATCCTCCCAGACTAGTGACTATGAGCCCCCCAAATGAACCGAAAGTGTGCCATTTCAATATGACTCATCCAAACAAAAAAGTGGTATCTGAGGGCCAATCAGTGGTCCTTATCGTGGGAGCCACAAACCCTTTGCTGTTCATTAAGCTTCTCTAGATGCCATGTCTTTTGTGAGAAGGACACGTTAGCATTTATTGCTGGTATTGATCGCTTCTCGGCCTTTTGGCTAAGATCAAGTGTAGCATTTGTTGCTGGTTTCTATTAATATCTTATGAAGTCCGGACTTTGCCCCTTGGTGCCTTATCCAAGAGTAGATAGACATCTTCTCCTGTATCTTTTGTTCTAGAGGAGTCTGGAATGCGTTCTTCTGTTAATGAGTAGGGTGCTTCTGCTGGTTCCCAAGGTCTCTGGGCACAGCCAAAATGTCCACGCCTCAAAACTTTACAAGCCTTCGATCTGTGCTGACACAGAAAGTCTGAGAAAGTGAGTGTGAGCCGGGTCTGTGGTGGCTCTGAAGGAAAGAGGCTGCTGGGAGGTATACTCAGCACCCCAATAAAGAGGGTCGTTTTGGACACTAGGAAAGTAGGGGGCAGCTGATTCTACATATTTCTGAGCTCTCAGCTCAAATGGAGGGAGAAGAGCCTGGAGTAAATCATTAATGAGTCTGTTCCATCTAGCTATTTTGGTTCTAGTTACAGTCACATCGATGAACCATGTGTTAAGTTCAACCACATGAAATTGTTCATTGTTTCTTATGTTTTACTTATAAAAATGGAAATTTTATATAGGTCATACTGGTAATAGCAGTTCTTATTTAACACCCCAAAAGTTAACATCATGGCTTTTCAACATTAAAAGGGAAGAGGGAAATACCACTCACTTCTCTCATGAATTACCCAATCATCTCATTAATATTCAGTAGTCATGAATTTACAAAGGTATGGAAAGGTGGAAAGGCTGCACTGATAAATAACACAAGCAGAAAGTGGAGGGAGACACCCCACAGCCAACTGTGCATGGGATTTTGGCCCTGCTTCCTCCAACACTGGCTCTTGATTAAAAAATTCGGTTGAATTTATGTTGCTTGGCATCCATAGGTTGTTATGCAATAAGTAATAAAATAGAGCTTAATGAAAATTCAAATCCTTCTGTGCACTTTCTCTTAAGTACTAGAGTAGGTATAGGGCTAGAACAAACAGATCCTATCCTCACGGGCATTTTTATTCATTCATATACTGTTTTAAAGTACCTGCTCTATGCCAAGATGATTTGGAACACTGCACTGTTCAAATCAGGTCAAAAATCCCTGCCCCCGCAGAGCTTAAATTCTAGCAGAAGAAAACAGATAATAAACAGGAAACAATTAAAAATTAATTAATGAGAGCTCAAATTGAACTGAACAGGTTAAAGGGTAGGGGTGACCTTTTTGAACAAGTAGGGAAAGGCTCTTAAATTGGGGTGAGTGGTGCTGGGATTTGGAGGAGTAGCGTTTTCAGGCAGAGGAAATTTTATGTGCAAAGGGCCTACTTGGAAGGCATTGCAGGATGGTTCAAGAAAGAGGAGGGAGGTACTCATGAGAGGCACAAGTGGTAACTAGTGCAGTCCCTGTCAGCAATCACATAACCAAAAAACATCCAAACTTGTGTTTGGTTCAACTACAGGAAAGAGCGGCCATGTGACCATAAAGGACAATAATGCATTGCTTAAAAGTGACACTCTGTCCTCCAATGAGTTCAGTCACAGGATAACTTTCTGTAAACACACAGAGGCTGTGGGAATATGGAACCATTTGGAGCCAGGGCCACAGAATGGGTGTGGAATGACAACACCAAGAGAAAATCATCCAGGAAGAGGGTAGAGTCCTCCTCAGAGAGATACCAAGAAATGGAATCCAGTGAGGAGGAAGAAAAAAGGGAAAAGGAGGCTTTGACAAAAACATAAATCCATGGAGTAAAATGCAAAGAGAAAAGGAGAGAAGCAACTGCATGTCCAGTGGCTTGAAGTACGGGGGCTGGGTTTTATTGTTTTTAAGTGTAAATTAACCCAAGCTATCCTACTGTTGCCTATCAGGAAGAGAATAAGGACTGCTCAGGGACCTAGGAGAAGACAGACAAGCGTGCTTTTATAAACACACACACACACACACACACAAACACACACACTGGTCACAGGCCAAGGTTTGCTTTCTCTTACATTATAGAAGACAGACAAGCGTGCTTTTATAAACACACACACACACACACAAACACACACACTGGTCACAGGCCAAGGTTTGCTTTCTCTTACATTTTTATTTCTACGCATAGCCTTGCTAAATGTTAGGAATTGTTTGCTCCCTTCTCCCTATCCAGGAGGAATATCACGCAGGCAGCTGTGTACCCAACAGTAGTCACAATCTTCCTCTGAGGTTTTCTTAAAAAGCCAATGCTTCTAAGTCTATGTAACAATAAATTCTCCCCTAACTTGTAGACGGTATAGGATGTTGGATGGAGGATCAACACGCCCCCCTGCACACTCCACTCCCAGAAATAGGCCCCGGAGAAAGGGATCAAAGCTCACATCTATCCAAGCTCTCCCAGATGGTAACTCTGAGATTCTAACGTGTGTGTCCTCGGGGAAGCCACCACTTAGGGTTCTAGCTCTGCAAAGTGTTCATTTGACTCTTCTTCTAAATGGGCCTGTGGTAATGGGGAGCAGGGCTATGAATGGGGGATGAAGACAAGAACAGAAGATAGAGTGAGGATGTGAGGTCCTGGCTCCACTGTGGACAGCGTGATGGGAACATGGCTTAAGTACAGCAACATTCTTCAAGGAGTGGTAGTAAGATTGCATCAGAGGCTTTTGAAGTGTTTATGACAACCCACATTCCTAGGCCCTGCCCAGGCCTCCAGAACCAAAATTCTTTGGATGAGGGCCTAAGAATTTAGATTTTAACAAGCTCCAGAAATGCTTCTAATATATCTATCATTTGGAAACCACTAATGTCAGTGTCAGTACTTTGGTGATTTATGTCAGTCCATGGGAAGTGTGTGTAAACCTGTTTGATCCCGTAGTTATGTACACACACACATAAATTGCAACGTGAAATACATTCCAGAATGTGGGTCTGGTTATAAAGTTTTGAATGCCACTGCTCACTGTGCCTGTGTGTTTGTGTGTGTGAAGTGTTAGTCTCATGAAAGAATACTTACTCTTACTTGGTTCAAAGCACACCGGACTGATACCAGACATCTTGCACATGACTTTATCCTAGGACGAAGATCTGGCCACCAGGAAGGATAGCAATGCCACAGCCAGATTACCCTGATCCTGTCATTCTTTACTGTTTTTTATTTATTTCATTATGAGATAAATGCTCATCTTGATTTACCTAATTAACTTCTTGAGAAGAAAAATATTACTGTACCAGAGGAAAGAGACCTTTGAATGAGGAGGAAAAAACACTACCTCCTGGGTTCCATTTTGTTCATGTGAAAGATGTGATCGAAAATTTCAAAGTTTAAATGTTTAAATTTTTAAAATTTATTACAATAAAAGACACTGCCAGTATCCCCTTGAAATACTTCACTTACTTTAAAACACACATATCCCATCGCTCTGGCCACTTCCTGAGGTGGCTCCAGAAGTCCTCTCCAGTGAGTGTCTTTAGTTGCACTGCCATGACTGCCTAAAAACATTTACCTTTCAGGTTCATGTTGATTTTGGAATAGCCAGAAGTCACATAGTGCCAAATTCTATGAGTAAGGTAGATGAGGATACATCATGATGTTTTTCCAAGGCTACTTTCCCATTGGGTGGTACTTGGCAGCAAAATGTATTATATTTTTGTCACACCTTATAAAGACACTCATGAAAGAAGACTTTCAGAACTGCTTTAGAAAGTGGCAAGAAGGGTGGGATAAGTATTTTCAAAGAGAGGGGAGTTCATGGTAATATAGCTCTTATTGTAATGATTTAAAATATAAATATTCACGAGATATTGTGATTATAACTTGGAGGTCTGTTGAGTAAGCAGAATCGTTTAATTGAGTGATTATACCTCGTTAACAGAACCCAGCTGGAGGAACTCGTCCTTCTACAGCAACCCTGAGGGCCTCTTTATAAAGCCTTCCCTTGTTTCTACCAGTCTTCATGCATGGACCTTGTAAACCACTCTGTTAACATGAATGCAATTGAATAGCTTTCAATCCCTCCTGTCTCTGTCTCTCTCATTAAACTGTAAGCTCCCAGAACAGGTCTAGTGCCTTGGGAGTTTCTTTCGTACCCACAGCCAGAGCACTTAATGTTTGTCTGCTGAGTTTTGTTGGGTTTAACTGTGAGGTTTTTTGGGTTGAATCTGATTGGATGAAACCAATGTCATATGTGTGAATGATGTGAATTCAGAGGCACTTGTACCAGCTGGGAGACAGCATAGTAACAGGGCTGGAATGCTGTTCTAGGTGTAGTCGTGCAACTTGGGCCAATAACTTACTTTTCAAGTTTCAATCCTTTACTGGTTAGGAAATGCTAAGAAGAGCAAAGATAAGAAGAGCAAGATGGTTGTCTGGAGGGTTAAATGCAACAACCTTCAGATGTGTCTGACATGTGGTGAATGTCAGCAAGCATTTCCATGACCTTCCGTGGCCTTGGGAAGAGTTCACAGCCATCACCACAGTCACCACAACTCCTTGTGCCAGAAAAGTAGGCGTTAACTTCACTGTGACAGTTTGAAAGTCATTGATTTGTTTTCGGTACTGAGGATCAAGCCCAGGGGCACTATCAGGGAGCTACATCCCAGGCCTCTTTACTCTGAGGCAGGTTCTCACTAAGTTGCCCAGAATGAGCTCCAACTTGAAGTCCTCCTGCTTCAGCTTCCTGGGCTCCACCATCACTACAGGACTCTACCCTGCTGGTCAGCCACACTTCTGGCAGCATTTTGTTGACCTTTATTTTCAAGGTTCTTGGAGAGGGACTAAGACTTTATTACTATCCAGTGCAGCCCCCTCATGGCACAGCTACTAAGTAGCTGAAAGGTGGCTAATTCCAACTGCAATTGAGTCCATGTAAAACACACTGGAGTTTGAAGACTCAATTTTTTAAATTTTTGGAAAGGGAGAGGAAAGTGAAGCAGGGTGGGGTAGGAGAGGAAGAGGAAGATTATGAGATTAAAATGAATTAAGATGTATTAAGTGTGTGTACCAACTTCCCAAAACAGACTATGCCATTAAATATTACTGATGTGCACTAGTAAAATATATTAAAACACTGTAAGTTTTCCCATTCATAATTTCATGTTGATTACACAGTGAGTCACTGCCACAGAAAATTTTACAATGATTTTTTTCATCTTACAAATGCAATATACACTTCAACAGTAGCACAAAAGCAACACGTATTCATGGAAACTATACCTTGAATTTTGAATATAGGTCTTTCTTTCCCCAGGCTGGTGATGTGCAGAATGATACCTGTTCATAATCCTGGGCAGTGGCACCTGGTGCTCAGGAGGGTGAGCAGCTCATTTTCTGTGGTGTACTATGTTGCTGAACTAGTGTTCAGTAGATTAAAGGCATAAAATGCATTTTCAACTTACAGTGAATTTTTAGAACATAATTTCCTCCTATGCCAGGGAGCATCTGCATATTGAAATGATAAAAAAATTTTAGTTTAAAAGCTTAAATAAAATATATCACTAAAATTAATTGTATGAGTTTCTTTGTTAGGTGGCCACTTCATTATGTGTGAGGCTTGTGGGCAGTGAGGGCCTAAGAGAGAGACACACACTGAACCCTTCCTTCATGTTCCAATCTCCTGCTCCTTAAAAAATGGTCAGCTCCCAACACCTCTACCCTCTTCCCTTTCCAGAGCTCCAGAGTCCCCTTTTCTATGTCTCCTGCAAGCTAATGATTGGCGACTCACTTCAAGCATATCTTTGTTTAAGGATGTCTTGCTTCCCACATGTTAGGAACAGTGCCTGCTCAGATTCCATTTATCATACTGATGATCCAGCTAATTGTATAGAAATAAGTCAATAAATGGTGGAAAACTCTTACTTCTGTACTTCACTCAACAGACAAATGAGTTAATAACAACCATCTAGTAAGAGCAAACACCATATTTGATGCTATCGGCAATATAAATAAGAGATGATGTGTCTTTCGAAGATCTTCACATACTCAATATAATAGCACAAATTTTGCTCCACAGCCCTTGCATACCTACTGAATCTGTTTCTGGCAGTTCTCAGTCTTGTACCAGATGCCTGAGTGATACCAAACTCCCGGTGCAATCCCGCTCTTACCATCTGTTTTACCCCGTTGCACATATTTTCAGGGTTCGGCACTCCATCTTTTCCTCTCAAACATCATTCCCAGGCCTCCAGCCAGGGCAGCAAAGGTCAGTCAGTCTCATGCAGCTGGTGGGCTTTCTACACAATTCTATTGGGACTGGATTCAACTGCTGATTGGCAATTCCTCTTTGGAGGTTACGAACAACTTAACCAAATTGTGTAGGCTATACACAACTTAACATGTGTATCTCTGGAGTAGTTGGCTATTTAGTATATACTTAAAGACCAAACTTAGCCATGCTGGGTGGTACATGTCTGTAATCCCAGCACTCTGGAAGGCCGACGGAGGAGGGCTACAAGTTCAAGCCCAGCCCGGGCAACATAGAGACATAGAAAGGCCTTGGTTTAAAATTAAAAATAAATAAATAAAAGAGGTCTGGAGATGAGTGTTCAGAAGGCCCTGAACTCAAACCCCAGGACCACAAACAAAAACCAAACAAAACAGAGCAACAACAATAAAAGCAGATCAAGCTTCCAAGCACTGCCATCCATTCTGCAACTGATAACAGAGGGAGAAAGGCCCCGGATACATAATCTGTATGCAAGGGTGAATCTGATCTAGAAAGAAAGGGAAATCCATATGCATGTGAATTTATACAACAGGATTTTCGTGATCAGGCCAGACTCCTGTCCAGGACTTCCTCGGTTTGATGGGATGGGTTGGGATTGCTAACATGCACATTCATAGGGTCGAATCTAACTTGGATTTTCTGGGAGCACAGAAGTTTTGGCATTGCTTAAATACAGCTGCAAAAAGTCACTGTGAGGATGGAATGAACTGCTCACAGACAACAGACCCAAGATGAAAGGGTCTCAGATTCAGCGACTTGGCCTTCAAGAGCTTACAGAGCACAGCTGTCCCATTCAGCAAGTGTACTCCAATGTCATTATGACCACTAAGGAGAGAAGGCAGCAAAGCCCAGTGACGTGTGGACGTGTGGGTCTGCAGAGTGGATGAACAGCCCACAGCCAGCGGCAGGAGCTGCTTTCTGCACACACTCACTAGGAGAGCGGCCAAGGAGACCAGAGACAGAACATCAGTTGGATTCCTGCCCTCAGAGGCCAACGCAGAGTCACAGGGAGCCGTGATGCTCTGCTTTGTGCTGTTGAAGTGGGGAGATCAGTTGTGAGAATCTGACTCAGTTAATTCCATTTTTTAAAGCTCTTGCCCTATAATAATTAGCTGATAGGATCCTTATGGTGTGATGTGTGTTTAGGGCCATTGCAGAATGCGCATTGTCACAGAAATCTGTTTTGTGGGACTTGTTAGCACAGATATTATTTAGCTAAATAGCTCTTAATGATTCCTTCAGAGCCTGCTACATCTGTTGGGTAATTCATTTTATAGTCAGGGACTTTAAAAAATTCTGTGTGTTTTTTTTTTAACTTAGTCAACCCTAATGACCTATCTCTAGACCAGAGAGGATAATAGATAATGCTGTGTTCAGAACAGATATAAAACAACACTTTATTTATCCTAATATAAGGGGGAAAGGCCCCAGAGTGAAATATAATTTTATTCCATTTTTTAAAATCTCAAAAAATGTATATTATTTTTTCAAACAAATTGCTTCAAGGGAAAAGGAGAAATTTGAATTACATCAAATACCTGGCTCTTTTGAAAATAACCTGTTGTGTTCAAACAATGGAGCTTCGATATGGAGCTCTTTGCACGGATTTGTTCTTGCACCTGGGAACCAGTGGGCCTGGGTTTTGAAAGGTGGGGTGAGCTCTGTCGCAGCCCAGGCAGCTCCACTACGAGATCAAGGGCTGAGGCTTGCTGCAGGCGACCTGTGGAGCATCCCAGAAGAACTCCAGGCACAGCAGCCCTGTGATGTCAGCAGCCCTGTTCTGCTCAGAGAATCATTCTGCTTGTGAAGTGCAAATGTCTGAATGCAGACAGATGGGGCAGGCAGGGGTGTTTCTTTAATAATTCTGAGACTCCATTGGCCAGCCCAGGTGCAGGTAAAGGAGAGACTTGTCTGCGACAGGCACCAGACTCCACAGAAGGCGGGAGATGTTTCAGGGCAGACTTCTTTCTTATGTTTCAGACCATTTGGGACAAGCACCCCAGAAAACACATCCTCAATGACTCGGGACACCCCTTTCAGGGACGGAGTCTGCCTTGTTTTCTGAAAACAGACTACAAGTGTGCACACTGACAAGCTTTTGTCAGCAGCACTGAGGAACTCAGGCCCAGGAGAAGCACCTCAGGGGCCATTGCATTTTCCACTCATTTATTGGTTCTCACAGAAAATATGCAACGGGTTCTCAGCAACAGACTCGGCCGACTAGTGGCCCAGCAAAGGCATAGTAATTAAGTCAGATTCCCCATTTCTGATGCCTACAAGTTCTGTGACTTTGGACAAGATATTTAACTCCTCCAATCTAAATTTACTCATTTGCACAGTGAGGAGAAGGATGTGTACTTCACAGGACTGTGATAAGGGTGATGTGAGCAAATGCACATAAAATGCCCAGGGAAGTGTGGCTTAGTTTGTGAGAACTGAAAACCATTCTCTTGTCTTTCACAGGGTTTCTACCTAGTCCACTGGAAAATGCAGGGATTTCTGGGTGGCAATGAAAGGGTAAAAGGCTCTGTATAAGGCGCCAAAAATACCATGTGTGTCTAAATTTTTAAAAATATATTACAATAAAATACATGTTGTCATTAATCCCCCCTCAGATGCTCTCCCTTGCTGTGCACACGGTTATCCCACGGTCCTTGCTGCTTGCGGAGTGCCTTTCGAAGTCCTTTTTAGTGTCTCTTGTTGCTCCCTCCTGGCTGCGCTGATGACCTGAATCCACTCAAAATGTTCACCTTTCACAATCACTCTGACTTTGAGGAGGACGCAGGAGTCTACATGGTGCCAAATCAGATGAATAAGGCGGGTGCAGACACATTGTGATGTTTCTTTCCACTGGATGGCCCTCGGGAGCAGCATCCACGGTGTTTCTCATCTCATCTTCTAAAAACACCCCTGAGAGAGCACTTCCGGAGCTGCTTCAGAAAGTGGCAAGAAGGGCGGGAGAAATGTCTTCAGAGCAAAGGCGAGTGTGTTGAGGGGAATTGAGGGCAATGTGTCATTTAGTACATTTTCAAAATGTAAACACTCCCCACATTGTTCAGTCACTGCTTGTGACACTGACTGCTCTCCCATACAAGGAATACATAAATAGCATGGTCTACTTTCTCCAGATTGGAGCTGGCAAACTCTCCCTGTAAAAGAAGGCCACACGGAAAATATTTTAGGCTTATACCTATCTGATCTCTGGCAATTACTCAATTTTCTTATTGTGACATGTATTGGGTCATAGGCCACATATAGACAAAAGAGTGGGCTGTGTTCCTATAAAACTTTATAGACAAATCAGGCACCCAGCGGGTGGCCTGAAGCCCTGCTGTGCAACAGAAATAATTGATGAAGGACAATGGTCAAAGGTTCAAAGAAAAAATAACTACAGTTATCCATCTGCAAATCCTACTGCATTCCCTATTCCTTTATCCACCTCTAAGCCCACCCAATAGAATATTTGGTGGATTTTAGTCACTCAGAAGGTTTGTAGCCTAATTTTCCAATGGGCTACTAATCAACAACGTATGGAATACAGACAATACTAAAGCATAGTACGATAAGTATGATCTACCATAGAGATGAGACAGAAAGGAAAATAGAATGTAACTACAAACCATACTTTGCACAGGAAAACTAGATATTCTATATGATAGAGGATTTGTACAATAAGCTGTTGATTCTAACGACTACTGGTGAGTATATTTTTAAAGTCCTAGTAAACTTGGAAGGCACAGTGAGAATTGGAAAATTCAACATCAAAACACATACCCATAAATATTCAGCTGATCTTCAATCGAAGGATGGCCTTAGAAATCACTGTAGAATTCATTCCAGCTGCGGTTCTGCTCACAAACCTCTTTGGTAAAAAGGAAAATGGTCATAGTAGAATTCAGTCCCTGCTCTGACTGGGTTAGGTTGGAAAGATAAAGAACACAGTGCTTTAATTAGATCTTTAAAAGTGGATCAGCTAATTGTTTTAAAAGTAACTTGGGTTTTTTCAGTGAGTTCCCTTTTATTTATTTATTTTTTCCATTTTAAAGTCTGGCAGTTTGTAATTCCATGGGCAGATTGGAACCAGTTCCCTCCCAGGACCACGAATGGCTCTTGTTTCTCTTGTTCTTCTTAGGCTGATTCCCAGTGTCAGATCTGGCCGGCATGGTTTTCCTTGGACCCCATCAACTCCCCCAGAACTGCACACAAGGTTCCTTCACTCCCATCAGCCTCTGTTTTTCAATCTGTCACCCCCAGCCAAAGAAACTTGCCTGAGTTTGAGGGGCGGCAGCTCGGCTCAGTGCCTGGTGTACAAGGAAAGCCCTAATAAGAAAAAGATGAAACAGAAATTAACATGTAGCCATGAAGTGACAAACGGAGAATTTTCTAAGGGATGTGGTACATATTTACCAGTTCTCCAAATAAAACAGGTTTGTTTGTACATTGTTCTTAATTGGTGATCTAGACAGGAGTGGACAAACTTTAGGCAGATAGTGAATATTGTAGGCTTTGGAGCCAGTAGGATTTCTGTCTCAGCTACTCGTGGCTGCCGTTGCAGCATATCATAGAAGCCACAGCAAGTACAGAAGAAGCAAAGACAGCTGGACTCCGATGGAATCAGGGACTCTCACCTTCGGTACTGTCGACATTTGGGGCCAACAAGTTTTGGTGTGGCGCCACTCTATGCAATGACCCAGCGTTACCTGCGTGCCTGGACTCGACCCTCTGAGGGCCAACAACATCCCCACACCCAAAGGACCCCAGGAATGTCTCAAGACATGGCCAAATGCTCCTCAGAAAGAAAGTCAACCCCACTGAAACTACTGCACAAAATTTCACAAAAATAAGGCGCAAACTGGACATGGCTTAATAAATCCTGATCTAGAAGAGAGAGGAGGTGAGGAAGTTCTCTGACAGTGCTGTTTGTGGAAGGGCCTGGAACTGACTCTATTCTCTAACTCTTCTCCATGGGGGAAGGGTCTTTTGAATACTTTCTTTCTCAGAAGCAGGTAAACTTTTGGAGTATAACTGGTGCAGCCCTCAGAGAGAAGTGGGAGCTACCGATCTTTGACTGTGTGGATTTTACCAGTTCAGGGGAAGACAGTGGCTTCATTTGAGATACACGGTTCCTTCTCCTGTCAGGACACACACTATCACTGTGATTATTTCTGCGAGATTTTTAGAAACTGGCTTTCAGCAAAGTGTGCATTTGAAAGGGACAATGAGGAACAGTTGATGCAGGTGAAAGCTGGGGGTCAAGCCCTGAGTCTGAAAGGGCTGGGATGTAGCTCAGCGGCACCGCGCCTGCCTGGCAACTGCAAGGTCCTCAGTTCCATCCCGGCCACCAAAGAAACAAACAACAAAAAGCAAATAACCTGAGTCTGAAAGCCAAAGTGGACCTCAGCTTCTGCCCTTGGACATTTTTTCTTTTTCTTTTTCCTCCCTCTCTCTCTTCCTTTTTTCTTCTTCTGCTCTTTTTATTTTGGGACTAAGTGAACTCTTGGATCTATAACTGGTTCTCCCCCTGGGCTTGGCCACTTAGGGCTGAGCTCACTTTTATCACAAACATCTCTGTCCTGCCCAACAGGAGCTGTAGCCCAGGCCTGTGGCTGGCATGTCCCCAGGTCCCCATCTTGCCCTCTGTCCCCTCACCCCAGGAAGCAGGGCCCGAACGCTGTCTCTCCTCTTGGCATCTCAGGATTTTCTCACTGTGAGGAGGAAGAAGACTCACGTACTGACATCTCGTCTTTCACAGCTCTGAATTTGTAGTTCTCCCACCATCCTCATTTTCCCTGACAAGCCTCAGGACTGTGCCACACATACATTTCACACCTCTATATATGGGAGCAGAATCTTAGGCAAATCACTTACGCGAGACACCAGGGAAACAGAGATTTCAACTGAAGTTTAAAACAGCTCCTCGCGAGCTGTCTGCGGCCAGGGCCTTGACAATATGCTAAGGCCAGGGAGATGTACTGTTCTAAAAATGTTTTTCCTCTGATAGCCAAACAGATTTTTTTGAAATATTGAAGCTGTTCTCCTTCCTCGGCCATTTCTCTATTTTAATGTTGAAAGACTTGTATCCTTTCTACAGCTCTGTGGAAGGCAACTCCGTGTACATGCCCCTGGGGCGGCAATACTGGTATGGAAATTTTCAGCACAGCGTGTAATGTATGGGCTGATTTTAAATTCTTCAAAATGCCGATTGATCTGATTTTTACCAGAGCGGGGAGACAAGTCAGTCAGGCCACTAGTAAGCCAGCCACGACTCTGTGCTCAAAATTGAACCTCAGAAGGTCCACAAGCCGGGTGCTGAGTGTGAATAAAGGCGGCTGGTGAAAGAGAAGATGCAAAAGAAGAGACACTTGGGGAAAGCAGCTCTTTGTGGGGAGGGAGAAGATGAATATTTTTAATAGCTATCTGCGTGGGGGGGGGCTCCTGTAGCTGTAGGCGAGATTCTGGCACCCTCCAGTGGACATACTTTAGAGCTGCATGCATTGCCCTTGAACACGACTGTAATTTCTCCCCTTACAAATATGTTGTAGCGTGCCTACTCATATGATTTCAAGATAATACGAAATTATTATTTGGGGCCATAGCTTTTCTGCTCCAGATCAAGCCCAAACTTCCTATACATTCACAAATTCCACAGATTTCCACCCCACAAACACATTATATCCCCAATATTCTGACTATAGCGCACCTCTCGCTTGAGGGCCTACACTCTATTTCTTTGCGTCTGTACTTTTTAAAATCCGTCTAATAAAAATCCCTTTATTCCTCTTTTTCGCCCAAAGCCACATTAAGATAGTCAGGGTCCAGCTCATCAAACAAGGGTACACGGTTTCTCACCTGCGCTGGCAGAGGCTGCAGCCTTCAGAACGTTTCTCAGCCCCACTCCCTTCCCACAACGTTGTCAGGACTACTCATCAATGTGGGGATCAAAACTCTCCCACGAGTCCCGGACAGCTCCCCTCTGGCCGGAGGGCGCTTCTGCCCCAGGCTGTGTCTGGAACTTGCGGCTCTGGGGTCTTGATCTTTTCTCCAACCTAGGACTCAGGAGATATTGGGCGATGGGGTAGCGGAAGGGGACACGGAGAAGAGGTCAGAGAGGGGATGGAGAGGAAGCCAGAGACGGAGACCCGTGGGGCAGATGACACAGCACAACCATCTGGTCACAGAGCACAGGGCTTAATCTCCGTGGGCGCAGCACAGGCCCAGAGAAGCCCGCTCTGCAGCCAGGCCTGACGACCCCAAGAGCCCTGCACCGTCTGCTCCTCCCACAGTGGCAAGGGGGCAGCACACCGCTAAAACCCTCGGGATTTTTTCTTGTAGACCTTTGATAGCACAGCTCCTTGCAGTTCTAGGTTCTGAACACTCAGTGCCTGACAAAAACAAAAATATACTTGGCAGACAGAATTTGCTGTTGATAATAAACACGATGGTCGCAGTTTGGGTCTTTTTTGGGAATAGTACAGATGTGCTGCTCTTTAAGTTGGCATTCTGCATCTTGTTGTAAGAGGGACACTCATTTTAATGGCTAATCATAGATAGCCACACACAGCGAATGATCCAACAGGGTCAGAAATGCTGCATTAAATATACCTATTTTTTAAAAAGGAACAGTAAATTTTGGACCATATCCTATGTGGTTAAATTCCAACAATACGAGGAAGACTCCCTCAACCCAGGACTTCCCCTCCACGTCTCCCCATCCCCTGGTGTACAGTTGCTTCCTCATCCTCTGAGTGTCTGGCTGAAGCCTTCCTTATCTGGGTTTCAGTGAAGAGAGGTGCCAGGTCTTCTGCTTCCCCCTCAGTGACTTCCAGGGCTGGGTGGAAGACTTACGTGGCAGCCCCGTCCTTCCCCTGGGAAGCCCTGTCTTCCCATCCTGCCTTCTCCCTGACCTGTGGGTCATCCAGCTGGTGCTCAGCTACTCCTCTGAGGCTTTCTCCGGAGCACGGACATTTCTAGCTGCTTCCTGTACACCACAAGAAGATGTGGGGCAACCCAGGGTCACAGGGGCTAGAGATCACCCCATGCCACCCCACAGATTGAGGCCCAGGCTCCTTGTCTTGGGAACCCAGAGCTTACCTGGTTTCTGTTACCTGCTCCTCAGAACTCTCCCTGCTGAGAATCTCAGCCTGAGGCAGAGGGGCCAGAGGGACCCTCTTAGGAAACTCCCATTAGCAGCTGACTCTGATGTTCTCTTTTCCAACTGTGAAAAATCACTGTGGTCTCCCAGCCCTGAGAGGATTCTTATTGCCTCCCCTGTGGCCTGAAATCAGCTTTGCATCAGCCTAAGCCCACTGTGAACAATGGTTCCCAAGCGCTTGCCTCCTGAAACACATGCGACTGTGTTTGGGACATTTTTTCCTTTCACAACTTCTGTGAGGCTGCTACGGACATCCAGTGGGAGGGGACAGGTGCTGCTCACCACTCTGCAGGGCAGGGGACTCCCCCAGCCAAGCACAGCCCTGCTCGAGGCTCAGCAGTGCCCAGGCAGAGCAAACCTGCAGGAGACCAGAAAGTTGCCATTTTCATTTTAAATCAGAGAGAAAGGGGATCAGTTCACTTCCTTAAATTGCCTGCCTAATTTTATGTTTCTATCAAAGACCACACTCCTGGCTGCCAACTTTTTTCAAATAACTGCTGTAATTTAGATCTAAAATGTCCTCCCAACATCCCAACATTCCCATGTGTGCGGAAGGTGATAGGATCGTGGGGCACTGTAGTCATCGGTGGATTCACCCACAGATGAGAGCACAGGTTCTGTGGTGTGGGGAGGTGGCGGCTGGCTGGAGGTGGTCACCAAGGGGGTGACCTGGAAGGGTGTTGACTTTCCTCTTGTCTCTCTCCCTCCCTCCCTCCCTCTCTCTCTCTCTCTCTCTCTCTCTCCCTCCCCACCTCTGCTTCTTGACAGCCACAGTCCAGCCCTTTTTCCTCCACCATGCCGAATGCACCATCCTGTTTCTTAGAGCCAGCCTGAGACAAAAATAAACCTATCCTCCTTGGAACCGTGGATATTGGGTATTTTGTCCCAGTGTTGAGAAAGGAACTAAGACAACAGCCACATTCACACTTTCCAAGGGGCAATTTGAGCAAAGAGGTGGGGTTTCCTACTCCCGTGAGACACCTGGGTGACACCCACCATCCCCATGCCGTCTCTGGCAGAAGCAGGGGAGGGCAGCTTGGATGCCTGAAGAGCTCTGTCCAGGCACAGAAGAGTCGTGGCCACTTTCACACCAACCAGCTGCCTCGGGGTCTGATGGAGCGGTCCCCATGAGCGAGGTCACCCCTCAACTTGCCAAGGAGACCCACAAAGTCATCCCATTGCTCTGCATCACAAAGCACAGGGCTTCGCAGCAGTGTCTGGGGGCCTCACCGTAGACCAGACTTCTTCTTTCCAACATCTCATACCTTTTAGCTCTGACTCAGTTTAAAAGACAGTTCTGAAAGTTCAAAGGTGGGGAGACACCCTACAGCAGAGGTCATGGGATCTTCCTCTCTACAGACCACACAGGTGTGTGTCTACAGCCTGTTCCAGAAGCCCACGTGTCACCCCCTCCCTGCCCCCGGCAGTGAGTTGTGAGGATGCTAGGAAGCCCCCTTGTGGAGACAGGTGTTGGCCCAGCTGGGGGAAGCCCTGGGGCACAGGAAGAGGCAGATCCTCCCACCACAGAGGGAGTTAGCACCAATGTCCCCCTGTGTTCAGCCCTGCTCTTGCTTCCCCCAGTGACCCTGTGTGTCTCCCCTGTGGACACCAGCCTCGGAGGGCTAGGAGAGAGGCTGTGTCCTTGGGTATCCACCTGCCAGCACCTACCACCTCAGGAGGTGGAGAACCCAGTCATACGGCAGGCAGCCACGGCCTCTGATGAGCAGGACACACCTGGGTCCCCAGGAGCATCTGTCACAGCCATAACACTTTGGGCTGCTTGCCATCTGTTTGATGAGGATCTTCAAGAGACAGTGAGGGAAAGGACAGAAAAGACCAGCAGCACTGAAACAAGAGTGTTTGAGATGGCCTTCATCAGCTGACTTCAGACACTGGTGTCCCCACTCTCTCGGAGACTTCCTGTCCTTCCAGGTGATGATACAAAACAGACCTTATTCTTAAAGCAGATGGTTCTTTATGGATACAGAAAGAACCCTGAGTTAATGATGACAATGGAAAAACACCCAACCACTGATATTCAGCACCCCTGGCAGAAATGAAACCCTCCACCCCTGGAAGGCCTGTGGTCTTTTAGCACAAGGCTTACAACGTTGTTATTATTGTCACTACTCTACTGTCACACAGTGGGCCTGGGCCTGACCGTATATAATAATCATAGAGAAGCTTTACAAACAGGGAGATGGAATGATAATCCTATACCCAGCACAATGCAGAGAAAATCTCCAGGAGCTGGGCTCCAGGAGGCAGAAATGCTTAATCCTCCCCTGGGGCTTTGCAGTGCTGCTCAGGTTGATAGCCCTGGCCCTTGCCTAAGCGCACCCAGTCACAGCACTTTTGCAAGTTTATTATCCAGAAAGGAAGAAAAGCTTCCCTGCCACCTCCCTGGGTTGTGCAGCCCCAGCTCGGGGCTTCGCAGACCTGGCTGCACATTAGGTTCACTTGGGGAGTTGTAAAAACCATCCCTGCCCAGCCCCACCCGATCCAATTATGCCCTCGTCTCTAGGGATGGTGCTAGCATCAGCATTTTTTAAAAACCCCTGGATGGTTCTGGTGTGTGACCAGGAGTGCAAACCGTGACTCCGGTCAGGTTTCACCTGCACACGGGAGTCACTGGGGAGGTTTAAAAAGCGCTGAGAGCACGGTCCCAGCTCCAGGGATCCTGGCTTAATTGGTCTTGAGGGAAATCTGGGCATTAGAAGTTGCTAACATACTCCAGGTAATAATAGCACCCAGCCAAGGATGAGGCTGTTTAGTCTTTGAGAGGGGGAGCAGAGGAAAAGGGGAAAAATGGAAAGGATATTCATGTGCAATGAACACCAAGTGCAAAGGAAGGGCCCTCCTGGGTGTAGGCCTTGTGCCCTAGGGAACAAGAAATGTGAGGCTGCTGCTTTTTGCTTTTGAGGAAGTGGATATTGAACCCAGGGACTTTGCAATGAACTCAGTCTTTGGCTCTTTTTAAATTTTTTATTTTGAGACAGGGTCTTGCTAAGTCACTAAGTTGCCTAGTCTGGGCTCCAACTTGTGATCCTCCTGCCTCAGCCTTCCCAAGGTGCTGGGATTACAGGTGTGGGCCACCACACCTGGCCTGATGTTGCCTTATTTTGGGTGGAATGAAGCTCAGCTGCTGGCAGGCTGGGTATCTCCTGTTAAGGCTCCTCCCACTCACCTAGAGGGGACGGTTCTTCCATTTCAGTAGGGAGTCAAGAGCATCTTCCCTCAAAGTGTTTCTGCCTTTTTGTACTACCAGCATTGCAGCCACAGGGGAGCAGACTTGCAGCAGAGGAAAAGCACAGCTCAGCAGGCCACTGAACAGCACCTCCAGGTGGAGAGCCTGGAACATAGCCTAACTCTGACCTTGTCCCACTCTGCTCCTAGATGTCCCTAGCGAGTGCTTTCTACAATGTCTAGCTGGCAAGCTTCTTGTGTCCATGCACAGTGGGCAGTTCTGTTATCTCAGAGATCCAAGCCCTTCTTGTCATTCTAGACCACTGTGATCCACGTGTAAAGGATGTCTCCCCTCAGGATACAAGGCCGCTGCTGGAGCTCCATCCATCCAACACAGTTTCACACAAAGATGTTCCAAATTGGAAAAGGATGGGGAAGTTCTTCCTGGGTGTCAGGATAAAAAGTGTTTTCCAGAAGTTTCCAGTAGACTTCCTCTTGGGCTCCATTGGGCATGTCTAGGTCATCTACACAGCCCTCAACTAATTGCTTGCAAAGGAGTATGGCATTCAGTCACATAATTGACTTGGACCAAGTGTGGTTCTTCTCTTTGGGATGGAGAAGGAGCCCACACCACCCAGGATTCAAGGTGAGTTCTTTTGGGGAAGTGGCAAGCAATGGAGTCCACCACAAGGAACCAAACTAGGGAAGGATTAGAAACAAGGAAAGGCACACACTGAGCATTTTGTCCACATTGTTTCTAAAATTCGCCATAGTTCTGTATGGTGAGTTCTGGTATTTCCACTTCACATGCTACGAAATTAAAGCACAGGATGTTTAAGCCATTTACGGACTAAGTCATATAGCACATAGGTGCTGGGGCTAGAATTCCAACCTACCCACCTCAACTTTATCTATGAGCCAGTGGCTTTCAGAAACTTTGCAAGCACTTTTCCTTAAGGGCAGAAAAAGTAGAGAGTTAATGCATCAAGTGTGAGGTGCCCTTTTAAACCCCAGCTGTACAGTCCAGCCCCTGGGGATGGCCTTGGGCCACCATGTTGCAATCCCTAGGACCAAAGGGTTGCGGCAGCTGGTAAGACCTTAGTCACTATCTCTGGAGGCAGAGGACACCACCTTGGAGGCTGTGGTAATAAGAAGGCGGAAATCCCATCCACATCAGTCCAATTTCCTACATCTAAGGAAATACAGGAAGCAGAGTGATTCGTCCAGCATACTACAGGAATGAAGACCACAAACCCTGACCATGTGGTGATTTCCAGTGAGACTTGGCTGTTTATGAGTTAATTGCAAGCGGGAGGGGATAAAAGATACAGAAGGAAGATCTATTGAAATTGATTTAAGAAGCACATGGATCAATCACTGTGAATGGGCTTGGTGTCCTGATTCAGAGCAGACAAATTGTAAGGAATATTAAGAGACACATAGAGAAATGAAAATGCTAAGTAAATACCTGATGATAACTCAGAATTATTGTTAATTTTTTGGTGTGATAATGGTGTTGTAGTAATGTTTTTACAAAGAGTCTGTATTCAGCCATGGTTACTATTATGGTTTATATCTAGATGGCCCTCATGCCATGTGTGGTGGCACATGCCTGTAATCACCACACTCTGGAGGCTGAGGAAGTAGCATCGCCAAGAGTTTGAGGCCAGCTTGGGCTATGTAGTAAGTTCAAGGCTAGCCTGTACTAATAGCAAGACCCTGTCTCAAAAAAAAATTGTTTTAAATATATAGATGGCCCCCAAAGCTTCATAAGCCCCATCTCACAGGTAGGGGTTTGGGGAGGTGATTGTGATATAGGGGGAAGAGAAGTAACTCCCAAACCTACTAGATATCAGAAATGAGAGTCTGTGTTCTCTAAAATTGCAGAATGAATTCTGGGAACAACAAAGGTTAAGAATAGGAAAAAATTATTGAGGGAAAGAAAGCTTCTGTCTAAGAGAGACAGAAGGGGACCAGAAAGTGGGCTGCCCATCCACCCCACTTCTCCAAGATGTTTCATACAGCAGAACCATGTGGGGAGGCGGGTACAAAGTCGGACAAAACTATAAGACCCAATAGAAAGTTACTAAGTGGGCATGAGGTGGGGCAAAACCATGACTAACCAATAAGATTACAAGTACAGTCACCCATGTAATATTGATTAAGTGGGGGTCAAATCGGGGAGCAAGTCACCTATCAAGGGGTGGCTGGGTTAGGACCTTGGCCCCCCTACCCAAGTGATTGATACCTATTTAGAATATCAATCACTGCTGTTTATCCACAGGGGAAGCACAAGTTTCTCCCCTTTTACAATTCTGGCCACAGTGAATATGTCTTGATTGTCCTCCCTGTTGGCTCCTCCTGGGCTGGCCCTGTAACTGCCTTCCAGGTGTCTAATTAACTTACCTGTCTGCAATGATGACTCTCATCAGGTTGGTCCACTCTGACTTTACAGCTGACATGGGGTTGGGGGCGTGAAGCCTGCTTGGAGGAGGTGGGGTGCTGGCGGAGTAGCCCTCCCTCTTGATCCCCTTGATCACTTTCTGCTTAGCCACCATCCCATCAGCAAATTCCTCGGAGCCAGCCAGCCGTGGGCCAAAACCTCAACCAACTGTAAGCCAAAATACACCTTTCCTCCTTTAAACTGTAGGTGCCAGGTATTGTGTCCCAGCTGCGAGAAAATAACTAGGACAGTTTCTAAAGCATTTGCATAAAAATAATATAATTTATTTCAAAAGAATCTTACAGCATAGGAAGTGGCCAGGGTACAAGATGAAGTGAGACTGGTCATGAGTCGATAGCCATGTGGAGCTTACAATGCCATCCTCCCTACTTTTTCATACTCTTATTCAAGTTTTGGGGTGAAGCCAAAGAAACCTAGATTAAGGGCATTGAGTTTCTATAGCAACTACTTCCAAAGTCTATGACTACAATGATCTTGACTTTTCTTCCCCAGCCAGTCTCTGGCATCTCAAAACTCTCCCAGCTGGCCCAAGTTTCCCACATCACTTTGCCCCTCAGATCACAAAAACCTCTCAGCAGGCCTATTGAGAGATTTGAAAGAATCCTCCAAAAATGCAGTAGAGAGTTACAAGCTCTGCTGAACGGGAAGCTGCCAACATTTCCACCTCCCACGAGTGTCAGTGGAGCCACAGTTTTCAACCACGGGTGGCAGTGTCTAACCATCTAACCTGGAATGCTGACCAACCTGCCAAGCAGCTAAGCTATGATCATCGCTGACTTGCATTCCTTCCTGCTATCTTATTAGAGACATAGACCAGCTGCGACCACAGAGTACAGCTTCCAGCCTCCAGAAGGAAGAGAATAGGGAGAAGTCAATGTGCACCACCTCTAAAGACACAGCATGCACATCTCCTGGGCCTGAACTGGTCACCTGGTCACATGTACCTGCAAGGAGAGGAAAATGCAGGCTGCATTCTGCATGGCTAGGGACCCATGCTGGGGACTGCACTATGACCAGCAGGGGGATTTTCCTCATCCACCTAGGACCTCAGCAAGGGCCCCAGGAGAAGTCCTCCCATCTGCGGTTCCCTAACTGTGGGGGCCCACTGGCATTCGACATGTGGAAAATAACTTCTTGCTCTACAATTAAGGCATTGATACAATGTAACATTTGTTTCTTCTCAAGGACACTGTTTGTTAAGCTTGTTTTGTTCTTTGACCCTGGAATAACAGGAACTCGTTAGCCTAAGATCTGATGTTATCTGTAAGAGTCAGGAAATCCGGTCTTTACATAAAGATAAAAACAATTGCTTGGTGTTTCCTATTGTTGTGTGCTTCCTTAAAAGCTTCCTGTTGATGTGAGCCTTTAAAAGGAGCTGTTTCTGTGAAATAAATCAGACTTCTATTGGTCTCCACTCAGGTTTGAGTGTTCTTCCCTTTCTCAATCCTCACTCCCCAACTCAGGCATGTTCATGATGTGTCAGCTGGGCCGCCACAAGTGGCGCCTGAACAGGGACCTGAGTATTGAGGGATCCAGTGAAGGACACCGCTGGATAAAGAATAAAAGGAGATATCAACAAAAAGAAAAAAGAGGACCTTCAAAAGGAAGGCAAAAGAGGAGTGGTGAGTTTTCTTGTAAATATTAAAAATAGGAGCTGGCAATAGTTGCATGCTTTTTGTACATATGCTTAGAGATTTATTGTGTGTCAGTGGTGCTAGAGTAGGGCACCAACAATTGTGTAATTTTTTAGAATTTGTAGAAATAGTTTGTCTTTTATTTCCTTTTTTTTTTTTTTTTTTTTATTTCTCTTCCTGTTAATTTTGGCATTGGTAATTTGTGATCTGGATCATTTTGGAGGCTGGGAGGTCCAGGCAGACATGCTAGTGGCACAGGGGCTGGAGAGGTCCTTTGCCCCTCTGGTAGGAACTCTGTCTCTCTGTTTATGGGGAGAGAGGTTGATTTTTTTTTCCCCTCCTCAGGACCCTCTGGTCAAGGCAGAGTTCTTCTGGTTTCAGAAGAGAAGATTAAGGGGATTCCCTGACAGAGTCCCTGGTTCTTCTTTCGGTTTGGTTTTCGTAAGCCTTTGTCTTACATTCTGTTTGGCCTCTTTTGCTCCAGCCTAGGAGTTGCTCAAACTTGTGCTGTGCAACAGTCAGCTGCTAGTGAAAACTATTTAGCTTTGGTAACACTTCTTGTGCCTTGCAAATTCTTACACTGCAATTATAGGGTTAATTTGCTCTTTTCTAAAAAACTCAAGGTTAGTACTGTTATACTGGCAGCAAGTCAAATTTTAAGATGTAACAATCTGAGAACAGAAAAGGGACACTTTAAACTGAAGTTTGTTATAGAAAGTTAATAGTAAATGAGATGGAAAAATATTAGGAAAGCTATAAGTAAGAGTTGTACTTTTAACACGAAAGGTTTTTGTATGTTTGTCTTGTTAAAAACAGGTAAAGAAACAATATACAAGATCAGAAGGCCTAAGTATGTAGAGAAGGTGTATGGAAATGATTTATTTATGCTTGCTTGTTGGTTTTAAGTCTGTTATAAAAGGTTTACATTTACAGTCAAGAAGAGCTTTCATTCCTTTAGCCCTAATTCTACAAGGGATCTCTGTTAATTTTGACCTGCAAAAATTTTGACTAGTAGTAACTGAAAGATTTTATAATTCAATTGGTCAAAACCATCTGAGTGCACTCTAGTTTAAATTGTTTTATATGTTTGTCTGTCTAAATGTTCAAAAGTGTTTGTCCAATTATGTTTTTTATCAAAATGACGTCAAATACAAGTAGAGTGTTGATTTCTACACCCTGGTTTTATAGGTTAAATAAAAAATTTAAAGATAATTAAATATAAAGTTTTAAGTTTGGGTACACTCCTGTTGGTAAATAAAGAAGCAGCTGCTCAGAAAATTTATTCTGATCTTTGTTCACTAATGGGAGCCACCCAAATAATTTTCATAGCCTTATAAAAAGATATGCCTTGTTAAATATGTTGTTAAAAGTGTTTACATTGGTTATCAAAGGCTGAATTATAACATGTTTATGATAGTTATCTTCAAAATATAATATTTTCTGAAAAAAGGGAAGATTGTATTGATACAAAGCTATATTACAGGACATAAGATTTCATATAAGTATAATAATTATTATTGCTACTTTTCTGGTATACAAAATGTATTCACATTGTTTAACCATGCAGGTTTTCCAACATATTGTTTATGATAATAACCTTTTGATCCAGGTATTCTCTCCTGTTCCCCACTATTAAAGGTGCAACTACAAAAAATAAACAAGGGGGAATTGTATCCCTGTTCACCCAGAAATGATCTAAATCATGCTACCTATATTTTAAATTTTTTTACAAATTGATAAGCATGGCCATTCAGCAGCAGAAAGAGAGAGATTGGTTCATGATGTGGATCATCTTAATAACCCTACAAATGTTTCCCAGAAGTAATTCTATCCAGCCATATTGGGATTATATTCCTGATATTTAATGACACATATTGAAAGTTTTTGGACTAATCACTTGGAAATTCCACAGACTTAAGCTTGTCTGCAGGCCTTTGGTGGACATATTCAGGTTTTTCTCAAACCAACATTTGGAAACTTGCTACTGCATTGGGAGAAATATGTTTATGGTCAGATGTCAAACCTATTAGCCTTAGTTTCAATATTTTTAACATAGGGACCTTTAATATGTGAAATACCACAAATTCTTTGTTATCTCAAGTCAAAGAACAAAAGAAAAAGATAATGTCTTGTGTTAATGCTCCTTATATGTTATTGGTAAGAAATATAGAGATTGTTTATGAAACTGATAATGAATATAACAACAGCATTGTAATTTGACCAATTGTATATCGTGTGGGGATACAGAGAATCTGCTGACCCCCATTTCCTCTGTGATGGTTTTACAACAGCCTCCATTTGTTATGATACCTGTTCAACTTAATGAAACCTGGTATGTAGATCAAGGATTATAAATGTTAATGGTAATTGAGAAAACATTAAGTAGACAAAAAGAATGATGGGATTGATTATTGTGGGGATTGTAGCCTTTATTACTGTAATAGCTACAGCTGCAACTGCTGCAGTTGCTTTGACACAAGAAATTCTGGATGCTCAATATGTTAATGTTTTAGTTAAAAATGTGACTCATACTGTAACTATTCAAGTAGATTTTGATCAAAGATTAGAACAAAAGATAAATGCATTATATGATGAAGTTATTCTTATGGTAGAAGAAATACAGGCACTGAAAGTTTGTTCTTGATTGATGTGTCACCCAGGTTATCAATGGATTTGTGTAACCAATAAGCTATATAATGATTCCATCTATGATTGGAGTAAAATACAAAGGCATTTAAAAGGTAATCGGTATAATCAAAATACCTCCCTAGATTTAATAGTTACATCAAGATATTTTGGATCTACAGAATGCCCCTTCCTTAAAGTTTGATGCAGCACAAGCTGCTCAGTGTTTTATTAATCAAGTAAAAGAGGTCTTACCCTCCATGGCATCAGTCACCCAATTGTTAGGTCCTGTTATTGCAATTGGGATAAGAGTATTTCTAGGATGTGTTATATTACTCATATTAGTGTGCATGGTGAGTTCATCTTTGATGAACACAGCAGGAAAGATTCATGGCTTACAATTGCACATTAAGCCACCCATAGCTACAGTCTAACCCCTGCAGAGGCTGGTAGTCAAAGATAGGTAAAAGAAGTGTAGAGAAATATCCAACCTAAGACGGAGCATGAGTATCAGAATTCTCATGGCTTGATTATGGGTAAGAGATTTCTCTGGACATTTCTCACCTAAGGCAGGCACAGTCTTTCTGCTGAGATGGAAAAGTCCCTGCTCTAAATATAATAAAAAGGGGGATATGTGGGGGCCCAGTCATGGCCCACTGGTATATGACATTTGGAAAATAACTTCTTCCTCTACAATTAAGGCATTGATACAATGTAACATTTGTTTCTTTTCAAGGACACTGTTTGTTAAGCTTGTTTTGTTCTTTGACCCTGGAATAACAGGAACTCATTAGCCGAAGATCTGATGTTATCTGTAAGAGTCAGGAAATCCGGTCTTTACATAAAGATAAAAACAATTGCTTGGTGCTTCCTGTTGTGGTGTGCCCTTAAAAGCTTCCTGTTGATGTGAGCCTTTAAAAGGAGCTGTTTCTGTGAAATAAATCAGACTTCTCTTGGTCTCCACTCAGGTTTGAGTGTTCTTCCTTTTCTCAATCCTCACTCCCCAACTCAGGCATGTTCGAGATGTGATGGCTGGGCTGCCACACCTAACCATGCTAGGAAACACTGAACCAGTGTGGACCTGATGATGGCCGCTAGGGCACTTGGCTGTACTTCATCTTCCTACTCCTGCATTTCTTTCTTGTGCACATGCACACTGCTCTTACGATGGGGTTATATATATCAGCATGTCAAAAGCCTTTTAACATAATAATGTATGATAAAGTCTTCCTCTGTCTTTATACTCTTGTGAACCTATGGTGATCTATGGCTTGAAAGCCTGATTTTTGATGCCCAACAAAGTGAGACTGGAGTTCCAGGTTAACCAGAGTGACGCCTAGGTGGCTAACTTCTCAAACCTTCAGTTTTCTCATTTGTAGTGTAAGACACCAGGGGTCTCTAATCATAGGGTGTCAGGAAGACTGTGCTGACATTAAAAATGGTGGGCTGAATAATCACAATGGTGGACAGTTATTAAGTAGCTGCCAGGCACCATTTAAAGCCTATTGGCTATTATCTTCCACCTGGTCTTTTCACATGGTTACTGTATCCCATTGTGTGCAAATGCCCCTGAATCCAGTTTAAACTCCCATATGCATTATGGTCGGGGCCAAGGTGTTCCTTGTGCTATTGGGATGCACTTGATGCTTGACCCTCACAGATGCCACAGCAGTGACCACATAAGCCCAAAGAGGCAGCCACAAAATGTCAGCAGATCGGCCACTGAAAGACTCTCCAGGTGGGCCTGAAAGTCATGCTTCCTTATTTAGGGCGATGGCCCACCCTGCACCAACCTCCAGCCCAGGATCCAATCTACAGTGGTGTCCACAAAAGCAAATAAACAGATGATTGCCTGAGCTTACTCTGACAAAAACAACTGTGCCAGGCATGGTGGCGCACGCCTGTGACCCCAGCATTCAGGGAGGCTGAAGCAGGAGGATCCCCATGAGTTTAAGCCTGGGCTACATTGGGAGCTCAAGACCAGTTTAAACTATAAAGAGAGAGAGAGACCCTGTCTCAAAAACGAACCAAGTGACTGTGTACTCTCTGCTGTGCTGCTAGGCAAAGCTCTCAAGTCCCAGCTTTTTGAAAATGAATATCCAGAAATCACACTTCTGGCAGCTTCTGATCTCAACTTCTCTTTCTCTTTTGTAACAAGGTAAAGCTGCCTTTTATAAGGGGAAAGTGTAGGCGAGGAAAGAAATGCAAATGCGCAATAGATACTTAGACAGCTTTGGTGGCCCAGCCAGTGGGAGAGCCTTTGAAGGCAACTGTAAGTACGGAAAGACAGGAGCTACAGAAGGAGTAGCCCTTTGAGGCGCAGAAAACAGGCCTAAACCCAAGTTGTCCGGGAGGACCTGGCCTGCGCTCCAGGCGGATGTGAAACTTTGTTTTGAAAACCGTTTTCTTTTGAAACGGCCGGGGAGCTGCAGTTCTGGATCTAGCCACAAGATGGAGACTTTGCCTTTTAAACAGAATCTTTTTCCCATCTTACCAGGGAGGTATCAAAGGGAGCAAAGTCACAGGGTTTCCAGCAAGCAATCATCCATCTGCGCTGATCTTGGAGAAATCCGGGGCTCTGGGGCTTCTCGCTACCCTGCCTGTGGGGGCTGGAGTTCTCGGCTTCTGCTGGGCTACAGTGCCTTCTGCTTCGGGTTAGCCAATCTCTACTCATTGTCCCTGTTGAGTTCTGGGATGTTTCCATTTTTTGTTTTGTTTTATTTTATCAGACCAATTCTACCTTCTCCTATTTTCAACCAATTTCTCACCCCAGTTTTTATTTAATATTTAATTTGATTCCATATTTAAAGTCTAATCAGGAAAAGGAAACGCAGCACATCTATAAAGCAATTTGGAGAAGTACTGAGGGGCGAGTCAGCCCACTGCCCTTTTATCTTTGTGAAGACATCCTGTCTTTTCACCTCCTGACCAACCGATCAGGCTGGCCTGGGAGCATCCAGTGGGAGGGACATCGAGGGCCCTTTACAGCACACGCATGAGCATGCAGCCTCACATATACACACTCACGGACACACATACCCACCTGGCACATGCCCGCGATCACTCACATTCATATGCACAGAATTTGGCCTCGCTAACACACACCCATAATTCTCACACTCACTCCTGGACACTCATCTCTACACACATGTGCACACAAATGCCCACACGCACATCCCCTGACACATGCGAAACACACCCACAGGACCGTAGTACACATGGGCACTTCAGTGTACACATTCATGCACACATGCATGTGCAAAATACGTGAGCAGTTACAGTTTTTACATGTTACACATGTTAACACATATAAAAATAATTGGAATTTGAAGTACAGGGTTTGTGAAAACAAGTATCAAAAATTAACATGAAATGAATGTACTCAAGAACAGACAACACTCCAAGTAACTGTCCGCACAAGGTGTGGTACTTTCAGAGTTTGCAGACCTTGCTGTGGACCCAGGGCAGCCTTGGAGGATTTAAACAGCACTTGGCCTAAACAATAACCTCCTCGGCCTGTCTGACATGTCCCACTCTGTTGCTGCTACAGCAGAATGCCTGGCTCCCTATTTTTCAGGATACAAAGAAAAAATACTGCGCAAGTGTGTGCATGGGTGTGTACACGAGTATTTGTGTGGATGTGACAGTATGTGCGTTTGGTAACCACCGGCCCCAAAGAGAATGTGGCTCAAAATCACACAAGTCGAAAGGGATCCCCTTGAATTCAACTCCTGCCTTTCTTTAAACCATAATTCTTTCTAAAATAAGTGCTGTTAGGAGAGAACTCACAACAAAAGTTTCAGTACAGCGAGATCTTCCCTGACCACTTTTGAGTCATTGGGACAAAATATTATCTGATGCATTCAATTCAATGGAGGAGAGCTCTGGTTTGGCTCCTGGTTCCAAGGTAGGAAGGGCACGGTGAAAGGGTCTGGCAAAGAAAGCTGCTCATGCCATGGTCTCCAGGAAGCAGAGAGAAGGGAGGAGCTGGGGAGAGGGATATGTAATCCAGTCACGTGCTAGTGAGCACCTCTTCCAGCCAAGCCAAAGAGCACATTCGGCCACAGATAATCCACTGATGAGCACAACCCTCCATGACCCAGTCACCTTCCAAAGCCCAACCTCTGAGCACATGAGCCTCCTGAGGGACAGTCCAGATCTAAACCATAACAGACCTGAAGGTCCAGTGCTCTGGGAATGTGGCCTGAGGACAGTCCACTGTCTCCCAAACACCAGCCCTAGAGAGCCTGCATAGAACCACCTGCACTTCGGTGACACTTTCTTCACCAATTTGCATATTGCAAAATCTATTCCTATGTGCATGATTTTGTTTTCTTCTGTTGTTGTTTGTTTTTTCGGTACCAGGGGTTGAACTCCGGACCTTGGGCTTGGAGGGCAGGCGCAGCGCCACTGAGTTAAATCCCTGACCCATGATTTCGTTTCTCAATGTAGATATTTTCCCACATATCCTAAGCTACAAACTCCAGTATCTTCCAAATGTCCAGTAGTTTTGACATTTGTACAGCATCGTTTCTTAACATTTTTCGCTACTTTAAAAAACTGCTTTTTAAGTTTTCTTCTCAGAGCTTTCTCTAGAACCATGGAGACACGGGGTACCCAAGTTCTAAACATTTAATTAGAGATTCATTATCAAAGTGTTCTTTTTTAAGCCAGGTTCAGTGGGGCACCCTGGAGGCTGAGGCCGGAGAACCGTAAGTTCAAGCCCAGCCTGGGCAATTTAGAAACTTAGCAATTTAGGATACTAGAAGGAGTTTCTCATCAGGCCGTTCCAGTTGCGCTGCTCCTGATATCACTTCTCATCTGACAGAGTGATTTCTGTGTCTGATTTAAAAGCCCTCATCAAGAAGGAAGATCTGAAGAGAGACTCCAGGAGAGTCTTGTGGGGGGCTCAACATTGCCACGCTGTGCATGGGAGACCTTGAGCCAGTGGCCCAGGGCCAGATGCCGAGAAGCCTCCCTCCCTACACACTGAGGGTTTGCACCCAACCCACAGGGCACAAGTAGGCAACGAGACTCCACCTCAGGACAAACACACCTTTTGTGATCTACACACACTCTGGATCTGTACAGGGTTTCATGTCATCTCAAGCCTGGCCCACAGTTAGTCTGTGAACAACCAGGGCAACATTTATTGGGGAGAATTAGCCATGCTGTGTCAGACACGACTGATTTGATTAGGATTTTGACCCTTAAGAGGGACAAAGAATTCACCCAAGACTGTTGCAGAAGCAGTCACCCATCAAACAAGAGCACGTGAGTGCTTTGTATCGGAAGCTGGGGCCGCCCTTCCTCCTTTTCACTTGGACCCGGACCCTCACCCTCACCGTGCAGTACAACAGGCCGGTGGGCAGGGAGCCCCTTGAAGTTAATGACAGTGCCTACTCATGCATCATCCACGAATATCCGGAAGTGCAAGCATGCAGACCTGTAACCCCAACACTCTGGGAGGCTGAGGTGGGAGGATCAGAAGTGCAAGCAATTTAGGGACACTGTCCTCCAAATAAAATATATTTTGCAAAGGGCTGGGGATGTATTTTAGTGTGAAGGCTTTGGGCTAAATCCCCAGGGCTGAAAAAGAGGATAGGGGAGTGGGGAGATACAGGAAGGAAGTTACAAGTGCAAATTTCTCACTGCACACTGTGCAGAGAGCAGGGTGCTTGTGCTCGGTAGTAGACAGTTGCAGTTCAGCGTCTGGACTGCTGTGATTGGCCAATCAGTTCCGGAGGAGGAGAGAGCTACTGTGGGGCAGTTTGCTGGAGGGGTATCGCCTAGGTCAGGTCCAAGTCAGATCTCGACAGCTGTGTAAATAGCATTTGAGGCGGGACAGCCGCGGGCACTGCACCAAGGTGACTGAAGAAAGCACGGGATGCAAGGAGGTTAGCAGAGAAGGTGGTGGAGGAGGACAGTGCTGGGCCCCATCGCAGGCCAGCGCATCCTCCGCTCCTTCCCAGGAAAACCTTAAGCAGGGGCTGGGGCTCGGGGCTCAGGCGCCGGCGCTAGGGGGCGACCTGCCTGGGTCCCCTCGCCGTAAGGAAGTGAAGGGTAAAGCTTTATCATCTCAACAAATGCAGAAAACACATTTGACAACATCCAGCATCCTTGTGTGATAAACTGGGTCCCCTCGCCGTGCCCGCTCGCCAGCGCCACCAACCGGCCCCACGTGTCATTCCTTGTGATTGTTTTTCGTTTCTCTCTTTCTTTCTTGTCTCTTCCGTTTTCCACTTTTCTCTTGAACCCGAACGGCTCCATGAGAACGTGCCAGAAGCCGGCTGGGAGCGGGGTCTGGCCGCGGAGGGCTGTCTCTGCGGGCGCCGGGTCCCGCAAAGCACTGTCACGACTCTCGGCAGCAGCGGTGATTAATTAGCGGCGTGGCCGTGCTGGACGCGCGCTGGCCTCCGCATCTGCCCCGCGACAGCCGGGATCGCTCTGCAGTGTCGCTGCTCTCTCGCTCGCTCTCTCCTGAGTCTGCGGGCCAGCTGTCGTGAGAGGCGGCCCCGGAGCACAGGGCACGCGTGC
>NW_022900931.1:43296512-43324890 GCF_012274545.1 Fukomys damarensis | reverse complement strand
GTCCCCGCCGGCCGGGCTCGCTGCGGGCTGTGCGCGTTCGGCAAGGACTGTGGCTCCCAGCGACCAGGACCCTCCGCCGTCACCGCCTGAAATCACCACCACCGCACCACGTTGCTATTACCTGATTTATTCCCTCCAAGGAGAATATAAGCAGAGGTGGGAACCGGAAGAGGAAGGGAGGGGAGTAATTTTAGATCTGGGGAGGTGAAAGATGCGCTCGGGGGCGGGGTGGGGTCTGCCCCCTGCCCCTAGGAATCGGCTTGAGCACAGGAGGGAGAGAGCAAAACCCTAGAAAAGAAGGGCAAAAAGGTGAAAGTGCAAAGGGTTTTTCCTAGTTTGTGGGGCACGCATGGCTCAAGAGAGAACGTACTGCTTTAAAACAGTCCTGTAGAGGCCAGGGCGTGGTGGCACATGCTGGACATCCCAGCAGCTCTCGAGAAGCTGAGGCAGGAGGATTTCAAGTTCAAGTCTAGTCTGGAGAACCTAGTGAATAAATAAATAGCAACTCAGACGGGCCAGGGATGTAGCTCAGTGCAAAGGCCCTCAGTTCAGTTCCCACGACCCAAGTCTTTCACCGCCTCTTTAGAATACCTTTACCCTCCTACTCAGCACCAGAAGACCTTGATAAACAGTGGGATGGGATTTTCTAACAAAATGACCAGGGAGCTCACCCGCCTGGGTTGGGGTTAGGGAGGGAGCAGAAAACCAAAGGATCTGGAGGAGTCCACAAGTGAGGCCAGGAAACAGAAAGGGGAAGGGCACTGCCGCCACCTGGCTTGTGGTCAAGCAGGGGATGCAGACACACACAATGCGGGCAGCCCGGCCACTCCAGGGAGGAAGCGCTGGACAGAGCCAGGAGAGAGGGCTGGCTTCCGGCCTGAGTCACCAGCAGGGCTCTGAGGAAGGCAACTGCAGGTCTGCGTGGGGCAGCACAGGTCACTGATGCTGGGGACATCACAGCAGTCTCCTGCCCCCTCTGCTTAGGCAGGAACCCAGCAAGAGACTAGAGCAGAGTCCACTGGGCAGGTGTGGGCATTTGCTCTTTCCCTTTCATGGACCCGACCGTAAGTCCATCCTCCTTTTAGAGACCTGGAGGCCAAGCTGGGCCTGCCCATGGGAGACCGGCATGGAGAGCTCACAGGTCCCTCAGCCAGCGGGGCAGTAACACCCTCATTAGGGCGGAGGGGGCCCTGCGGCACAGGTCGCAGCAGCCACGGCTGCCTGGGCCCCGCAGCCAGTGACAGTGCTGTCAGCAATTTGAGCAGCAGCGTAATTGCTGGCCAGCTGAAGCTCCTGCCTGGCTCCTCACTTCTCATTAGCCCCCTGCCGGGCTGCCACCCTGGCAGATGAGGAAGCGCTGCTGCTAGCTCAGCCCGTCTCCCCTCCTGGACCAGTGGCAGCCGCTCTGTCCCTCCCTCAAACTCTGCAGTCACTTTGTGCCCGTTCTTAGTCCTGCAGCCCTTGAACCACAGAACCAAAGGTGGGAAAGGGAGATGGGCTCCATCCTCAGCCCTCTTGTGTACAGACATCCTGCCATCCCTGCTAGACAGAAAGGAAATGCTCTCTCTCTCTCGCCCTCCATGCCCAGCGCCCAGCAAGAAGAGAAGCAGGTGCCGCTTAGCTCAGGGTGAAGTGTGGACTGGGGCTCACACATCATCTGGGTCCACCTCAGTTGGGATCGAGCAGGGTGGGCAAGACAGCTTGCTGGGGCCAAAGGTGCCCCTCAGATGCTTGTGGTCCTCCCAGGGAAGGCTGGAACCCAAGTGCAAAGGGAAGTAGCAGCACCACAAGCATAAGAAGCATTTTGATTCTGAGGGGAAAGCCCCAGAGGTGAGAGAAATGGGTTCAAAGAAAGCGAGAAAGTGGAGCTTGACAAATCTTTACTATCTTCTGGGGTGTGATCGCCAGGAGCTACAGAGGAGAACCCCAGAGGTGTGCCCCTTGACTCTGCAGGGAGGTGAAGACTGAGATCAGTGACATTCCAGCAGAGAGGACCGTGGCAGCAGGGACCCCGGGTCAGGGACGGGCTTCTGAAGAGGCTGGTGCTGGCAGAGAGAAACAGGAGCAGTGGGTGTGCATAGGGCAGGGTGGGATGGGTCCGGGAGAGGGAGGGCGCCCTGGGCTGCAGTGGTCTTAGGAGCCGGGACAGCTGGGCACGCGCTTGCTCTCATCTGCAGCTGCCCTTCGCCCTGCTCTTCCCTTCTCGTGCCCCAGGCTGTCCCCTGCTCCTCCTCACCATCTCTTCCCATGTGGCTCTCCCCCACCTCCTTCTGCACCCTACATAGCTCCTCCAGTCGTGCCAGGAAGTTTCAGTAACTGGGCCAGAGATGCTCTTTCTTCTACAGTTGTGGTCAACCTGTTTGTCTGAGGGATTTGCATCCTGGAAGCTCCAAGAAACTTTTGGAAAGTCAAGGAAGAAAGAATCAGTTATGATCTATTTTGCAGCCCCATATTATCAAGCAACAGGATTTCTTGATGTCCCATTGCCTCATCCATCGATAGCCCCTCCCAGAAAAGGGGACATTGTTTATTTAATGAGCTGAGCGATAATTCTGGCATCTAATGGGCACCGACTATTGAAGTTCTTGGGTCAGAGTCTTCATTGCTTCCCCTGC
The DNA here is from genome assembly GCF_012274545.1 of Fukomys damarensis. Classification (NCBI taxonomy): domain Eukaryota; kingdom Metazoa; phylum Chordata; class Mammalia; order Rodentia; family Bathyergidae; genus Fukomys; species Fukomys damarensis. Next base: position 43,322,275 of record NW_022900931.1, on the reverse strand, counting down.
CAAGTGCAGAGCCCAACACTCAGCAGTCGTGCTGTGGAGACGACACTGCTGTCTCCGACCCCTCAAGGTCACAGAGCAAGTGTGAGGACAGAGCCAATGCCCAGTCAGGTGCAACATTGTGAGAGAAAAGGCGCTGGGCGGCCAAGGAGGCTCTGGCAGATCTGGGGCCCCCGCCACCTGCTCAGCACCTCTGCCTGTCGCTCCTGAGGCCTGGTGGCAGCCTTCTGTCTTGGGTACCTCTGCACTCCCACTTCAGCCTTGCTTGCTTCTTCGCATGTGCTATTTGGCTACCTTTCATATCCCCCAGTAGCAGATTTTCCCTAAAATACGCTCAGTGCAAATCTAAACCCTCGGAGCACTTAATGGTAAAAATAATAAGTCAGGAAGGTTCTAGTTCCAGTCACAAAGGTTTTAGAAACGCGACGCCTGCCTTCTCCTTTTGACGATTCACTGTGCACATCCGCCTGCTGGAGACTAAGAAATCCTGCACCAGCGCTATCTGCTCAGCTTTATCCTTTTCACCGCAGAAGCCCCCTTTTGATACAAGACCAACTGACATCTCACGGACCTTGGGTTCCACTTGCGGTAAATGTTGCTGGCTTAAAAGATCACCCACAGTAGTGTGAGGAGCACTTCATCTGGCTACTCTCGAAGGTGCAAAGCCCTCTGGAACCAGAGGAGTAATTATTTCACGACAAAGGCAGGGCAGATGGCAGCCCCACTGGCACTTCTGAAATCCCATCACATGGGTGACCACTTACTATGCACAGCCAACCAGTACTTGGGAACCTGCAGAGGTAGGAAAAGGAACCAGGCTCCCCTTTAAAACTCAAAAGCATGCACCTTTTGTTGAAGTTGAGACGTCTCTGCTTAAACAAGTCATTATTTATCTTACACATTTTGTTTAAGAAAACAAACAAACAAACAAAAGCCCATGTGCACACAGAAAAAGAAAATGAGGACAGTGAGAAAGCCCCACTTCACTGAGTTCAAATTTGCTATTAGCACATAACTGCTTAGCTAAAGCAAGTGTTGTGTATGAACACAAGGAAGTGGTAAGTAGTTACTAAGTAAATAGTGCCCATCATGCTTATTTCCATATGTCTGAAAACAAAAATCTGATCAAATTGCAGTAAGAAATTTTGTTTCATCCTTTCTTATACTTAAGAAGTATGTATTTAGGACTTATGCTGTGCAAGATATGCTTTTATCAAGGAAGAAGATGGAAACTTTAAGTGAATAAGCTATCAAATTTGTCCTGAAGGAGACAGCACATTTGCAGGACAGTTATGATGTTGAGTCTCACACTATAAGAAATGGAATTTCCAGGGAGGCCCTTAGAAACCATTCAGTCTACCATCTCACTGATGTATGAAGAAACTGAGGCTCGAGGAAACTGAGGGGCACATTTAGGGGCACCCATCCCTTCAAGGACAAAGCTGAAGCAAATGTCTCCTCCTCCTCTTGAACCCTCTCAAGTCGGAATATGAACAGAGAACTGAGGAGTTGCAAGAAATGGTCTATGAAGGTTCCGAGCAGGGGCCTTGGAAAAATGAGGCATTTGGGCCAGATCTTTAAAAATGAGTAGAACTGTGATGGCTTGGAGAGAGCCCTGAGTGTTATCATGTTCAGGATGAAAGTGTCCCCCAAAAGGCTCATGTGATGGGGCACTGTACTCATGAGTAGATTCGCCCATTGATGAGTTCAGAGACACAAGTGCTGTTACTGGGTGGAGCCTGGATGGAGGAGCTGGGCCTCTGAGTGTGTGACCAGGAAGGGCTTGTCATCCTCCTCTGACCTGTCCCATGTTCTCCTGCTGTGCTGTTTCTGCCTTGGTGCTATCAGTGCATGGACCGGAACCTCTGAACCAAAATCAGTATTTTCTCTTGTAGGTTGCATATGTCCACATTTGGTCCTAGAGACAAAAAGCTGACTAACACACTGAGGAAGGGAGGGCATTCTAGAAGGATGAGGCAGAAAAGGAAAGCTTAGAAATGAAAAGGTACAGGAAGGAGGGTTTGGGTTACAGGAAGAGTCCAACTTGTGATCAGTTATTTGGTAGAGGGAAAGATTTTTGTAATGGAATTGACTCTGAAAAGTAAGTAGAGCCAGAACACTGGGCCATCCATTATCAGACCGAGGACCAGATCAGGACAGGGTGACGTGTTGGAGCCCTGAGTAGGAGCTATAGAGCTCATTCTGTCACCCAAGCAAGCCATGCAGAGGAAAAAGGGCAGCACAGCAGGGAACAGTGGAAGTAAAATGCTACAGATTTAGGAGTCTGAGCAGAGAAAAAATGCTAAGGTTCACAGAACCCTGTGTAGACAGTGAACAATCTTTTTTTTAGTGGGGGCGCTTACCAGGAATCAAACTCAGAACCCTGCACTTGCCAGGCAGGTGTGGCACCACTGAGCTGAGGGATTCTTTCTGGAATACGGAATGAAGGTGATTAACTTTCTTTCCATTAAAACTTTTAGTGTCAACTTACAGGTTATCAATTCATATCTGCAAAGTGGCTCTGGTTTTGTACTTGGTGACAACTTAAATGGAAAGGGAAAGAATTATCAACACTACTCACTCACTCTTCTAGCCCTGCGGGTGACTTTGGGGAGAGACTTCCCCTCCGAGCCGGGAACTACCAGAGTATGTGAAGGACACTAAGGTATCAATCTCGGTCTGGACATGGAGATGTCTTGGTGATGATCTCCGATCCTTCCTATTGACTCGTGTTCTTTCCTTTAAGTGAAATAGGTATCAATTTTTAAATTTAAACTGCTAGGAAAGTCTTCCCTGTGGAAGACCTTGGTACTCAAGCCAGCCTGATCGATATCTGTGTTTTCTAAAACTTTCCCTGTCATCTTTTGCAGTATTGTTCTGCAAAGAGGCAGGGATATTGATAAATGGGTGTTTCAAGGGCCCTTTCAAGCTGATCCGTTGGATGACTTGGATCGATTCATATTTAAATGTGAGGAATCCGAGCTGGATATCATGATGCTGCTGACTGCTCAGACATTTGTCCCTATACAGACATTGATTCATTTAATGGCACACACACTTGGTGTTGCGGTGACACCGGCCTCAGCTGATTGGGACTCCAGGTTGGGTGCTTGCCCCAGCTCCCCCCTGGTGACTTCTGCCATTCCTGTGCAAAGCTGTTCCCTCCCAAGGAGGCCTGCACCAGACGCCAGCGAGCCTGTGAAAACACCTCCCTTCCCTGCGACCGCTGGCTTCCCTGCTGTAGCTGAGAGAGGAGACCTGAAGGACCCAGGCTCCTGTTCGAAGCATGAAATAGGTAAACCTTTTCTCACAAACTCAGAAGAAGTGAAAGGAAGCGGGAAATAAAAAAACAGGAAAAGACAGAGACAGGAAGAAAAAGGATTCAAGATCAACTCACTCTGCTGAGAGATGCTCTGCAAAAGATCATGACAGAGAAGCCCCGGATGTTTGTGTGTAGCAAGAAATCATGTGTCTCGCACAGTAGTAATTAAAACCTCTCAGTCAGATGCTATAGAGAGATTAGTTGTCACAATGTGTTAAAGGAATCCTCGCCTTATTCCCTAGAAGGGGACGGACTGCCTGCTGTCCTGTCATCTGTTCCTGGGCTAGAGTGACCCTCAGCCTGAACACCTCCCTCACAGGGAGCTCTCTGCCTGCTACATCAGAGGGAAAACAGACCTGCAGTGACGGGCCCAGCTACTCCAACCCTGGGCTCTGACAACTGCCCCATCCTGCTTCAATAAGATCCTCCGTACTGCTTGGAAATTCTCACTTTGCAGAAGACAATTTGGAAAGTTCAGCAGGCAACTAAGAAAGGCAGGCAACGGAGCAATAAGGGAGCACTGGACCAGAAAGAAGCTTGGCCTGGAATTCAGGGCAGGGAGTTTCTGGTATTGAACTCTTCCAGGCAGCATGAGACCTCATAAGAGTCCTTCAGCTTCCTCACATGCAAACTGAAGAATCTCTCCGTTCCAACACAACAGTAATTCTATTATTCTACACAAGTAGGATAGATTTTGTGGTCAACAAGTTGAAGAACAGTGAGGTCCTTGGATAATTTATTGCCAAATATACATGAGATTCAGTCAGACATTCTGTCAGCTTTCTTAAAAGGTAAATCCAGCCAAATCAATTTTGTTTTCATTTTATTGATTGCTGTTTTGATTGAGTTGATGGACCAAACCATTGATCCTCACCCAAAGGATCTGCCGGTACTATCCTGGGAGTCTGCAGACACCTGTTCTCCACCTGGGATGGCAAGCCCAGGGCACATATGCCACAGCAGGCTGTTGCATCATTGAAAGCTCTAGAAGTTCCCCATCACTGATTTGTTTGTTTTTGCTTCATTGTAATCAAATTTGTCCTTGTATTGTATTTATGTGATGCTTTTGCCTGAAAGCTACTTGCAGGCAAGAAATATGTCTTTGTCACCATCAAGACACTCAAAAAGCAACTCACAGAACTGGTAGTACACTCATTACTACATAGACAGAATACAAAGAAACTATTTGCAAATTATGTATCTGATGGGGGTCTATATCTACAATGTAGAAAGAATACCTGCAGCTTAATCATAAAATGACCATTAATAAACAATCCAGTCAATGAATAACCTAATTTGAAAATGGGCAAAGGACCTAAGCAAGTATTCCTCCAAAGAAGATGTGCAAATGGCACATGAAAAATGGTCAATATTACCAGTCATGAGGAAAACGAAAATGAAAGCAACTAGAAAATATCTTACTCCCACTAGCATGGCTGGAATAAAAGTGACAGCTAACAAGTGTATGCAAGCTAATGGAGAAATTAACACTCTCACATAGCTGGAGGGATTGTAAAATAAAAGTGCCACCACTTTGGTACACAATCTAACAGTGCCCAAAAGGTTAGAGTTACCATATAATGCAGCAATTCCACTCCTAGCTATTTATCCAAGAGAAAGTAAAGCATATATCCACATAAAAATTTGTACATTAATTTTCAAAGGAGTATTATTCATAATAGCCCAAAGTGGAAATATCACACGTGTCCATCAGTGGATGAATAAATATGTCAATATACACAGAAAGACCATAATTTCCCTATAAAAAGAAAGGAAGTCCTATACATGTCATAACATGGATAAGCCTTGAAAAAAATTCTGCTAAGTGAAAGAAATCTGTCACCAAAAAAATCACACATTGGATAATTCCAGCTATATGAGATGTCTAGAATAGGCAAAGTTATGGATACAGAAAGTAAACTAATAATTTCCAAAAGATGAGAATTGAGGGACTAATTTGCTGGCAGAGGTTTTTTATAGAGGGGTTGATGAAAATGTTCTAAAACTGATTATAATGACGATTGCACAATTCTGTAAATGTTCTACAACTAAAAGAATTATACATTTTAAATCGATGAATTATATGCTATGTTAATTGTATATCAATAAAGCTGGGAAGGAAAAAAGAGGAAGGAAAGAAAGGAGGGAGGGAAAGTTAGTTCATCTATCTGAGAACAAGTTAGTCACGTTCCTCTTTTCAAAAAACATTAATGTAAATTGATTTGATGATGATGATGATGATGATGATAACCTGGATCATGGAGAGATTTTTTTTTTTTTGGCTTTAAACTCAAACTGTTCTCTCAGGAAACATTTGGCTGCAACTACACAATTATGGAAAAGTGAAAACTCAGTTAGAGTCACTGTGTTGTTAGGCCCACATGACATGGAAGTCCCCTCATGCATGGCCCAACATGGTAGGGGATGGGCAGGCATGAGGTGCTGTGACCCTCTTCATGCATGTCCCTCGTGATGGTCTGGAAGACTCAGCACCACTTAATAACCAGGACCAATAGCTTTATTTGCCCTACGTCATCCCACCACTCACTCATCGTTTATAAAGCTGTGAGTTCTCTCAAGTCCAGAACATGCTCCTAACATTTTCAGGAAGTACATCCTATCAGATGACCTAGAATGGATTACATTCACTAATGACAAACTACTGTCTCAGAGACTGCTTTTTGATAAAAGTATCTGTCCTCTCCTTCTTCTACAGAAATCACGTTTTAGTTGGCTACCAAGAAGCTGAGTCGGGTGGCATGATTTAAGTGCTGGCCAGCAGAATGTGAGTAGAAGTGACATATACCACTCCTGGATTTTCTTAAATGGAGTTGGCTTTTATTTACTTCCTGGCCCTCCTAAAGAGACACCCAAGTTAAGCATTGTGGAAAGCACCTTTGTGCATAAAATAATATATTTTTGCATGCAAAAGTGAGAATTTAATGCAGGGCTTTCACACTAGACTTCTTCATCTTTTTCCCCCCCTTTGAGACAGAGCCTTCCTAAATTGCCAAGTTGCTCAGGCTAAGCTTGAATGTGTGATCTTCCTGCCTCAACCTCCCAGAGTGCTGGGATTACAGGAAGAATAACGTCTCTTAAGAGGACAAAGTTGTCCTACCACCTCTAAGCCACATAACCAGTGCTGGACTGATACATGAGGAAAAAAAAAAAAGAATTTATATCTTATTTAACCCACTGCATTCTGGGATGTCTGTTATAGCGACTTAGACTGTGCTCAAGTTGACATAGCTAGTCTGTCAGGTGAACACAAGCCCTAAATCAAATGCCAGTCTTTAATTCCCACAGTTTATATTTCTCAAAAAAGAAATGTTTAATTCATTCTGTGAAGCATCCTATTCTTATTTAGTATTTGGAACCAAGGGATACTGAATTAGAAGCTCTTTTATGAAATATTATTGGGAGGTTGGTTGTTAATCAAGATAAGTTAGAGAATCATTTCAAAGTGTCACCGTGGTCCATTAAACATTTTATTTTAATATGTATAGGATACGTCCGAGAAGTCTCTTGAAAAGAAAGAGGTGAGGCTCTCTGCCCTGCTCATGAATGAATGGGGATTTAAGGGTCATTCTGGACCACGAGGATGGCAGTCACGTTCTAGGGACCATGCAACAGAAAGCTGGAGGGAGACTGGAGCCTCCAGGAACCATTGTGTGCACCTAGACTGTCTGCTTCTGGTCTCAGTCTCACAAGAGACACTGTGGGCATCATCCTGTAGCTTTTATGGAAGGAACGGAGATGGTTGATACAGCACTGTTGATTAAAGGGCAATCAGTTATAATGGATGAACAGAGGTTTAGAACAAAGCCAATTAGATAGCTTGGCAGCGTATCTCTTCACGTTAAAGACGGCTTGAGGAATGTTTCTGTCCACAGGGACAAACTTCACTCTTATAACCAGAATTCATGCAACCACTGAATACATCCTTTCCTATCGTCTCTGGTGATATTAAAGACTTCTGACAATTTAAAACATTTTGATTCTGATTTCAGAAGTCATCGTAAATTCAATGTATAATGCAAGGCAAGTCCCTATAAAATAGAATCAGCTGCAATTTAATTGGCCTTTTTAGCCACAAATAATTCTCTTATGTGCTGGCTACAATTATTGCCTTGGCTTTATTATCCATGTCCCATAATTAGCTGAACTAAAATTAACCTGAGCGACTGCACCTCAAATGTGTTTAGTTATACACACTGCCAAAGTGGGGTTTGTGTAGCTTACCGAGGTCCAAGTCAGAGGGGATTTGAAGTTCATTTACCAGATCTGTGAATTACTGTACTTCCTAAGGAAAATTCCACTTCTGTCATCCTGAGACATGGTACAGAATCTTTGAAAGACCTGTCAGGAAAAGCAGAAAAATGACTAAATGACTAAATAAGTGTGTGTCCTGTATTAGTCTGTAAAACGATTTAAAATAAGACATGAAATACAATTGTAGGCACAATAAACTAATCATAAAATAAAACAATCAGTACCATGCATTCATTTATTCCTCAGTAACTGCAGGCTTATGGTGTACAGTTGTTGCTCCCAAGACATGTCTGAGCTCTGGGTATCTGAGTGGCGTGCTCTGGCCCATGCGATTGCATGTAAGTGATGTGTGTTACTTCCAAGCTAAAATATGTACAGTCCTGTGCACTTTCTCTTTCCTTCTGTTGTGAACTTAAAGAGGCTTGAAGGTGATGGTGTTAAGGGATGAAAGGAACTTGGATCCGTGAATAGCCATTTGCTGGGAAACCTTTCAGCAAAACCAGTGAACAAGAAACACCACACTGGATTTTAGTGTGAACAAGAAGCCCATATTTTTCTGCAACGTTTAACCTGCCTTAGCTAATGCCAGATATGCACAGAGTATGTACATTTTCTATTTATTACAAACAACCGGTCCTATTATTACAATCTTATTCCATTGTTAAGTAACTCTACTATTAAGGGGTCATGAAATCCCTTTGGGGATCTTAAAATCCTTCTTTGTACAACAAACTCTCCCCAAATTAATTGCATTTTGGCAAGCACCTCTCACATATATTTACAAGTTAAAGTTTTTCACAGACGACTGCCTAGTTTACTGAGTGGAATGTTGAAAAAGATAACAAATGAGACCTTTGGGTGTCTGCACATTTTTAGTGGGTTATATTTCAAGATTAGATGGAGTGCAGAACCTGAGGCAAAGGACGCCCCCGTCGAAGACGGTGGGTCGGAGGTTGCATCCTCAGAACACAGTCACGCTCTGCTCGCCCATTGCTTGCTTTATCCTACCAGACTCACAAACCCACACACATTTCCAGAAAATAGAGAGCTCAGAGCATCAGACTCTTTTTCCTCTCTCCCATCTTCTCTCCCTCCACTTTCCAGTTTCCAGAACTTTGAGCAAGACCTTGTGAAAGTTTTTTTTTTCTATTAAATTTGTGCTATATTTTTCTAGTTTCCTTTTCTTAAAAAAAAAAAAAAAAAACTTTTGAATGGCTTCTATGCCTTTTGTATCACTACATTTTCCATATTGTCTTGGGTTTGATTGTGTTCACATGGGAACTGGTGTAGAAGTGTCAAATAACCACATATAGTGGTCTTCCTGCATCAAAACTACTGAAAACTCTGGCGCTTAGAGACGGTCCCATCACCTCTTGTCACGACAAGAGGGTCACGACATGTCTATGTCAAAAATTCTTATATATTTCTTTTATAAGATGAAAGAAGGTCTATTTTTCTGTTTTACTAAGGTCTATGTGTGAAACACTGCAAATGCCCACCAAACAATAAAAATATTTAAAAAATGAATAAAGGAGAGGATGAGAACAGCTTTATAGACAAGTGAAAGAAGTTTCCAAAGCAGCACTTACTACTACCAAGTGCAGTGTTGTCAAAGTTTTTCTGCTTTATTTCCATTTATAAAATGCCGATTGAAAGCTAATAAGCTGTTTTCACAAACCACTGACATGGTCAAGTTCTTTGTTTGAAAACTGCCTCATTTAGTCTGTGTCACCCCTCCCATCTGTGCTCTTTCCTTAAATAAAATCTGCGCTACAGAAAGGGTATGGGAGCTGGGCATGGAGGTGCTCATCTGTAACCCCAGCCCTCTGGGAAGCGACAAGAGGATGGCAAGCAAGTTCAGGTACAGACAGCCAAGCAACTCAGTGAAAGCCTATCTCAAAGTAAAAAGTACAGGAATGTAGCTCAATGTGAAGACCCTCATTCAATCCCGGGGTACCACAAACACACACACACACACACACACACACACACACACACACAAGGGGATGTGGTCTCAGACTTCACTGCTATTTGGGGAACTGGGTCAAATTTTATCACTTTCACGAGGAATATTTCAGTTCTTATTCTTATTCTTAGAACTAAACGAAGTCTCTGGTCTCTTTTTCTTTGAAGGAATGAATCAACTCGGAAAGGTAAAGTTCTTAGCATAGGTAGCTAGAGATTTTGGGACTAGAACCCTGGTCCTGCGATATGGGGTCCCTTCCAATTTTCACTCTACCAGTTTCCTAAGTCAATAAACTGTGCTTTCTCGCAATCGATTCGGAGACTAATGAGATGTGAAAAGAACTCTCACAGAGGCAAGGTACTGCTTCTGTAGAAGGCCCTCAAGTCGTATTTAATGATGAGTTTGTTTATTCACTTGTCTATTTATGTATTTGTACTGGTCCAATAAGATCCTTCACTTCATTTCATGAAGTATCTACTCTTTCATACAGTTCTAGTGGGGTTTTGTTTGGCTGTGGCGGTGGTGGTAAATCATAACTGAAACTTACCACTTTAACCATTCTTTAAGTCCACAGCTCACAGTATTAAGTGCATTCACACTGTGGTACAGCAATTACCACCATCCCGCCCCAGAATTCTTCATCTTATAAAACTGAAAAGTTGTATCCCTTGAGCAATAACACTGAATCCGCCCCTCCTCCTGTTGCCTGGCAACCACCATTCTTTTCTCTGCCTCCTCTCTCTTTCTTTCTTCCTTCCTTCCTTCCTTCCTTCTTTCTTTCTCTCTCTCTCTCTCTCTCTCTCTCTCTCTCTCTCTCTCTCTTTCTTTCTTGCTTTCTTTCTTTCTTGCTTTCTTTGTAGGTAACATTTTACACCGAAACCACCCAGCAAATGGATATAGCACAGCAAGAGCAATAGCCGGCTGTATTTCCCGGCGGATGCTCACCGCAGTCTGGTTTCAGTGTCACTCCTTAGCTCAGCAGGTGGCGCTGTCTGACATCGGTTGCCTCCCAAGTAGCCCATGGTCGAGGAAGGAGGAATGGGTAACCCTCAGAGCCTGCACTGGGGGGAAGGCAGGAAAGGGCAGCGAAGAGGCAAACGCTGATCAGCCCTGCACCCTGCCCACCGGGGCCGCGTCTCTGTAGACGGGCAGAGGCAGACACTGTGACTGACAGCGATAAAGATGGAGCAGCTGGTGCCCATTAATAACCACAGGCTCCCGGGAATTTGTTCCCCAACACTCACAGATGAGGATCAACGGTGCAGACTGTTGTCAGGGTGTTCTGGGAGCAACCTGGGTCACCCTGGAGGCACGACTGCACGCCCTTCACCTTTTCAACTTGCTTTCCTAGGTGCCTGTGACATTTATTTCCTGACCTCAGGGTGACATCTCATAAAGACAAAATTACTCCAAGTCAGTACTTTTGAAGCCATCAGGTTTAATCCATGTAAATCATTACTGTAAATGACAGCAGCCATTCTGGACCCGGCTATCTCTATTCCCCTATAGGGGCACTGAGAAATCTTCTCTTATTGCCTTCAAATTTGTCACCAACAAAATTCATTTCTTCTCCAGTTCACACTTAGTCCCTTTGGTTAATGATAGGCTCATCTTGTGTAGACAAGATCAGCAATTTGCAAAAGTCATTTTGTGAGCCAGAGGGAGCCATTGCCATAAAGTGAGAGAAGTCGGTGAAAGCCATGGGTAATCAGCCTCTCCAGTGGCCCTGGTAGAAAAACACAGTAAAACAGTAATGAGTAGCCGGTTGGATGTCTCTAATAACAGGGTAGTGCCTTCAGGTTGCATTCCACACCAAGACAAACCCGAAAGTGGCAAGTTTGCAGAAGCAACAGTCCACTCTTCAGGAGCAGCATGGCTGTATTTGCCAAAACTTCTACCAATAAACCTAAATGACATCTAGAGAAAGTAGAGCCAGAAGCTTCAGTTCAAATTTAAGCTTCTCCTCCCACGGGCTGTGAAATTTGAATAAGGCAAACATTGGCGGAGCCTATTTTTTTCTTTTGGAAAAAACTGATATAATACCCATGTGTCCCTGCCTTCTTTGTAGGAAGGGAACGATAAAATGATGCAGACACCTTCATGGTTAGAGCCTTAGAGAAAGCCATCCAGCCAAGTGTATGCCATGTGTGCAGTCACATGTAGAAACACAGACACACATTCATGGAGGCAAAGCATTGGTATTAATTTCATCATTAATAATTCTTTGGCTGTGTGTCAAGCAACTGCCCTTCTGCCCTAGGGAAATTCACACAATTCTATAAAATCAGTGGAAGCTGAACAAAATGTAGAGCCATTTGCAGATTTAATGCATCTAAAAACAAAGGACATCTAAGGTAACCACTGCTGGGTCCAGCATGTTCTGAACGGTTCTGTCTTCCTCAAGGGGCTCTGCACTCCTGTATCCCAGGAGCTTCCTGTGATGCATACAGAGGTAATCATCCAACAGGCATCCAAAGAATTCTTTTTTAAATGGAAAAGGTAAACCAGGCTAGCTTATTCCATCCTGAAAGTTGAAAATGATGTAAGTAAAAGGACCTGTGAACAAATTACATGGATCTGTATGTGCATCTTCACTTGTCTGGGAATCTGCCTGTACAGTGCAAATCATGCATCCATTCCTAGCAATATCTCCCACAATGCATTGCCTGTTTGTCTGCCTCTATAGGCAGAGTACTGAGGTCAGCAGTCTTATCTATCACTCCATTCCCAACAGCTAGCAAACTGCTTAGCTTAATAAATATTAGTAAATTGAATAAATAATGAACATGGCCATGCTTGCCTCTCCTAGAAGAGAATTTGCTAAATCATTAAAAACTTTAGTATTTATTTTTATGAGAAAATTGAATTACAGAGATGGTTTGAACTACTTTCAAAAAATTAAGCAAGATAGCACAGATGAAGTAGGTACCATGTTCTTGGAACAAAGTAGTATGGGCTAAATTAATGGACCATCTGTGTCAGAATTGAAGGAGACTTAAAAAAAAAAATATATATATATATAGTGTGTGTGTGTGTGTGTGTGTGTGTGTGTGTACATACATATACGTAGTCCTGGGATAGAGGCCTAGATATTTCTGACTCTGTAGATTTGATGTATGGCCCTAAGATTGGAAATTATAAAAAGCCCCATAGGTGGTCTATTGCATCTCCAAGTTGACGAATCGCCAGACTAAAGCTCTTTACCATTTTCAGTGAGATTGTGACTGGGTGTGATCTGAAGATAACACCTTGTCTACCTAGACTCAAGTCAGAAAAGCTTACCCAAGTAAGCCCAACGTTAAGTGAAATGTTGAGCAATTGGCCGATTCTTCTGGTTTTAAAACACTTGAGATTACAAAGCAGGTTTAGACCTCTGAAAGGATCACGGCTTCATTCTTTCTCTGAAGTTTTTAGATGAAAAACCCCTCTGTATGTCCCGGAACAAGTGCTGGGATGGAAGAAAAGAGGATGAGATTAGAATTTAAGGCCAGTAGTAGTAGTAGTAGTAGTAGTAGCAGTAGTAGTAGCAGCAGTAGTAGTAAAAAAGGCATGAAACTTCAGAGAGGTAAGCAGTAAAATTGTCTTATGGTTATTTACAAGGAAGCAATAGAAAATTCACCTACAATTTAAATGTTGTCATTGTAAGTGCCCCACTCCACTGTTTAAAGAAGAAGGTTACTCAAAACATTGCAAAGAAAGAAAATCAAGGTTGGTGAGAAGTGACTGTAAGCAAACCTGGTAACCTGCTGTTTTTAGTCTCCATTATGTAATTAGTAGAAGAGAGAAATCATTTAGATCAAGGTTTAGGCACATTAGTCCTGAATTTATGGTACAAACTCACTCAGTTCCATAAATTCTTATTATTCAGTCATTTGGACATTTACTTTGCGAAGGTCTCTGTTAGGCAATATGGAGATTTGAAGATGAGTTTTTGCCACAATCCTCACCCGCTTAATTTATTCTCCACAAAATCCATATCACAAACTCTAGATATTACTAATTCCTTACATTGTCTTCTCTCCTCTCTTTTGTATCTTCATTTATCCCTCTCTTTTTTGAGCATTGCCACATCTCTGTTCCAGCCACACCATCTCACCCATTCTCTAAACATAGGAGCATTTTCTGGCTCAGGGCCTTTCTGTCCGTTCTCTGTGCCTTAAGTGATCTTCCATAGACAGCTGCAGGAATAACTCTCATGTTCAAGTTTTTGCTCACATCTCACTCTCACAAGGAGGCCTATCCTAACCACTCTATATAAAGTTGTAACTTGCTACTCCCACAAATATGGCCCATACCTCTTACTGTGCTTTATTTTTTCCATAGCTTTTCTATCCTTCTAGAGAATTTTTTAACACGTATTTGTTTTATTTGTTTCATTTGTTGTCCAAATCTTGCTGGTGGACAACAAGCACCATGATGCCAGTGGCTGTGTGTTTGAGATACCCTAAACATCTAGACTAGGACCTGCACATATGACAGACTCCATAAACAATCACATGTCCTATAAATGAACATACTTTATTTCAAGCTTCCTTTACCACAGATGTTTTATTTCATCCTCACCATAACTCTACAAGGTAAGTAATATTTTCATCCCTGGCTTACAAAAAAGCTAATAAGGTGAAGACACAGTACTCAGTTCTGAGCTACTAGATTCCAAGGCCTGTTCAAGAACCATTCTGGTAGAGCTAGAGAAGGCAGACACTGTGTGGAACAGTATGCTTTAGCTTCCATTAATTAAAGTCAGAAAACTTGAGTGCATTTGAGACAAAGTAATAGCCACCTGGGGCTCTGATACTTCCTGTGGGCTATTAGTTCCAAGGGTCATTATACCAAATACACACACAAAAAAAAGGTTTAAGATAACAAAAATGTCTTTTCTCAGAGGCTGGGAGCCAAGAAGCCTAATTAAGGTGTCAACAGAGCCTCGCTCCCTCTGAGGTGCTACACAGAATCCTTCCTCGCTTTCTCTTCACTTCTAGGGGCTCACAACACTCTTTGGCCTTCCTTGCCTTGTACCTTTATTACTCCAAACTCTTCCTCCATCTGCCCATGACCTTCTTCATTCTATGTCTCTGAGTACCCTCCCTTTTGTAAAGGACACTCACTGCTACATTTAAAGCACACCTTACTCCCATATGCCTTCATAAAGACATCTACAAAGTTCCTACTTTCAAATAAGATCATATTCAGAGGTCCCAGGTGGGTGTGAATTTTAGAGGGACATTGTTCAACACACTGCCCCATTCACAACAGGATCCTTATGGTGGAGGGTTGGAGCAACCTTGTGAAGACATCTGGTCAACCTCCCATTAGGTATTTAAATCAGTCTTACAGCACTGCCATCACAAATTGGTCCATTCTCTGCTCTTATTTGCAGGAGCAGGGCATAAAAGCAGCTCTAGTAGGGATCTATCCTTCTGATGAACGTGTGGCAGCTAGAATAGTAGCTTCTCAGTGATGCTTGTGACCTAATACCTGGAATATGTTATCTTGCAAAGCAAAAGGGACTCTGCAGGTGGGATGAAAAGTTTAAGGATCTTGACAAAGGGGGACTATCCTTGACTATCTCCATGAGCCCAATCTAATTACTTAGATTCTCAAAAGCAGAGAGCCTTTTTGTGTAAGAGGGAAATGTGACTGTAGAAGAATAGTCAAAGAAATGCAACATTTCTTGCTACAGAGGAAAAAGCAGTGAGCAGTATAGATGGTCTCTAGATGCTAGGTAAAGCGAGGATATATCCATAATCCCATGGACAAATTGACTTTAGTCCAATGAAATATCAGTCTTCTCACCTACAGGACTGTAAAATATTAAATATTAAAAATTTTAAGCTGCTCCATTGGGAGCAATTTGTCAAGCAGCAGCAGGAAACTAACACATAACGGAAAACAATGTCCCCATAATGTTCCTGCACTAACTCCAGATCAGCCTCCAGAGTCATCAAAACATCTCAGCCTTTTTCTACCCAATGGCAGATATCTAATTATGTGGAATCACATTTCAAATCCCTCCTACATTTTTATTTGCTAGCTAAATATTATCAATATTTTTGTATGATATAATTTTGTCTTGCTGTGTAGCCAGTTTGGCTTTAAACATAGAGCAATCGTCCTGTCTCCTCAACATTGGGATTATAGCTATGTCACAGCATGCCCAGAAGTATACTACATTTTTGTTTCCACTCTCATCCAGAAAAGACTGGTGCCCAGAATCAACTCCAGAGTAGATGCAGTGGAATATGTTTTGAAAAATGTTTTAGGTTACTAACACCTCTCTTGAGTGTACCCCAAAGCCAGACACTGCCACTGTGTAAACAGGGATCTATACACTTCTGCAGATGCCTCATTTTGGGACATGGGAAAAAAAAAAACAGGTCTTCACAACCTGACCCAAGCCTGGACTCTGACACCCCTGCTTCCTGGGTATCTGATCTCAGGAAAGTTACTTCACCAATCTGTGTTTCAACCTCTCAATTCATCTGCAAAAAAAAAAAAATGAAGTTTATAGTTTGTGGAGAAATAACACAATTATATATTTGAAGAAGAAAGGCATTAAAAATAAGTTGTTTTCCTTTTTATTCTAGTTTTGAACTTTTTATTTCCCTTTATGCAGATAAAGTTTGAACTCATTTTGGGGACTAAGACATTGCATCTGCAGCTCTTATTAAGCTTACAATCACCTACAAGCCTTAAGGATGTTTGTTTGTGTGTTTATTTGAGACAGAGCCCCACTAAGTTATTAAGTATCACAAGCTAGACTCGATAGTCATAATCCTCCCAGAGTACTGGGATTACCTGTGTGTGCCACCATGCTAGGCTACTTTAATGTTTTTTTTTTTTTAAGGAAATGGCTATCAAGCTACTCTTACCGTATTCTGTACTGCAGAGCATTGTTGATATTACAGTATTTTTGCCTCGTACTTTTGAATTCTCTCATCCAGCATCTTTGTTAGCACAGCCAGCTTCACACCACCTCAAGGTGTCACATGCTTGACTAAATACACCTGCCATTAATGCAGTCGGGCTGTTTCAGAGGACATCTGCTTTCTCAGAGTCAGTGATCACTGCTTCTCGTCCCCATGCTCACAAGCCCGCTCTCCAGTAACTGCTGATCTTAGTGACACACAAGTGAGGGTCTTCCCAGCCAGCTCCTTTGCAGACTGTCTCCCACCCTGAGCGCAGCTGCTGTTCCTCGGAGACTGCAGGAATATAGCATCACGCTCGCTCTCTCTCTCTCTCTCTCTCTCTCTCTCCCCGCCCCCCCATGCCTCACCTGCACTCTCAGGGCTTAAATGCCCTCCTACTATCGATGCAGTTGTTGACCTTCGCAGTTGTACAACAGTGTGGTCAAAGAATACAATGAATGCTTAAATAAAAAAATTCATTACAGTAAAAGACACATTGCTATGAATTTCTCTCACTTGGAACGTGCTTATCCCATTATTTTTGCTGCTTCTGGAAGTCCTCTTTCGTGAGTATCTGTAGTTGGGTGGCCATGGCTGCCTTGATGTCCTGAATCAATCTGAAATGGTTACCTTTCATAGTGCTGGTGACTTTGGGGAAGAGCCAGAAGTCATTCGATGCCGGGTCCCTTGAAGGAAGTGGATGACGACACACCGTTATGCTTTTAAAGGCTGCCTTTCTGTTACACGGCTCTTGGCCTTGGCATTCACTACATTTTTAATCACTTACAAAGACGCTCATGAAACAGACTTCAAAAACTGCTTCAGAAAGTGGTAAGAATGAGGAGATAAATGTGTTCAAAGTAAGGAAGGCTATTTTGAGGGGGATTAATAGCAAAGTGTTTCTAAGGTGATTTTTAAAAACTTAAACACATACCATAGTTTTGATCAATCCTTATAAAATCTTTCTTCTTTAAAGTGGATCAAAATAAGTGCCAGGGAGTTCTGTTTTCTTTGTTACCTGTTATCATGTGAATTTTGAGCTTCCGCAGAGGAACTACCCTACTATCTTTTCCTTTTCCTTGAAAATAAAAATCTTAAATTTTAAAATGCAATCTTTTGTCATCTTGCAAATCCCAGCCACCTTTCTCAAGGGGTCAGTGACATGGTGGCCGTCCATCATTGTCTGTATACACCTCTTTCTGTGGCCCCTTTTATACCTTGAATTTGTAGATTTATTCCTTGGGGGACTGGCTCCTCAGTTTTCCTGGACATCCTTTTTCTTTTTTCTTCTATACTGAGAATTTTTAAAGAACTTGTGCATAAATGAGTCTTCTTTTCTTGATCGTAATCTATGGAATTCTTCCTATTTTTTTTCTCTGAACTTTTCCCCCCAAACTTTTAGAAATTAGATACCTAAAGGAAAAGATGTATATCTGACTCTGCCCCATGAGTTTGTTCCCAACTCTTCAGGCATGAAGAGGACTCTCATCTCCCCACTCTTCATTACCTATGGTGGCAATGCAGTTTCCTTCGAGGAAAATGTGGGGACTCTCAGCCCAGGCTGGGGGCAAGGAGTTAAAACCCTAAAAGTGATGGAGACTTTTCTTCATTGTGGAGTTCTGCTCCCTAAATCTCAGAGAAAAATATTCCCTGGTCAAAAACCACAGTCCTCTCTTTCTACCTTCCCTGTACCTTCCCTTATTCGGGTACCACCTGCGAGTAGCAGCAAAACACTGGTTAACTAGGAGCCATGGCTCTGAAGGGAGACAGACCTGATACTACATTCCAGCCTCCTTGAGCCTTAATTTTGTCATCAATCAAATGTAATGACAGAACCTGCGGCAGAGTAATAGTGTGAGAATTGGATGAGAATTAACTGAGTGAATGGCTACAAACCACTTAGCTCAAGGTCTAGAAATTAACACATTCCAATTAAGATTAGTCATTACTATTCACCAAAATTCTGCCCTCCACTGTAAAGACCCGAGACTGTGGTAATTCAGCCATCCTGAAGGTCTGATCCAACCACATGGTCCATGAAACTCACAATAGAGCTTCAGCCGTTGTGGTGATTATAGAAAAAAAAAAAAAAAGGAATAGACCACAGAGTGGTAGATTCTGTGCTCTAGTCCCACATCCAGCCTTAATGAAGCCTGAGTCTATATGAAAAGGGCCAGAGCTCACTGTGGCTTTCTCCACGGACCTGAGAGCCAGTCCGCCAACGAAAGTCAGCAGAGTGCTTATTTAACTCCATTTTCCAGTTGTTCCTGAGTGGGGTACTGCAGTCCTTGGGGGGAAATTCCTGTTGAGACAATTTGCACAGAGAACAGGATGATGGGGGATTTTGTTTTGTTTTGTTTTTTTGAAATCTCAGCACAAGGATTGATTTGGGAAAAGAATACAGCTGAGGAGGACAAGAAAACACAGCTTCCCTTTGTCCCCCATCACAACTGGCACCACACCTTGGCAGCCACTTGGGAACTTCTGCGCCTGGGCCGGGTTAATTTGGCCCTGTCCATTTAAGCATATTTGATTTGATTGCGGAGCAAAATGCTTCTGAAAAGCTGGGCTATTATCCCTGAAATAGAAAAATTAAAAAAATTTGAAAAGCACCTTTGAAGTCGGTTACCCAAATGAAACCTGTGACATCAGAGAGATGGCAGATAAGTGGGGGGTAGAACAAGACAGCCATTGACTGCCAGGCAGCCCAGGCTGATGCGGCACTTTACACCCTCCCAATATGAGTCAAAGATGAAAGATGCTCTGGGCAGCCCGCCTGACCCCCGTGCCTCTGCTATCTCCAATTGATTGCACAGTGTTTCACTCTGAACAATCCCGCACTGTCTACCTGGCGCAGGTGAATCTCGGCAGAAGAGGGGCTGGGGTGGCTTGGCCGGGTTACGGGAATGCCATGCATAGCACAGGGGCCAGGAGCACTGTCTTTATTACTGCTCTTATCCCCTGACTGCTGGGGACAGGGCAGCTAAGTGCAAATCAAGAGCAGCACAGAAAGACCAGGGCGTGTGTGCTGACAGACAGGCAGCTCTCTCTCTCTCCTGTGGAAAGAACATCAGAGACTGAAAGCGAGCTCCGGCTACCACCCTAGGCCCTGGGTATTCACACACAATGGACAGAACTGTGTTACCGTGAGTGACATTTGGAGAAATCTGGATGAAGTGTTCGAAGCCCTTAGTGTAAGAGAACTGGTTCCTGAAAGAGCGCACTCAGTGGCTAAGGATGGTCGCTCAGGGCTTCTCGGACTTGACTGTGCCTCAGAAACACCTGGAGGACTTGCTAAGACACAGCTCACCGGACCACCCAGAGGACTGGATGTACTGTGTCCCCTTTTCTAATAATTCCCAGGTGCTGCTGAAGCTGTGCTCCAGGGTCCACGCCTTCAGGTGGTTTTCAGGGTAAATAATGTCTTACATGAGGTGTCACCCTCATAAAGGAGATGCACTTGTGCTCTCTGTACAGTGCCTCCGGCGTCCAGAGCTATGCAAAGCACTTTGGGTACAAAGATGAGTGACAGATGGCAACTGAGCTGATCGATGCAATCGAGGCCTTATCTCAAACACACTGGGTCCAAATGCAGCCCCCAGATTGGGTTTTCTTCCCACACAGAACCCATGGAAAATAAGCAGTGAGAATTTACAGTTTTAACAGAGGTTCAAGACACCTTCAGGTGTCATCAAGAACCAGTGCAACACCAAGTTTAGAAAGGAAATGTGGTAGAGAAATGCTTTACTTTGTCTTAAAGAGTACTATTTTTAGGATAGATGGTATCTCCACATTTCTAAGAGATATATAACTGCAAGGAACCTGTGAGACTAAGAGTGGGGAAGTGGGGTACAGAGGACAGGGCAGAAGAAAAGAAGCAGAATCATTGTCAACTGCACACATGGGTGAAGAAACCAACAAAATTATTCTATGCCGTTTTCCACTGGACCCCATTAAGCCACTGCGGAAGTGAGGAGGAGTTCCAGTGAGCCTCAAACTTTTCTTTTGGGTACTCTTTCACCTTTCCTCATGATTCCTTAATTAATGTGCATATTTGTGATATCTGGTGTCTAGGGCAGTTAAGGCAGAAGAGGAAAATTCACTCTCCAATGGCCAATGACATGGTTGCTAACAGCCTCTTTTTCCTGAGCTTGCCTTCACTCACTCACACACCCACCCATCCAGCAAACAGCTTTGAGCACCTTCGGTGTTCCTAGCAACAGGCAGGGCTTAAGGAGGGCAACTTCTGACAATACACTTGCCTGCAGGAAACTTGTGAGAGGCAGGAAAGGCACTCTCAAGAAGTTATTTATCTTTGGCTAGCCATTTCAAGACCAATGGAAGAGATACTGCAAGGTATAAAAGATAAAAACCCTTGTATTTCAGGGTAGGAGAGTAAGGATTCAGAGAACAGAACAGTCTCCATGGATGAGTGAGACGGAAACTTACAGTGAAACATGAAGGAGTGGGCATCATACTGTTGGAAAGGAAGAGGAGTCACTGAAAGAAGAAAAGGAAGGGAGTGGGGAGGGGAAGAAGGAAGGCAAAAGGAAAGAGAGGGAGGAAGGAAGGAAGGGAGGAAGGAAGGAAGGATGGGTGTGGCCTATCAGTGCAGCAAGACACAGCTGCTCTTGGCTGAATCAGAGGATTTGAAATGAATAAGATCAGTCCTTGCGCCTCAAGATTTCACTGCCCAGAAGGAGACCCCATGAGTTAAATAATATAAGTAGCAGATGCTGAGATGGAAATCTGAGCAAGAAAGGAGGCATCAGAGAAAGTCGAGGCTGACTGCCCTTTGGGGGTGCTTAGAAAAAGCTTCAGAAAGTGGGATCCCTTCAGCTGAGGCTTGAAAATGAGGAGATGGCTTGAGACAGGGGATTGCTGTCCTCTGTGCTTATACAAGACCTCCTCCCGCCAGAGTGTCACAAGCAACTGATGGAATAAGTGAAGGAAGGGAGGGAGGGGAAAAAAGGTGAGGGACAAGATAGGACAGGCTAAAGTAAGACAAATAGCTGGAAGACAGCTATGAGGTAACAGAGAGCTCTGCAGAACGCCATGGGGTGCCCATGGTGGCCAGCAGCGGCACCCGAGGGGCCCCCCACACCACAGGGATCAGGTAAGACAGGAGACCTCCTTCCAGAAGGGGAAGAATTTTCATTTTGGTCATAAGCACACAGTGTCTGTCTGGTTCTCTATCCTCCAGAGAAAGAGCAATGGTCAGTCCCAGCTCTGGTTCAATGGGTACCCTCAGTCCTGTTATCTTGCCCGCCTGTCGGGTTGGGGTGCTGCCCAGAGCCCTATTTCCACAACTTCATAAAAGGCGTCACTCATGGGCTAAGAAACAGGCAGGGCTCCCTGAGTCCAGGGGCCACAGGAAAAGTGGGGGGGTCATGTCAGCCCAAAAGCTCTGTCACCTGCCCTCCAGGGTAGAACAGACAAGTTCTACACAGCGAAAGGGAAAGACCTTTAAAGTTGAGCCCCATAAGAACACATGTCCGCTATGAAAGCCAGCTTGGAACCATATTACAAGGGAACACTCTTTTTTTTTTTTTTTCAAGCAACTAATTTCTCAATGTCCAGCAAACAATCTATTTGCATACTTCATTTTTGTACAAAGAAACCCAGCAAATGCTAGAAGGTCAGTCAGTTCCATCAGAGCAGTGATTCCAGCTCATAAGTAGATTTCCTTTCGACACTGACATATTCCATTAGCATCATACTTCATCTCTTACCGCCCCCAGTGAGTGTATGCTCACCACACAGCAGACTTGGGCTGGCCTGGGAATCTGCATTAACTTGACATCAGGGAGCCCAACCTCCCTCCGTAAGGGATATTTCCCCAACAGCCAATTTCTTCTTATCACGAGAAAGCCCTCCAGTATGGGCTGCTCTTGTGGTTGGCTTCCAGGTCACCACTGTGCCCTGTGTAATTTAGGAACCTCTTTGATTATGCAGGTGAATAGCTCCACTTGTTTTCCCAGCAGATGTTTGGGTGAAGTACCTTCCCTGTGATTATGACTTTACTTGGTCGAAAGGAGAGTAACTTGAGAAAGCAGGTCCAGGGATGAAGAACAGAGAGGCAGCCACAAGATGAATTTTTGAACTCTTCAGGCTGCATTTTTGACTATTCGATCCCTGAACCAACCTTATTATTAAGTATAATTACCAGCCCAAGGCACAGCTATAGGCTCCTGTAAAGGACCTACACCTGCTACTGTAGGTATCACCAAGGGAAGCTTTATTTGTTCCTGCACAATCATCTTATAAACTGGGAAGTTTATCATCCTCTGGGCAAACGTTTGGCTCCAAATTCTGAAAGACAATAGGCCCCTAAAGAAGGTAAGACAGCCATCATCAGAACTTAAAAGCTAAGTATATCCAGGCCCCACTTATAAACGATGAAGGCATATTTAATGAAATAGCCCCATCCAGTATTGATTATTGTGAAACAATTACAGTTTTTCCCTCACCCCAGAGACCTAACTGAGCTTCAAACTGATTTTTTTCATGACATTTTTAGAGGTGGGAATGCATGTTGGTTTAAGAATCACTAAGTCTTATTTCACTAGTCACATTACATTGTTAGTAATCATCGGCTGCTCTCATCTAATTGCCAAGAGCACGCAAAGTTCTATAGTATCTCAGGAATGTACCTCAGACTGTTCCATCAAAGCACTTGTAGGGCAGCAGAGAGTGGGGACTTTCCTTTAGGGGGACAAGAAGAATGTAAGAACCTGGAGACGTAGATCAAAGCAGCTTTCCGCAAGCAGGGCATTTCCAGGGTTAATATTTCAACTGAAACATTTATATGGCTATTATAGTCTACTTTATAACATATCTCTGTTCCACTTCAAACAGTAACTAAATTCCTGAGCCCTAAACTTGACACTCCAGAAGGACTTGCTGTGTTCATTGTGGAGCTGCCCACGTACCCCAAGGGTAGGGACGCGGGATACAGTGGCTTGGTCAGAAGATGTGCCACCAGCTTCATTCCCATTCAAACAGCCTAAGAAACTGACCCACAGAAAACTATGTTCTCTTAGTTTGCATGGACATCTAGCTTAGCTTGAGTATTTTTGGCTTCTGTCCTGCCCCGTTCTGTCCAGAGGTCCAGGTGCAAGAAAGTGAGGTTATCTTATTGACAGAGACTCAATAGTTCTGGAAGTTATAAGGGGTGCTGAGAAGCAAGTGTTTTGTGTCCTAAACACGAAACCAGTCATTCACGGATGTACAAAGAGGTGAGAAGTCAGGGACAAGGACCCCTGGGTAGAACAGGAAAGAAAGCAGACTGGCTCATTGAGGACAAGTGGACAGAGCCATCTAGAAGCAAGAAATAGCAAGGGGCAGGGCCAAAGTGGAGGAAAGAAAGAAAATAGAAGGAAAGGAGGTCAATGACTCATTTTCATTATAAAGATCACCCACGAAGTGGAGATGATGAGGGACAGCCTCCAAAGAGAAGGGTATAACAAGAAGTTGAGCTTAGTGGGCACTTACTATGGGCTCTGCACTGAACTGGATGCATGAAGAGCCATTTCACAGTCCAACATTACAACAAGCAGATGTTAAGTCTAGCTTTCCAATAGATAAAACAACCGAGATTTAAGAGACAGCTAACTTCAGATTATCTTCTTATTACCCTATTCTCTCCTCTCCTCTCTTTCTTTCTCCTTTTTTTTTTAACTTGTCAGTCACTGCTATAGGCACAACAGAGAACAAAAGAGAGAGTCTCAGCCCCTCATAGCTGATAGCTTTGGAGAACAGCAATGACCAGGATGAGGCAGGTGCAGCAGCACACACTTGCAACCCCAGCTACTCAGGGGGCTGAGACAGGAGGACTGCAAGCTCGACATCAGTCTGGGCAACACAGAAAGACCCTGGACTCAAGAGCAGCAACAACAACAATAGTAATAAGGATGCCACCTGGGACAGGGATAGAGCGAAGATGCGGGTGCAAGGCTTTTCTGGAAAGCAGATGCTCATTAAAGTCTCTGATAAGGTGACATTTGAATAGAGACCTGGATGAAAGGTAGGAGGGAATCCTTCTGGTATCTTCGGAAAGAGCATCTTAAACAGAGGCATCAACAAATGCAAAGTGGTCTGCAAGTTGAAGGCGAACAAGGACTTTTGTACTATTAAGAGGGGGCATCAACTTGATTGCCCTTGGGATCGCCCCCAGGTTCGTGGAGCAGACTTCTGGGTGAGTCTGTGTGGGTCGTGGAAGCACAGCCTGAGGATCGATATCTGAACTCTTGCCCATTCTTCTCTGGAGCTGTTCCCTGTCTCTGAACTGCCATGAGCTGAGCAGCTTTACTCCACCACGCACTTATTTTTTTAAAGTATTTTTATTAGCACATGCTGGCAGTACATTGATCACACTCATCAAGCTACCACACCCTTCTGCCATGTTATTCCTGCCTTGGAGCCAGCCAACCATGGAATGACATGCTAGATCAGGTTTGATTTCAATGTCCTAACCTGTTCAAGCCTTCCTTTCTCCTACTACCCCCATGTTCTCTGCTGCCACCTAGTGCCCCAGTACTACCTCAGCATCCTCCCAAATCCCACTTAAGCACTTAGGGAAAAAACAGCACTGTTCTTCAGTTTCTTCATCTATACAAGCTTAGGGCTAAGATAATTGCTCTCTAAAGCCATTTTCAACCCTCTATGATCTGTGATCTATTCTTTATAATGAAGAAAAAATTTAAGATTATAGATATCTAATTTTTCTTATATTTTTAAATATTGCTTTGAGAGTTTTAAACCCCCTGCTCTGATGTCCAGAAGGAAGCAATGTTTTCTTGAATTTGTAAGTCTAGTTGCAAAGTTAGTACTGAACATTTAAAATAACATAAGATTAAAGTTTGGTTTCTTGGAAGAGTCTGATGGTGCCCCCACTAAGTCAAATCCAATTGCCATTTGACCTAGCAAGTCTTCTCCTACTCATAAAATATAGACAATGGATAATGGAACAGGCTCTCATACATGAATGGTTATAGCAACACTGTACATGGTAGACAAAAGTTGGAACAGTCCAACTTTTTTTTAATTTTAAATTGAATTTATTGGTACATTCAGGGTAGACAGTACAGTTACATTCATTACTGGGATCTTGTACCTTTACATGCCAGGTCTTGGTTCTCATTTTTTCCCCTTGTCCCCACCCTCCCTTCACCCCCTCATCCCCTCCCCACCTTCAAACACTTTAATTCCATTTTTACATTTTCTCATATTTTTTTCCTTTTCCCTTATTCCCCTTTCCTTATCCTTCTCACTGTCCCTACACCTTTGGTCCTTTTCT
>NW_022900931.1:43147086-43296496 GCF_012274545.1 Fukomys damarensis | reverse complement strand
CTCCCAAATCCCACTTAAGCACTTAGGGAAAAAACAGCACTGTTCTTCAGTTTCTTCATCTATACAAGCTTAGGGCTAAGATAATTGCTCTCTAAAGCCATTTTCAACCCTCTATGATCTGTGATCTATTCTTTATAATGAAGAAAAAATTTAAGATTATAGATATCTAATTTTTCTTATATTTTTAAATATTGCTTTGAGAGTTTTAAACCCCCTGCTCTGATGTCCAGAAGGAAGCAATGTTTTCTTGAATTTGTAAGTCTAGTTGCAAAGTTAGTACTGAACATTTAAAATAACATAAGATTAAAGTTTGGTTTCTTGGAAGAGTCTGATGGTGCCCCCACTAAGTCAAATCCAATTGCCATTTGACCTAGCAAGTCTTCTCCTACTCATAAAATATAGACAATGGATAATGGAACAGGCTCTCATACATGAATGGTTATAGTAACACTGTACATGGTAGACAAAAGTTGGAACAGTCCAACTTTTTTTAATTTTAAATTGAATTTATTGGTACATTCAGGGTAGACAGTACAGTTACATTCATTACTGGGATCTTGTACCTTTACATGCCAGGTCTTGGTTCTCATTTTTTCCCCTTGTCCCCACCCTCCCTTCACCCCCTCATCCCCTCCCCACCTTCAAACACTTTAATTCCATTTTTACATTTTCTCATATTTTTTTCCTTTTCCCTTATTCCCCTTTCCTTATCCTTCTCACTGTCCCTACACCTTTGGTCCTTTTCTTCCTATTTCACATTGCTAATTGTCCCGTTAGGATCTTGAGTACTATTTTAGTTTTTCACACCAGAGAAACTATTCAGCATTTGCATATGTGTGACTTATTTATTTCACTTAGGAGTATATCCTCAAAATATACCCATTTACCAGTCCAACTATTCATTCAACAAATGTATAGATTAAAAAAGTGTGTAGGGCTGGAGATTTAGCTCAGCAGTCAGTGGCCCGCCTTGCAAGCGCAAGGACCTGAGTTCAATCCCCGGTACCAAAACAAAACAAAAAAAAAAACCAAATGTGGTATATCTACAAATTGAAATACTATGCACCCACGAAAGGGATGAGGTCTTGAAACCTGCTGTGATGTGGATAAAGCTTGAGTACATTAAGGTCACATATTGAATGATTTAATCTATACAGATTGCCCAACATTAGTCACCCAAAGAGAGAGAGAAAGCAGATGGGTGGTTTCCAGGAGAGGAAAAGGAGGGGACAGGAAGGTAGAAATGAAAAGTGACTTCTTAATGGTCATGGAATTTTCTTTTAGGGTGACGAAAGTATTTTGGAGGTTGATAGAGATGGCTAGTTGCAGAGCCATATGAATGCCCTAAACTTCACTGTATCGCTGCACCATCACAAATTTATATGGTTAATTTTATGTTATGTGAATTTCACCTCATTAAGAAGAACTCACTTCCTCTGTGTCCCGGGCCACACTTCCGGGTTTCCGTAGTTTGTGGTTCACATCTGCATTGCACACACATAGAACATTTTCATCAATGCAGCAGATTGTATTGGACAGCTAGATGTAGGTGATGCCTGCTCTCCGAACTGTGAGTAGGAGCTCGCCAGGGTGGAGGAAGAGCCGGGAGAGGTGGATCCTGGTTCCCTTGGGACCCACGTTTGCTCAGGTGCCCCCTGTTCAATGCGGAGCAAGCGGCATCCTCAGAGCTGCATTTCCAGGCAGATGCCCACTAGGGGGCACTGTGCTCCCCTGGAAATGGAAAGTGAAGGCAGGCAGAGGATTGGGCTGCTCACATAATCTAGCGTTCAGAGCTGAGCTGGAGGTAACAGAAAGGCACAGGTATCAAGCACTGATACGACAGACTCCATGTGAACTCTCTTCTTCCCACCTGTGAAACTGATAATAACTTGGGAACATTTTCTTTCTTGGCTATGTGGGGTCTCAGCCCAATGCAAATTTGGTGAGTATGTAGAAACTTTGAACCAAAGTAACACAATCTGTTCTGTCAGTGGGAGAAAATAGATGCGTGCTGACAGAAACACACATATAAACAGAGTGACGCATGCACATAGACAGACACACATGCAACTGTGCAAGCCAAAGGCTGAAGTCCTGTGGCCTAGAAGGCCAGCTTGGTTGGAACCCTTTTTTCCCAAAGCTGCTGTTCATGGCTCAGTGGCTGATGGGCTGCATCAGCATGAAACACCCGTGCTAATCTTAGAGCCTGCACTTCACAAGCATTCCTAAGTGGAAACACTCTCGTCAAGGCAGCAGGACGTTGCTTCTAGGACAGGACCAGTGCATCGTACCAATGCTGGAAAGTCATCTCTTCTGGGCCCCCAGCCAGTGTGAGCCATGGATATTTTGTTTGAGATTTTTTTCATGAACCACCTCAAAAAGCTATTGGGACCAGAGAGATGACCGTGATCAGAGTCTGGCACTGGTGTTGCTGCTGTTTTGCAAACCTGAACGTGAAAGGCCAATCTCCTGCAAAAGCACATTGTACAGGACTCGACTGTTGCCTCTGCTATTTGGTACTTGGAGAACTTAAATGTTTTTGTGTTTCCTGCATCTGGGGATTTTTCAGTCTTCATTTTTATTAGTATATGTTTGCATTGCATAATGACTGCTTTTGCTGTGGAGGGTTGGTGCACGAACATAAAGAATCTCAATTATTTTTCTCGTCTCCTTTCCCTCCTTCCCTTCCTCCTCTTTCCATCTCTTGATCCTCTTCCAATTTGAAAAAGATCACCCTATTAACTATTATCTATCTTTTATTTTGGTCTTTATATTGAGTTTCTTATATTAAAGAAACCATACAAAATTTAAGCTTGTGTGTCTGGTTTATTTCACTTAACATTACAGTCTCAAAGTGCCTCCATTCTCCTACAAATGACCCAAGTTTGTCCTTCTTTCACACTCCATTATGTATAAATATACATTTTCTCTATCCATGTGCCTGTTGATGGGCATATAGACTATTTCCAAGATTTAGCTATTATGAATTGTGGTTCTATAAACAGGGTTGTGCATGTATGACTACAATATGGTGTCTTTAACTGTTTTGGGAAGGCATCCAGCAGAGGTATAGCTGGGGCAAATTGAATTTCTATTTTTAGTTTTTTGAGGAATCTCCATAGTACAGTAGTTTTACTACTTTATACTCTCACCCACAGTACAGAAATGTTCCTTTTTCTCCACAGCCTTGTCAGCATTGGTTATTATTTGATTTCTTGTTATTAACTCTTCTTTCTGAGGTAAGATGGAATCTCAATGTTGTGTTAATTTGCATTTCTCTAATGGCCAGAAAATATGTTGAACTTTTCTGTGTGTACCTCTTCATTTGAGAACCGTCTATTTCAGTTCTGGTTCTACCTTTTTTTAGTTCTTCATATATTCTGTCTGAGCAATAGCTGAAAAAAATTTCCCCTTCTGGAGGTTGTCTCTTCAGGTCCT
Organism: Fukomys damarensis; assembly: GCF_012274545.1. Taxonomy (NCBI): domain Eukaryota; kingdom Metazoa; phylum Chordata; class Mammalia; order Rodentia; family Bathyergidae; genus Fukomys; species Fukomys damarensis. The sequence goes on along the minus strand of NW_022900931.1, from coordinate 43,293,058 downwards.
TGGCAGCTTCCTTGCTGTGTAGAAGCTTTTAATTTGATTTGAAATTTCTTGGTGCTGTTTCTTATGTCAGCAGGGTTCTGTTAAGGAAGTCATTGCCTATGCCCATGTCTTCATGACTTTTCCTTATTTTACCTTTCATCAGGTTAAGTGTTCCTGCTTTAATATTCAGAACTTTGATCTATTTTTTATTTTAGTTAAGTGTGCAGTGAGATACATAAGTCTAGCTCAATCTTTTGTGTGTGTGTGTGTGTAGCCAGTTTTCCCAGCATCATATTAAAGAGGGTGTGTTTCTTTCAGTGTATCTTTTTGGCCCTTTTTTCAAAATCAAATAGCTGAATGTACATAGGGTCATTTCTGCTTTTTTCTATTCTGTTCCACTGATCTTTGTGTCTGTTTTTTGCCTGTACCATGCTGTTTTTATCACTGTAGCTTTGTAATATAACTTCAAGTTGGGTCTTGTTATACTTCTTACTTTGCTCTTAATACCCAGAATTGCTTTTTCTATTCTGGGTCTCTTCTTGTTCCACATGAATTTTAAGATTGTTTTCTCTAATTCTGTGATGAGTGATGTTGGAATTTGGATCGACATTGCAATATATATGAGTTTTGGAAGTAGGCATTTGGAAATGTTGTAGGTTAAAAGTGTAAACTAACAGGCCTCAGGACCCAGAAAAGTTGACCCTGCAATTCTATAGGATGGGTTATAAACTTCCTGTGGTGGCTGGTTGGTCCCACCCATGATATCATGGGTGTTTTTTTTTTCCTTTCCTTTTTTGCATCCTCTTCCCTCTACCTGAGATTGATTTATTAGCTTTGAGAATTCCTTCCTGATTTTCATCTCTCTGCAAAAGGTAGACAGAGCAAGACCTCAGCTCTATGTTCCTGAATACCACAGGTGTTACAGAATAAGAGAAATTCTAGAGTGCATTCAAGTGACTATTTAGAAAGCATATATTTAACATTTTTCCTTTTGTCTAAAGCCTTATAATTTTTATACTTCTTTTTGTTGTATGGTGTTATGCTTACTTATTTTGTGGCTGTGCATGCTTTTAGTTCCCTGATGCCCAAGTCCACAGTGCCACTTAAACCTCAGGGGAGTAGCACTCTCTCACTTTGCTCAGATGCCATTAAGATATGCTCTTCCAAGTATTATGTAAAGTCAGCCTTATTCAGGCCAATAAGCATGAATATGCTACAAATCAGAGAATCATTGGCCAATTCACGTCAATTTGCACACAAAATTAGAAGAGGGAGAAAAATGCAAGCAGCATTTCCAGAAGAATGTTTCACAAAAAGAAAAATACCAATCTGAGAAGCATTAAGGACAAAATGTACTCAGGGGATAAATAAATTTGAACACAACAAATATTGGATTTTTCTCTTGGCCATTCATAATTTATATGGATACAATAAAGGCGGTGCGAAGCTGTATTAGTTGGCTTCCTTGTGACTGAGACACAACATCCAATGCTCACAATTTAAAGGAGAAGGGGTTTAACTTGGCTCTCAGTTTCAAGAAGTGAGTACATGACCACTGGCTCCAAGGCAGACACATCCTGGTGACAGAGTGTGGTGGAGCAGAGATGCTCAGATTATGGTGACCAGGAAGCAGAGCAGGGGAACAGGGGCAGAAAGGCATGGACCAGACATCACATATAGCACCCTCGACCATGTTTCCATGCTCTGCTCATCTGCTCGCCATTTCTTAATCCAGTGAAATCAACACATCAGTATCCATGTTCACACTGTTGCTGCAGAAGATGTGGCTGCTCTATCCAGATCCTTGGAGACCTCTTTGCAGTCATGTGTGTTCATGCCAGGCCTCGGTCTTTCACAGCTTCTCCAGAGGCTGGATGTGACCTGAAAGCCCAAGGTGCCTCAGAGCCCACGCTCCCTCAGGATGCTCATGGGCAGTGATGGCAGAGCTGGGCTGCAGTTTGCAAGCCCAGGCCCTTGAGTAGTAGGCGAACAAATTGCTGTGAAAAACTCTGAGGCCCACCGCTCTGTGGGACCGGGGCTGGCTCTGAGACCTCACCTGAAATTGTGCTCTTGTCTTGGCCTCTCCTGCACTGGCCTATTTCCTACCTCCATGATTCAGTTCTGTGGGGAGTTTTTCTTCCATAAATCCCTTGCCCAGAAGTCTTCACCTCATTGTCTGTTTCTGAGGAAACTGACCCGCTTAGCCTATATGACTCAGGGTTTCATTTATTGATGCATTCCTTCTACAGACTTGCACTATCTTCCCGCCATGTGTCAGCATATCCTAGTGTGGACCTTGGCCTTGGCTGGATGGTGCTTGCCCCACCAAACATAAATAGGTGAGGTGAGTTTTATTTCTCACGTGACACCTGTCAGACTTCTAGAAAATAAAGTGCCAAGTTAGTTTACTTGAAGAAATGTTGATATACAGAATTAAGTTTGGCACACATACACCTAAATAAGACATGATTAAAATATATGGTGTATGCTTAAACATTTAAGTTTATTACAGTTAAACCCCCTCAACATACTCTCCCTCACTTTGAGCACTGACCCCATGGTTCTTGTCACTTTCTGAAGCACTTCTGGACATTCTCTTTCCTAACTTTCTTTATGAAATATAATAAAAAATGCAGTGAATACTGCTGTCCAGTACCATCCAGTGAAAAGGCAGGCTTGTAAAAACACGACTGTGTCCTCATCAACCCTATTCACTAGATCTGGCATGCAACTTCTAGCTATTCTCCAAAGTCCAAATGACCACGAAAAGTCAACATTTTCATTCAACTCAGGACACTAAGGCAGCCACGTCGATGCAAAGATACGCAGGAAAGAGGATTCCGGAAATGCTTCGGAAGGTGTCAAGGAAGATGGGATAAGTGTGCTCAAAGCAAGGAGGGATATTGTAAGGGGGACTGATGGTAATGCGTCTTTCACTGTAATAATTTCTATTTGACCACACACCATATTTTTATCCTGTCTCATACAATGCTCAAATTGGGACTCTCAGGCGCAGTCCTCTGTACCTACATAATTATTGTTCAACTGTGCTGTGTGCCCCAAACGATAGCTCAAGCAGTTGCCATGGCAGATGCTCTGGACAGGAAGTCAGCAACTCTGCATTATCCTTCATCCTCACGAAGTGAGGAGAAACCGGCAGAGACAACCTGGAGAGTGAGATGTAGCACTGGTGAATGTGGGGAGAGCTCAAGTCAGTTTCATGGGATGAATATTATATTGGCCACCTGGCAATTCTGGAAAAGATTTGCAAAAGAGAGTTGGGTAATAATTTCTCCAAAGAAGCTCAAAGTTCATTCCCAGATGTGATGTAATCCATCTCCAAACATCCCTATGAAGCAGAAAGCATTTTAGAAGCTCGCAGTGTGATTTTTAGAGGCGTGTTTGCCCAGTATTGAAACATCTGATCAATTCATATAACTTGGCAGCCAATTCTGATGTTTGTCATCATTTGGAAAAATGACCCAGATGTCTTGAGGCTGGACTGACAAGTGGACAATATCTGCCCTGGAATGTTGAGTCAAAAGACATACTTTCTGTCCTCACCTTTTATCTGCCCACATTTTCCAAGTGAATGTACTACTCACAGGGAAGTCTAATATGATGTGATAGCAAAGCCAGGGTCTCCAAAACGAAGCTTGGACCATGCATGATGGTGTGCGTGTAATCTCAGGACTTGGGAGGCTGAGGCAGGATTGCAAGTTGAAGGCCAGCATGGGCAACCCATGAGATTCTGTCTCAAAATAATACAAATGGTCTGAGGATGTAGCTTAGTGGTATAGTGCTTGCCTATTGTATATGAGGCCCTAGTTTTAATTTGCAGAAGAAAAAAAGGAGAGGGAATGAGGGAGGGGAAGGGGAGGGGAGGGAAAGGAGGGAGAAAGGAAGGAAGAGACAGATGGATGCTTGGTTGGGGAGAGGCAGAAGAGGGGAGCATTCTGACTGCCAGTGAGGTGGACACAATGCACATAGCACCTCTTGCTCTCGCCTAAATCCATTTGAACTCTGTGCTTCACCAAGTAAATGGCTTAAAAACAGAAGTAAACAAGAAATCCTGTTTCTAATACTCCTAAAAGAGAGGATTAAGTAGTGAAACTGCAGGTAACATGGTGTGTGGGTGTGCATGGCCCCATCCTGGTGGTGTCTTCAAAAGATCAGCAGAGAAGAACGAGGACCAAGAACAGTCTTGGGAGCTGGTGGCCCATTTGGAAAGCAGTTTCAGCAAAGCAGTAGCCTAACTTCCGGGTGAAGGAGTGTGTGGTGGCTGTGTGCAGGCTCACAATGGCTACAAATAGTGCAAAATGTGATCAGAACCAAATATAGGAGGCAAATAACCAGAGGGTTAAGGATGCAAACTGGAAAAGCACTGTAGAAAGGACGGGGTCACAAAGCTCTGCCTAGAAAATCTGAGACTTGCAAAGCGCTTGGAGAGAAAACTGAGGAGCTTTGGTTATAAACTCTAAAAACTTCTACACCAGGAAATTCCCTGCCTAGTTCCTTTGCAGAGAAAGTCATCTGAAATCCTGTTCTTGTCTCTTTGAAGTGAAAAAGCATTGGAACTGTGCTATCAACGCTGCTAAGACTGGCACCACAGACCAATTACCATGGCTTACCGTTGACTTTTGCATTTCCTGACCCTTTGCCTCATGCCTTGCTATCCCATAAGCTCTCACTTGCCCAGGATGCTTCACTTTGAAAGGTGAAAACAAGGCTCAACAGAACTGAAGACGCTAAATGTATCCCACACTACTGAACTTTTACTTAAATGTAGTTAAAAGTTGTGGGCCTGTACCTTGGTTCATCCAAGCTGCTATACCAAAATACTGTAAACTGAGTAGCTCTCAAAGAAGGGAAATTTATTCTCACAGCTCTGGAAGCTGAAAAATATAAGATCAAGTTGCCTTGCTGATTCAGTGTCTGTTGGAATCTGATTTCCTGCTCTGCAAATGGTGTTTTCTTGATGCAGCCTTAAAAGGCAAAAGGGAGAAAGATGCTTACCAGAATCTCTTTTCTAAAGGTACTAAACCCATTTATGAGAGTGGAGACCTCAAGACCTAACCACTTTCCAAAGACCCGCACCCCAAGTAGCATCACCCCCAGAGTTAAGTAGGACTCAAACATGAACCCGGAGAGGATAGATAAACATTCAAGTCAGTGCAGCATGTGTGAGGGGAAAGAAGTCTGAGTCTAGTCCAGGCCCTGCACTGGCACTGGTCTGGCCCCCTTTCACAGACAAGATAAAAAGCACGGCACCAGCACACTGTGTGAGAAGTCTGCACTGCAGGCGGATGGCTCAGTGATCAGGTGCAGAGTATCTCAATACCATGCTTTAATCTGTGTCCTCAACACCTGGATGGAAAGAGCACACCAGCTGCAAAGGTTAAAGACATGACCTTAGCAAGGGGGTGGGGGAGCGGGAATGAAGCTTGGTGCTAAAAGTCGAAGGCACTGTGTCCAAGTCCTGCCGGGACCACTCTGTGGACTATGACCTCGAGAAGGGTCTTTGAGGTGTCTGACCTTGGATTGCTTCTAAAACATCTGCCTGGCTTATTTCAAAAGGCTACTGTGAGCACCGAATGAGAAAACAAATGTGAAAATTAGTGAGTATCACTCACTAATTTGCCCACCCTAGAACACTCATACAAGGCATGATCAAAAACCTAGGATGAGCGTTTAAACAAAAAAATGTTTAGAATTCTATTAGAGTAAAAGACACATTGTTATTATTTCTCCTCAAAATACTCTCCCTTTACTTGGAACATACATGCCTCATAATTTCTGCCACTTTCGGGAGCAGTTCTGATAGTCTTGTTTTATGAGTGCCTTTTGTTGCACTAGTGTGGCTGCCTCAATGTCCTGAATTGAAGCAAAAAAGTTTATAGCAATTTCTGTCCAATAAAAACATTGGTGTGTCCTCATCCACCACATTCACCAGATTTGGCACCGTGCAACTTCTGGCTGTTCTCCCAAAGCCAAAGTGACCATGAGAGAACAATGTTTTAAATGGATTCAGGACATCAGTGCAGCCATGACAGTGCAACCAAAGACACTCACAAAAGAGGACTTCTGGAACCACTCCAGAAAGTGGCCAGAACTCTGGGATAAGTGTGTTCCAAATGAGGGCGAGTATTTTGTGGGGTAATGTGTGTGTTACCGTATGAATTTGTTTCATTTAAACATATAATATATATTTTGATCACACCTCATTCAGTAGTTTCAGAAGTGTTCGCTCATACCAGTATGAAAAATTAGCTAGAGTTTAATATTTCTTTCTAGTTTTCCTACTTTTAGACTGAAAAAACATAGTGAAAATACTGTGCTCAAAAATTGCCTGGATTAGTTGTATTTCCTCCTTCAGTGTGACTGGTTTTTATTTGAAATGCAGGTAGATTTCATTTGTTTCTTTTGGTATTTCATTTCCTGTTTTCCCCATCCTTATTGAATTGAAATTTTGAATAGCAAGCATTAACATTGTTCTAAAAGTTGAAAGTGTAAAAAAAGAAAGATCTTTGTGAAGGATCACTCTCTCCAATCCTGACCTTTCCTTGTGCCACATTCCCAAACTCCCCTATACATGGCCTCTCTCACTAGCTTTTACTTTATCCTTCCTGTGTTTCTTTAGACAAACACAGGCAGATGCACGCATTTTCTTTACCACAGGTACTGTTAGGAGTTTTACTGCCTTACAGAAAAGGCACATTCTGTGCACACCGCGTACTAGTGGGATCGTGTTGCATTTCCTACTGACTCCAAGGAGCCTGTAGGGGTCAGCAGGGGACGCTGAGCCAGCTCTCTTGAGCAGGGTGGATATTACAAGTTCACTGCAGTCTGAACCCACATCCATCAACTGGCTGCTAATCCTTCTTGACAGACATCCCAGAAGAAACTTGATGTGCTAACTAGTTCCAGAGTTTAACAAGTGTGAAAGCCAAGGCTTGTATTTTGGAGGCTGGATGTAAAGAGATTTACTTCTACATTTGGCTGGCCATGAGAAGTCACCAAGAAAGTGGCTTTGGACTCAGTTGCCCAAATGCTCTTTTTCTCCCCTAGAGGAGCAGCCTATGCTTTAAGCTTTCTTTGTTTCTTCATTCTTTTTCCCATAAGCCTGTACTTAAGAGAACCAAGAGCCTCAAGCCCCAAGCCCCTCTTAAGAAGCATTTGATATACCACCCCATGCAGGGCGACAATAAGGGGTCTGTCTGCTCACCTGTCAGGGGGGCCTCTCAGCCCCACAGGTGAAGAGAAAGGACGGAGGCTTCACCTGAATGCACCTGCGCTCACCTGGGCAGATCAAGAATGTGAACAATTCAAGTATTCTCCAGCCGAGAAACTCAGCTGTGAGGACTGGGAGAAGCTGCCTGCACTGTTCCCTTTGGGTTTTGCTCCTTTGTCTCCATTGCTTTCTTGGCAGAAGGGCACCATCCATGCTGGAAGGCAGACAGAGAGCCTCAGATGGCTGCCTTGGCTCCGGCAGCCTGGGCCATCACAAAGAAGGCAGCTTCCGCTGTTCTGTCCAGCCAGAAGTGAGCAGAGCTCACCTGGACGTAAAGGAACCCTCCCCACTCTCCCAGGTGCAGGCAAGCAGCGCTTCTCCTCTCTCCCCAAGTCTCACTTTCCTCAGGGGAGAAATGTAAAGAGATATTCACCCTCCAGGCATAGAAAAGATAAATTATCCCCTTTCTGATCCCAACTGAAACCTTCTTCAGGTTGACTGCAGCCCCTTCTCCCCCATGAGGTGGAGAATCGGGAATAACGTGTTGACAGATGGTAACATATATGCTAGTCCAATAACGTCCCAGCACTGTGGCTCTGCGATAGAATCTTGGGTTGGGAAGAGACTTGGAGGTCACCAAAGTGACCAGTGCCCCACCTTCCCAGAAATCTCTCTGCACTACCTTTGACAGGTGACCATTCAGTCTCCTCTGAACACTTCCAGTGATAAAGAACTCCATACCACTGAACGGCAGACTCCTACCCAGCCTTCAAGATCCTGATCAAATATCGTCTGCTCAGTAAAGCTTCTCCCTAGTGCACCTAGGCAGATTAGTTATTCCATAAGTTGTGAAGGATCAGCACTTTACTCTCCTTCCCCCACAGCACACTGCCCTGAAATTTATCTTTTTGTATCCACATTTGTCTCTGCTATTGGTCTCTGAGCATTTCAAGAAAGAGAGCTATGTGTTATCCATCTTTGTATCCTGGATTCTTAGTATGACATCTAACACTTAGCTGATGTTGCAGAGTGATTGTGAAACACACAGATGGCTGCATTCTCCTAAGACAGCTTGTTCCATATTTAAGCAACTACAATTATTAGAAAATCCATATTTACATTGAAGTGATGTCAACTTTCCTGCAATTTAGGTACAGCGGTCCTGATTCTAACCTTGCTCAAAGAGACAGAGTGACTCTGGATTCGTCAAATCTCCACGATTTACTAGACGCTCTACTTGACAATGTCACATAACACCCTTTCATTCTTGCACGTCATCCCTATGACTTCCCATACTCCTCTCCCCATGCAGACTCATCCTCCCTAGACCCTGCCTAGGCCATACTGGGGTAGATGTAGGACCTCAGCCTTCTGTTTATTCTGGATGGGTTCATCCTGAAGAAACCAAGGAAAAACAGAACTCTGCCTAGTTCCATTCTTTGCAGTGGGAATGCAGTGTCTACCAGGGTGGCGCGTGACAGGAGACAGACACAGAGGCGTAGGGGCAGCAGTGGACACTTCCTCGGCCCATCCCGTCCTGTATCAGTAGTCGGCGTCTCCTGAATTTCCTTTAAGGGGGATCTTATTCAGAATCCGGGCTAATGAAACTTTAAACTGGAGAACAAAGGGCCATATCCAGAAGACTATGGACAGTGCTGTCAAATGTTAGAGCTCAGATTTTTATTTGTAGGTCAGTCAGCGATATTTAACTTACAGTCTTGCCTGGACCTATAATCGATTTAATATTCATTATTTTCAAGTGGGAAACTTCTGTGAAAAGTGCTGCCCCGATGTGAATATACCAGTGTGTTGCAGCTTACCGGCCCTGTCCCCGGGAGCAAAACTACAGTGGGGAGTGGAATAAGGAGGGAAAATGATGCAGGAGGCAGAGACACAATCAAGGATTAAATAAGGATTAAAATGTATCCGTCACACTGCGGAATAGGAAGAAAAGTCTAAAAGAGTAGAGGAAGTCGGGGGAGGGTAGGGGCAAGGGGAAAAGGGAAAAGAAAAAAATATGTGAAAAGGAAAAACACGGAAACAATGCCTTTGTAGACAGGGAAGGGTAGAAGGGGCTGAGGGGAGGGCTGGAGAACAGGGAAAAATAAGAACCTCGTAAGTCAAGTACAGGCACAAGATCCCGATGATGAATGTAACTGTGTTGTGTACCTAAAATGTACCAATACATTTAATGAACATAGGAAAAAGAGATCGTCCTGCTCGGGGGTGGCCCTGTTCCTGCTTTCCAAAATGCACCCACCCAGCCGAGCTTGTCCCCTCCCAGAACTAGCTAGTCAGAGCTGAAAGCCTGCTGCCCAGCTGCCCCTCACTCAGGTAACTTTCTTTTTCAAACCCACCCCAAGACTCCCTCCTCTTCAGACATCACACCAGGCTCTTGTTAGTTAAAACCGGAAAAACGCACCTACTGACATCATCTTACGCGGCTCAGTAGCCTCTGGGTACTGGAAGTGACCACTTGGGTCCTGTTCTCACCTTGCATCTTCTTAGAGGGCTTCCGTCCTAACAACTGGCTGCCGTCGTCTATTGAAACAAAAGCTTCCCATCAAAGCAAGCTTTTCGAAGGCAGGGCGTTTATTTCATCTTTGTATTTTCTGTGTCCTATAATCTCTGACACGTGGGATAAACTTCCTGTTAAGGTCCCAAAAATACTGAGTCAATTAGTTTTCACCTCACCCACTTATCACACCAGTGGCTTTGGTACATATGAGAATAATCTGGAGAGCTCTTTGGAAATGTACACACCGATCTATATAACACTGCATTGATAGGACCTAGAAACCTGCATTTTGCAAGAAGCACCCTAGCTAATTCTGACGTGTATTTTTCATACCACCTTTGTAAATGGCCCCTAACCCACAGACTCCTTTTCCACTATGCTCTGGATTTAGCCACTTCACATTTACACATTTGGTAGCCTGGTATATTCATGGTAAAACATGTCTGTCCTATATCTAATCACCAGGGAAAGTGAGAAAGTCTCTTACGGGGGAGCACAATTTGGTAAATTCATAGCAAATTGGACATGATCCATGAGGATAGGGGAGGGTCTGCTGCAGTAACCAGGAACCAGAAGATCACAGTGGTTCCAAAGTGTCCTTACTCAGGTGACACGGCAGAAGACTGTTCATGTGTAGCTACTCAGGGAGTCAGGCTAAGACCTCCACATCGGTATACACTTCCGGAGTGCCACAGGAGGGAGAAATGGATGTGGCAAGTCTTCCACTGCTCTCAAAGCTTTGGGCTGGAAGTGACACATTCTCACGTTTCATTAGTCAAATCAAATCCTGTGACCAAACCCAAACTACGAGGGAAAGTGTGATCCTACCACATGTCTGAAAGGATAAGGAAAACCATAGTGAATAGCAATAATGAGTACCCGAACACACCCAGTACAAAATTTGCACCACCTCTGGTGCAAAGTAGGTGCTCAATAAATATGTACCAGATAAATGAGAAAACACAGCACCCCTGTTGGAAACCTACTGTCACCATCTTTCTGCTGGCAAAGTTGGCTATATTGTGTGTTAATGTGTATTAAAATACATGTTCTATACTCCCAAGTGGAGGAAACATGGATCGCAGAACATCTGTTTGGCATGATTATGATTTAATTTAGGCAAAGTTATGAATGCATGCACACATGGCATGATTATATGTTATACAATGAAAAGTAAATATCCAGAAGAGTGCTCCATCAAAAGTTAATAGTGAATTACTTCAGTCTGGTGAGTTTTTATGTAATTTTTCAAATTCTATTTCCCCCCATATTTTGACATATTTTCAGTAAGTGTGATAATCAGAAACAAACAATAAAGATCAGTTTTGATTAAAAAAATGCAGGTCCTCATTCTTATAGAATGAAGTATTCACTGCCAATAAAAATATACATAGGAGAAAATTAGAAGAAAACAGTGTATATTCGGAAATAAGGGCAAGTTCAGAAAAGGACCTAAGATATAAAAGAGGCTGTCCAAGGATATTCAGCAGAACGCTTAGAGAAAAATTGGAAATGTCCATCCAAAAATAAATAAGTGTTCCAAGAACAACATGGACTAGTGCAAAGGACACAAGAGCCAGCTGAAGGGGCTTCCCACTTCCACATCTGGGACAGTCTGAGCCCTGAATTAATAATGACAGTAACAAGTTAGAGCCCCCTGAATGCAATAAGAATGTGAGAAGCTCCTTAACCTCCAGGACTAGCTAGAATTGTGTTCCTCTGGGAAGTTCTCACAGCACTCAGCAGCATTTCCCACAGTGGATCCCTCCCTCATTTAATTTTTTTTTTCTGACCATGCAGAACCTAGAACTTTCCTCTTACCTGGTTAGCTCCTCCTTCTCAGTCTTGTGTTGCTCGCTCCTCTCCTCATTCTCAACAGTGGAGTCCCCAAAGATCTCTTGGGCCCTGGTTCTCTTTTCTACTCCTATGCTCTCCTCCTGTGATCCCCACAAGTTCATAGCCTTAAATCTAGTGATGTGTGAGCAAATCCCAGATTGAGATCTGTCTCCAGGCCTCTTGTCTGTTCTACAGACTCACAAATCCACCTGGCTACTTAATATCTCCAGCAGGGCGCCAATGGACATCTCAAATCCAATATGCCCAAACTGACCACCCTGTCCTCCTAAACACCCACTCCCCCTTCCCTCCCCCCATTTCATGATGTCTTCTGTATCCCCCCTGGCAAAACTCTGGAATGTTCCTTGAGTCCTCTCTTTTCCTCTGTCCCCCATCTGATCTGTCAGGAAATTCTGTTGGTTTCACCTTCAGATCTATCTAGAAACCAGTTATTATGTCACTTTTTTCATTGCTGCCACTGTCCGTTTTCTCTGCCCAGAACACTCAGACAACAGCAGAGCCGTATTCCTTGGACCCTTCATCTACTCCCTCAGAAGCCTTCTCAGTCAGGTCTACCTGGATCACTCTGATTGACCCTGAAGCCCATCTCTTATCCTGTTCTTTCCTGATGGCATATGTCACCTTCTAAGGGACTACATGATTTGTCTTTATTATGTGTATTATTTATTGTCTGACACATGGTGTAAACTCTACATGAAATGAGATCTTTTGTTTTGTTTTGGGTTGGTTTGGTTTGGTTTTTGTTTATGAGACAGAATCTTGCATAAACTGGCTTCAAACTTAAGAGCTCAAGTGGTCCTCCTGCCTCAGCCTCCCAGCATGTGTTACTATGCTTGGTTCTCAATCTTAGTTCCCTGATTTATTACAATGCCATGTAGTAGATATTGAATAAGTTTTGTTAAGTGAAAAATTGACACTGGAAGTTATCTATGATGTAATGTTGCATTAATTAGCTTTCAGAAGAACCAGGTTGTGTGTGTGTGTGTGTGTGTGTGTGTGTGTGTATGTGTATTAGATGATTAGTTCATGTGGTCACAGAGGCCAGATGCTCCATCATAGGCCAGAAACTTCAGAACCAGGGAAGCTAAGTGTGCAGCTCTCAGAGGGTTGCCGGCGCCAGTCCCAGAGTCCAAAGGCCAAAGAATGTGGATACTCTAGAACAGCAGCAAGAGAATCACACTTGAGTCCAGCAGGAGAGCCAGAGAGAAAGCTTTCCTGTTCCCTCTTGGTCCCAGCTGGTTGGGTGGCACCACCTACAGTGCGGGTAGATCTTCCTCACCTGGCTGGCAGACTCACTCTTTGGTCTCCTCTGGGGACAGCGCAGATGCACTCAGAAGAAGCTGATGCAGGAATCCAGACATCCCTGGACCCAGGCAGGTGCAGCCACAAATTAGCCATCTTGCTATGGGGAAAAGCCAGTTACAAGAATAATAAAAACAAAATGATTGCAGGAAGGGTGAATGGTGTATATGTAACAGAATATATGTAACTGTATAAAAGATGTAAATATTTACAATGGCATTTTCTGGGTGTGGGCCTTCTAAATAATTTCTGCATTCTTTTTTGGCCTTTAGGATTTATGTTTGAAGTATTAATATTATATACATATTACATTTGTAATCAGAAAACGTAATGCCTTTTTTTTCTTTATGGAATAAATTCCAAAAATAAAATATCATCTGTAATCAGAAAATGGAATGTTTTTATTTTTCTCTTTTATAGAAGAAATTATAAAACTATCTGCCAAGAGTACAAAGATTAAGAGAAATCTAAGGCATGTTTCTGACAAATTCCTAGCGGGAACATTAGCGGGGTACTGGCTATAGCATTGTGCTTGTAAATTTGGGGTTTGGATATAGACGGAAAAACGCACCAGCATTCTGACCTTGAGTTGGCCTCTCATCTATAAAATCCATAAGTCACAAGGTTCAAGGAGAGATCTGTGAAGAGCATTCAGCCCAGTGCCTAAGTTAACACAACAAACACGAGCTATTATTCCTCATCTCGTTCAAGTTTTCCAACACATGTAACAGGAAGACATCATCGTGTTTGTTTTTCAGACAAGGAAGCCCAGGGAGCTTTAGGTTTTTGGTCCCCATGAAAAGGTGAATTCATGGTTTCTACCTGAGTACGCCCGCTGCGCGAGCCTGATCTCCTGACTCTGCTCTGCATTTCCCCACAGAGCCATACCGACACTGCAGTCACAGTTTGTCTCCCGGCACAGAAGACGAAGCAAAAACTGGAGCACTTTTCCCCTGCTTTTCATTTTTAAGAGAAATGAAGAAGATGTCTAGAGTCACAGAGAGCCAGAGCAGTGACCGAGTTTAGAGTCCTTAAAAATAAGAAGGTTGTGGTTTGGGAAGGTTATGAGCTTTGCTAATGTTGCCTGGTGGGTCTGGGCATGACTGCTACTGCTATCCCCATCCAGGGCTCTTCACCCACATCTGCTGCGCCTCAGCGACCCTGCCCCCGAAGGGAGGTTCTCCAGCCCTTTCTCACAGCACTTATCCAAGCCCTTAATCACTTCCACAGCACTCTCTCTATTTTTTCTTTTAAATCTTTAGCCTCTGGAGCTCAGCTAAGAAACACTTTCATATAAAGAGTGATTCCTGAATGAGAAAAGACAGAAATGCATCTATGATGAGGTAAGAGGGTAGGCATAACAGCTGCCTCCCCCAGGTCATCTCCCTGGCTGGGTTCAGTGGACATGAGGGCCTAGCCAGCCAGTGGGAGTGGGAGAAAAAATGAAATCTTAATATCCTGAGAGCCTGGGGAATAAAGCTGCTTGGAAAAATGTGATGCTTGCAAAGATAAGACAGACAGAGAGGGGTTCGATGAAATTACTAGCTTACTAGGAAAACACTTGACTGTGTTTTTCTGCACAGTCACCTCCTAGCATACATTCATGCACACACACACACACACACACACACACACACACACACACGAGCAGGTGCTACTATCATGGTAACATGCTCCTACTTGAGGTATTTGGAAATGCCATTGAGCTGGACACCACTCTTGCCTGAGAAACACCCCATACACATCTCCCCACCATCCTGCAGCCCCATGGAATCTCCTTCTCAAGGAAGACCAGAAAGACTGCTGGCTGAGCCGAACTGCAGAGAAATTGATAGCACTGTTTGTTCAGTGGTTAAAAAGAATGGTCTTGAATGGGAAATCATGTGATTCCAGCTTTGTTTCCTCAGCCCCTCAAATTCTGTGACCTCAAGCCACCCACCCACCACCACCAACACCAGCCTTGACTATAAATAAGGATTGTAATAAAACTTTGCCTCCCTGAAGATTGGTGGCTAGGTCAACTAGATGGTTTCATGAATCCTCTCCAGTTGCACAGTACAGTTGTTTTAGTTGAAAATATTCATCAAGCTCTACCAGGTGCTAGCGAAGTGGGGAATATGTTAGGAAATAATCCAGATGGAGCCATCTTCAAGGCAAGAGGTGAGCACTAGAAGGAAAACTCGAGTCAGGACAGGGGATAAAGAACAGAAAGGGAATGAAGTGCTTGATGGGATGGTCCAAGAAGCCCACCCTGCTGCAGGCAGGCACTCTTGAGCCTTGTGGGTACAGCATTTTAAGGAGTTGGAAGAAAAGAGCATCTCTGAGTTTAAGACTCCATTCTTGCCACATTTCTAAAAAGACAAGGGTCATTCAAAGGCCTGTTCCCCTTAAGAAGCTAGCAACAGGAAGGCCTGGCCAGCTCTGTTATGGGAAGGCCAAGAATTAGGACAAGGACATCTCCCCTTCTCATCCCACCTTCCAGGACCAGCTGGCATGTAGCCACCTGTCTGTGGGCAGGGATTTTCCAAGACCTGGCTTCAAATGAGCCCTCTTTGTTCCAGTCAGTTTCTTCTGCAGAAAGCCCTGGGAACAGCTCTGCCATTGGCCTCTTATCACTCCACAGAAGATAACTACACTTCTTCCAAAAGCAGCTCGGAAAAGATAACACTCTACTGGTTGCTCTCATCTTGTCCGAGGGGCCACATTCCCTTTCTGTCAGGACACCTGAAGCATGTTTCCTTCAGTGGTATTTGTGAAACAGGGCACTGTTGTGGATGGAATGAACTAGACCAATCTAAAGCAAACAATACTGCTCCAAAATATTGTCAGGCCTACCTACAAGAATCCCCCAAATTTCCACCTAATTAAATAGTGAAATTCCATTTTTTAAAATGTTATTAATAATATAGTAGTATAATCTGTTTCTAAAACTTATAGTGGGTTGAATCATAGCTTTCTAAAAGATATATGAACTATGACTGAAAAATGCAGTTGATGTTTAAAAATTGATTATGGTAGAAAAAGACATGGCCAGTCATCTGCCTTAAGATACTGCCCCTCACTCTTAACACTTGTCCCATCAGCCTTGCCACTTTCTGAAGCAGGTCTGGAAGTCCTCTTTCATGAGTTTCTTCAGTTGTGCTGTCGTGGCTGCCTTGATGTCCTGAATTGATTAAAAATGTTTACCTTTCATGGTCATTTTAACTAGTTGAAGTGCAGCAGACCTGGCAAATGAAGTGAATGAGAATATACTTTTTTTTTTTTGAGCTTGACTTTGCATGCCGCTGGGCAGCAGCATTCAACATAGTTTTGATCCCACCTTGTGAAGAGGACTTCCAGAACTGCTTCAGAAAGTGGCAGGAACGATGGACAAAGGAGTTCATGCAAAGGAGTATTTTGAGGGTAATTAATGGCAAATTGTCTTTTGTTGTAATTTTCTTTAACTTAAGCATTCATAGTAGATTTTGATCACCGCTGAAGGGAGAGTTTATTTGATCACTCCTTGCACGCGAGAAAAGAAACAAACACACACCTCAAGAAGGCTACAAAAAGAGGAAGGCAGAAGTCAGAAGGATGCAGCCACCAGCCAAGGAATACCCAGAGTAGCAGGAGCTGAAAAAAGCAAGCAGGGGTCCTTCTCTGAGGTTGCTGACACATCAGTCCCTGCCTATATCTCGATTTGGGACTTAGGAAAGAAGACATTTCTCGGTTGCTTTAAGCCAGTGATTTTGTGGTAATTTGTTACAACAGCCTCAGGAAACTGATACAGCGCTATAGAGTCATTTATTATATTGGCTACTGCTGCTGCTTTTCTGTCCCCCATCGCTCTGGGGATACGAACTTGCCTCTCTTCTAGGGTCAGTGAAGGAACAGAGAAGGAACTGTTGGAAAAGAGGTATGGAGGGCATATGCTGTTGCAGACAGGCCACACCAGAAAGCTGTGGGTGACAGTCGGAGGATGGGAGCTCAGGGTGAGCACCGCCAGGAGGCACAGGGAGAACCACCCAGCCCAAGGCTCTGAGAATCTATTTGTTCCCAGAAAGGCTCTCCCCAGTAAAGGAGCAGCAGGTCCGATGGGATCTCTGGAACACAAAGACGGATAAAAAGCCTCCCAAGCTAAGTTTCTCTGAAATGTAAGAAGCTTGAAGAACCACCTGACTTGCACTCCAAGGCAAATTCATGGCTGCTGGCTTCACATGAAGAAGTTTCAGGGATCCCTACCCTGGTTGGGAAGACAGTGTGCTTATGATCTGTCACACAGAGAGTGCTCCTGGGACGAGGCAGAGGTGTCTGAACTAGCAAGCTGGCGCAGCTCCAGCTGTGAGCAGGACCCACACACAAATAGGCCATGGACGGTCGAAAAGTCCTACCTGAATTCCTTTTCCCTGCTGAATTTGAGGCAGTGATCCAGCCATCTCCTTGGGAAGCACCTTGAGGGTACAGAGGAGAAGAAAGCTTCCTTTGGAGTTTCCAAAACACTCCCCTTTCATGCTTGTTTTTACTTAGTCATTGCCTCCCTCCTGGCCTCTGGCACCAGAGCCTGTATCCTGCCTGCCCCAGGTAACTGGAGCCCTGAAAGTACACAAAGCCCCACTATGCCCCAGCGATGTTATCAGGCTGGCCTGGCCTGCTCCACGTGGTAAGACAGCAGCTGAGTCAGGGTGGCCAGACCTGGCGCTGAAATAGGACCCCCAGGCTGCCAACAGAGGACAGAGTGGCCTTTGTGAGGGACAAATCATATTTAGGCTCGCTCCTTATTAATATTGCAGTCATCAGTACATTTTCTTTCCTGACTTCCAGCTCCAAAACCCTATGTAGGCTTCTGCAGGGTGCTGGGAAGCCCTGGAGTTGACACTGGATGGAGTACTGTGTGGCACTCTTGGCTTCCGTCATTAGAATACAGTGTTCTATGATACATAGGGAGGAGCCAACCTTGGGCCAAACCATAACACTCGACTGGAAGCTTGATAGACAGCAGAAGATACCTGGTCATCATAGAAGTCCCTGGTGTCTTTTGTAGGAGACAATGAAGACATGGATCCAGCTGTGTGGCTTTGGGCAAATCTCTTGACCTGTGTGAGCCTTGGTGTCCTCACCTATAAAATGCAGGCAGCAGAACCTACCTAGTAGAGTTGAGATGATGTTTACAGACAGTAAATACAATCATTGTGGCCCATGGTCCATACTAAAAAAATAGTGGCTTTAAAAGAATATCTGCCTCTGCCATCTCATCCTCTGAGCTATTAAAATAAGCCTCAATCTCTCTAATCGCACAGATGGATATACATCTTTAAGACTTGACAATAATGTAGTGTAGAGTTTGACAAAATCAAAGAAAATAAGCGAGTAAACCAACAAGAGTCTTAAAAGCCAGGAGTTAAATACCACAGCCCTTTGGATAACATTGAATCACACCCTCAGGGAGTCCAGTTTGGCTGCAAGGAAAATAAAGTAGGACCGCAAAGTGGTGAAGAGTTCAGCCTGGAAAAGCAGGCTGTCCTACACCAATCTTGCTTTCCCATTCTCTCCAGCAGTGATTTGGGCACGTACCATCACCTCCGCGAAGCTCAAAATCCTCATCCAAAAAGTGACAACAGCAAATGTACCTATCTTGAGAGAGGTTATGAGTGTGCAAAGGGTCTGGTACACAGAACTTAATTTTGCTGAAGTAATGACGTGTGGGACAGCAATTTAGGCTAGGAAAATGAGAAAGGCCAACAAAGGAGGTAACTGGGGCAAAAGATGTTTTGTGCTATCCTCTGATATGCTGAGTAGGGAGGAAGCAAGTACTTCCCCTAGTCAACCTCCGGTATATTTGGGAAAGGAAAAGGAGGCCAGATAAAAACTCTGTAAGTGGTAAAATTTTGTTGCACCAGAGAAAAGGAAATATTATTACTGCTCTTCACACAAGTATTCACACACAGCTGTGAGCTTTACTTAGACTGTAGGGTTTACTTCTTGTAGAAGCCCCATTAAATTCCTATGGATAGGAAAGCTAACTTAAAGACCAAATAATAGTATCAAATAATTACTGAGCATGTATTATATGCTGTACTGATTATTTCAGAAACATTATTTCCTGTAGTGAGCCCAACGGTCCAATAAGTCAGACATGTTTAATCAATATTTTAGAAACAAAGGCCACATAGGACCAAAAGGTTAAGAACCCTGCCCTAGGTTGTTTGGCTGATGAGGGGAAGAACCAAAAATCAAAGCCAGAATCTTCAGATACCAAACTCTGAGTTCCTTTTTCTCTATCACGGCACACCACTCAGTAAAACACATGTTCTCCAAGTCCTGTTTGTATCAGAACTGCCTGTTAGAGGAGTTTGGAAACTTGAACTGATGAACTTCCTGTTTCAGAGGTGTAAAAAGAGCCTGGGCTCAGGTGTCTGGAGTCTGGGCTCAGGATGGTGTGCCTTGTAGAAGTCGTAGTTTATATCTAGCCTTTCCCTTCCAGCCTCATGGGATCACAGACAGGGCCTTTGGAAGGTGATTGCTTATATGGGCCTTTTTCTCACTTGCTGTTAGGATACGGTCCCGGTCAGAAGCGGTGGGATCCTGGGGACATGACCTGGAAGGGTGGATCTCCCTTTCCAGCTCCTCCCTTGACTCTGCTTCCAGGCGGCCATGAGGTGAGGAGCTTTCCTCTGCCACGCCTCTCTGCTGTGGGGACTGAGACCTCTACAAACAGTGAACCAAAATGAACCCTTCCCTCTTCAACTTTTTTGCTGGGGGGTGCTGGGTAGTACATCTCAGCACCAAGGAAGTGACTAAGAGAGAGTAGTGTGCACACAGCAAAGTTGTAGAATCACTCCACAAGGCGCACAGAGTTTCTTTACAAGCCCTGGTTTTCTTATAGTCCTGCAGGGCACATTCTGAGAAACATGGTCCCCAGACCTGTACCAGGGGCAGCCTTGCTACACCAAGCCTGGGTGAGAAGGCCACAATCTGTGCTCTGGGAGAGGTCTCCTGGCATCCTAGCAGCTTAGTGTCTTCTCTATCTTAGTCTTATCCTTGAAGAAGTAAAACAGCAAGAGTTGGCAGTAGGGAGAAGAACCGAGATCACCCATGACCTTTTATTGTGTTCCCTTACAACCTTGCTGCATATGCTGTATTGTTCTGCAGTCAGCATTCTGGGGCAGACCTTATTTTATTCCATCTTATCATATAGTATGAAGAGATTTTAATTTTTCCCATGTATTTTCAAAAGGTTTGCAATTCTTGTAATTTGTTGTAAATTATTCCTCTTAATAGTAAAAACATGACATATTGAGCCCTTTTCTTTATTGTTGATCATGTAGGGTGTCTTTAATTTGTTTAGTTTAAGACATGAACAGCTAACTACCCAGGCCATTTCTATTTCTTCTCTTCCACCCTCCCTTCTTCCTTTCTTCCTTCTAATTTCCTTCCTACCATCGATAATACATGTATCAATTTGTGATACATATTACATTCATGTAGGGAATTTGGTACATATACACATTGCATTTTTATCATTTTTAAGCCCCATTTCACTCCCCCTGCTCCTCTCTTCCTCCAATCTCCTTCCCATGTCTACAGAATCCACTTTCCTGTTTCCTACTATCTCTCTTTTGTTTTCCTCTTTAAGTTACTTATTCTGTCTCTCATATTAGAGAAACTTTACAATACTTAATCTTCTGTGTCTGATTTATTTCACTTAGTATGATAAAAAGCTTCTGTACAGCAAAGGAAACAACTGTCTAGTACTTAGATAAAGGACTAATATCTAGAATGAGCAAGTTTTCAAACCATTTGGATCAAGACATAAAGAGTGTAGTAAAAGAAGCTTGGTGAAACAAGCATGTGTAGGGTGAGGAGAGGGTGCAGGTTGAAGAGGAAGGGGTGCTACAGGACACTGCCTGCTGTCAGAGAGGGCAACCTACGTGTGCTATGGGCTTGGTTTCATTCCAGATGAGTTTTAGGCCATCTTTCCTGTGTGAGGCAGAATACAACCTCCCACTAACCAACAGGCCAGCTGCTCCCCAGTCTTTGTGAGGAAAGCCCCCCAAAGCCCCCACCTTAACATGGTTCCACTCCCTTTGTCCTGGGGGGCCGGGCACCAAACCCTTGTGTCTGTCTGGATGTCTTTCTTGCATGCAGGGTCCACTTCTCATTCCACAAAATTTTCTTATAACTAAAAGTCACTGGTACATCACAGGTCAGGATGTCTAAAAGAGAATTTCATCTTTCCTTAAAGCCAAGCACACAGCCCTCCTTCAGCCCCTCCAGACCTACGTGACAAGGTGTCCGCATAGAACTCCTCGAAAGAGCAGATCTAGGTTGTCCAAGATCAAGTTTATTCAATTTAGAAAAGCTGGAGGGGAAGGGCTTTTTAAAAGAAGAAACACAAAATTATAATTTCATTTTGATAGGAAAGTGAATATTTATTTAGACTAAAAAAGTAATCATAAAATTGTAAAAGCAGACAAGTGCAAAAATCACAATCCAGAAGGAAAAAAAAATGTGTGCATGTGAAAAAAATCTCGAGAAAAAGCATTTTAATGAATCAACATCTAATCCATTTTAATATTTTCTCTACATTTCCAACTATATACTATTTTTCACATGTGCATATTGAGGTAATATTTTCTTCAAAAGAGAATAAAATAATAATTTAGTCTTTCTTTTATCTTTGTAAATTAAAATTTTTCTGCCACAATTGAAAGTTGAGTTGCACACAACACACAAACACACAGATTTGCTTCATTTCTGTACCATAGCCATGGGGTGTCCCTGCAAACACAGAAATCAGGAACTCAGATAAATCCCCTGTCATGTAGTTTCCATTACACACACCCACATACACACACATGCATAGGTATTCTATGTATGTGTATAAGCATTTATAATAACTCCCTTATTAAGTATGTTCCTAACCTGGGAAAAACTTCACTTTTGATTAGTCAGAGAAAAGAGCCAGGTTCCTTTCACTTACAATTTAATGTTTGTAAGACTTTTCCAAAGAAAATTCTTGCTTTATATATTTCAAGGGTTTTTTTCCTCTTTTATGACCTGAATAACTGTTTGGTACCAATCAGGTTATAACTTCTGGTCTACATCTTTATTTTGGCAGTGAACTGGAATTCCAACAGTAGGAATGTTTCTGGAAGCCATTGCTATGCCAGCTTGGTGAGCAATGGCTTAACTATAGACAGAAATTCTGTAGAAAATTACTAATGGTAACCAAAGGAGATGTGACCCCAATGCAACTGCCCCTCAACCAAATCTCAGAATTTCTCACAGCTCCTACTAGCTCTATTCAACACCACCAGCAATGAGATGAAGAGACAGTGAATGTAAAAAGACCGAGTCTGAACTGATTGGCATTTAAATAGATTACTTATGCAAATTTTACAAAAAAACCCCATGAACAAGTTGCTGAGACCTCTCTAAGGGTCTTTGAAGAACAGAAGGAAATAAGAAGACTTGAGATTTAAATTTCATTGGCTTCGTGGTAACTTAGTAAATCCTTTTCAATTCACCTAATTTACTGTTTTTCACCACGATCTTGCATTTATGGCCTGTCCTTACCACTTAATACTCATGTGACTTAAGCCAAGCTGATTAATCTTGCTGAATTATGATCTGAAAATCTATAAAATGGTGGTAAAATAATGAATTCTCCATCTGTTCCTGGAGCTATTGGGGGAATGCTGTGATGTAATCAAGGTTCTCAGAAGTAGTACATAGACCCTTGCCCATGGAGGGTTTGGAGATGAAGTGGAGGAGCTGCCTTTCATACACTCACGGGTTAGGACATAGGGACAAGGACTCCAGCAAGTATTTGAACTGACCTTGACTCGTGCTCAAGATAATAATCAAAAATTTAACAAAGCTTCCGAGGCCCTTGCCTCCTCTTTACACTCTTGTCCTACAACATCTTCCTTCCCTCCTTCCCTTCCATAGTTGCTGCTGAGTCCCTAGGAGATTTGCCATCTTGTAACCTACACCCTGGACCTTGTCCTATGCTGGCTTCCCTAACTGGAAAACTCAGATCTCCAGATCTCCACACTTTCTCCCTTTGCTTTCTACCTTTTCTAGTCCTGCTGAACACAGCTCACCTGACACCTTTTTCATAAAGTTGTCTCCAACATCCTCATCTAGATAAAGCACAACACCCTCCCCGCCACACACACACATACACACACACTGCCATGTGTCTCCACCAGATCCTGCCTCTCCTCTCTGCATGTAACACACTGCAGCTTCCCTGTCCACTCTCTCTCTCTGTCCCACAGTAGTGTGTGAGCTCTTAAAGTCTGGTAATACTTAGTGACATAGTGACTAACACTAATGTTTAGTAACTATTTCTCAAAGAATGCATACATGAAAAAAGGAGAAAGAGCCAATTCTGCGTCCCTTGGTGGCACCCAGAAAAGGCAGCATAAGTATACAATCCTCTGGGATGGGTCTTCAGGCAGTAGGCTGGCTAGGGAGAAAAGCAAACTTTCTCCTATCAGATGACAGGAGGTGAAAGGCTCACCCCCCGAGGGCACCTTTCAAGGAGCATGGACACCATTTGTTGAAGGCATTGACCCCAGCCCTCAAAGGGCTTGGAGAGGTTGTTGGACTGAATGAAGAAATCGTGTACAGGTCAGGGATGCTTTCGCGATAACACAGGTCTCCCTGACTGCCGGGATGACCGGCCTCATGAAAGAGCTGCAGGTGGCTGGAAGAGGTGTCGTGTTCACTCTGTGGCTATCCTTGCAGCTACCCTGAGAGGGAAGAAGGACTTTGCCCACTGAAGCAGCACAGAGACAAAAGTGGGAAAAGAGATGGATCATTAATCAGAAGACAATGGCCCTAGGTCGACCTCAGAATACACCTCGAAGGTTCAGGATGTAGCTCACCACTCAGCCTGTCCCTGGAAAAGTGTCCACCCTGTGCTTGGGTGACATCCCACTGTGCTCTTCAACAGGCAAAAGCAGAGCAGGAAGGCTGAGATTGTTTTTTCCCTTAAGATGCAGTGGGAAGGCTACTTTAATTGTAATTGTCTATTGTGGTGTTCAATTCTCCCATGACATAGACATCCTTCTGGTTCATATATGCTCCCCTATCAGAATACAAACATTCAAGCAGAATGTACTTTGAACCATATCACTCATTAACCCTTTCTATAAGCTGATATAATACACTCCTAACCTCAGAATTTTTAGCTGGGTCAGGGAGTTGGGAGTACTCTGAAAAGAATTTGAAATTCCAAAACCCACTGCCACCTCAAGCAATGTCTGTGTTAAATATCAGCAATATGGTGTTCTTGCTCATTATGAATGTTTCTTTATCTTAGTTCTCTGCAGCTACTACTTGCCTTCTCATCGTTCCTCTTTATTCATTGAGTTTCTTCTTTCTCTTCCTAGTGCATCAACCCCAAACCTGCAGGAGCATCTGTATGTATGTACATGGGAACTCTCGACCATAAAGCAGGTGGCATGTGATAATCAGGGCCTGTCTTCAATTCTCCCTCCTGATATTCAGTAGCTCTGTGTCCTTAAATATGTCACCAGCCTTATTTCCCTCCTTTGGAAAATAGAGAATAAATTATACCAACCCAGTTGTAGCTTTGAAAGTTAAGTGTAGCTCCACCGACTCATTTGGCACCCATGGGACCCTTTCTCCTTTCCCTCGGTCTCCATCTGGGCCTCGAAGCAACAACGAAGCCATGATCATGGCTCAGGTGTGCAGACTTGAGGTGGTTTGCTTTTCTCAAGGGCCAATATTACTTTTTTCTCCCTACCCGCATAAATGTTCTCAGTTAAGTTGCAATAAGGCTGCATATTAACAGCCTGGTCTTGAAAACACAATTTTTTTTTTTTTGCCAAAGGTAAACAAAGATCCTGCAATGTGACAACAGTGCTTCTCTAAAAGCACGGTGCTCAGGTTAGATGCATCAAAATCTATAGATTTCTATACAAAGATTCAGATTCTGGGATCCTGTCCTGGAGCTCTGATACAGGGGTCTCTAAAAATGTGGCCTGGAATCTGAATGCTTGCCCAGCACTCCAGGTGATTCTGATGTGCTCTGAAGTTTGAGACCTGCTGTCCTACAGGTTAAGCTTCGATCTAACCTGGCTATTAAAACACAAGACAGGAAAAACACTCAACAGCTGTACTTACCATTCACAGCAGTATAATGACCTTTTCCCACAGGTCCTCAAGACTCATGATCTGCCAGTTCCTCATAGCAGTAGTAGGGACAGAAGAGCCAGAGTGAGATGTTTCTAGATCTACTCTCCCTCTACCTGCCCTCACGCCTTCCCTCCAAAGAACTCTTGCCACTGAAAGAGGACCCACCAAAGCCCCCAAATGTGCAGACAAATGAATAAAATAAGTGTATATCTGTGTGTGTGTGAGAAAAACAGAGACAGAGATCTCTCCTTTCTGGGTTCATTACATGTTTCTCTTATTTTTTCTTTAAATTCCTGAAAAATGCAACTTTAGGTGAGCAGAATCACAATTAAATTCCATTACAGGGAAGGAATTTAGATGGCTAAAGGCATTATTGTTTTTAATACTGCGATTTGATCTATATGTTCATTTAGTTATCTTATGTGCTTCCCTTATAGTTGGAACTATTCTATCAAGTTTCAGGCTCCCACCTGATAAAAGGTTTTTGGACCAAGGCAACCACTTAAAACATTATCTGACAGAGAAATGAATTTAATGATGCCTCAGGTAAAGTGTAGTTGAAAGAGCGGTCGTCTAAATGTCGACAGATTTGAGGTTCCACCCCAAGGCAAGAGCTGTGGGACCCTGGGTAAGCTGATGTCTTCCTTGGCCCTCTGTTTCCCAATTGGGAAAATAAAAATCTGCGTGCTTCCCCAGTTGCAGGATAACGTTCTTTGATATGCTGTTGCTCACCTGAGGAAAAGGCCATGGTGTACCGCATCCCACATTAGAGAGTCTGAAATATTCAGGAAGGAATCATTCAGTGTAATTTCTCTCAACACAGCTTTTCCTGAGTCCATTTCATTTTCTGATTCTAGTTATTTACTGAACATCTGCATTGGACCAAGCACTGTTTCAGGGGCTGAAACAGCAGGAACAAAACAAATAACAACCTCTTCCCACAGGGAGCTTGTATCTTAGTGGGAGAGATGTATCACAACAGAAGAAATTATTAAAATATAGAAGGATTAGAGAATACAGTGAATCATGGGAGAGTATTGGGCTCGAAGGGAGATGTACATAAGCAACATTCTCTAGGAATCATTCTTATTAATATCTTTGGACCTGACTTTGGGCAAAAATATGACCTGGGAAACCCTGTACTGACTGACATGTGCCTAAAGACCAGTCTAATCCTAAAGTCATTGCTTCTCCTTCATGATCACACCAGGAATCTTGCAGTGACAGAGAGAAGTGGAATGTGTCTTTAAGGTCCCAGCTGGTTCTCGCCTCAGCTCACTCCGGGGATGTCTCATACTAATATAATCCAGTCCACTTACCCTTTGTTTGCCTGGTTCTAAGCCAGCAGCGCCAAGGAGATGCACTAAGGTATGAACAATTCCCTTTGACCTGAACAGCTGAGAGTCTTGCGAGATAAAACACCTGAGAAGACAATTCCAGGTCGAGTTTTGCAGCACACGGGGAATGCAGTGAACATATTAGATGAAGAATCTGAAGTTTGTCACCTAGTCTTTGTTCCACCTTTGACCAATAACCTTGCCCTGTCACTACCAAACTGGACCTTGATTTTGTGACACTTAAAATGCAAATATTGGACTACATGATATCCAGAGTGGCTTATATTGGAGAAATATTATACTATATACCTGTGTTTATATGAAAGAGATTTATTCGTTCACTTGACAAACATCTCATGAGTTCCCAGTGGTGCCTGACTCTGGAGCCAAGATAAATAATCCGAGAACCTTCTCTGAAAAAAAAAGAAACACATTCTCATTTAGTAATGCCTTTGGCTAACATTTACTGAGCATTTACTATGCATCAAGAGCTATTCTGAATACAATTCATATATAATTCATAACCCTGTGAGGTAAATACTATTATTAGCTGTACTATGAGAGGCGGAATTCTAGGATAACTCCCAGCCTGTGTCAGGGCCCTGCTGATGAATGTGGGTAGAACCTGTCAATCTGATGAGATGTCACTGTTGTGATTATGTTATGTCATGTGGAAAAAGAGATTCTGTACACTCTATCAAAGTCCCTCACCAGTTCATTTTTATAAGGGGGATTAGCCTGAGTAAGACTGAGCTCTTATGGAGGCCAGTAATCAAATACCCATGGTATGGTGTACTAAGTACAACTACAGCAAGTGGTTAAAATGATAGTCGTGATCAAATTTATCAGAGAAATTATTCAGTGATATTTTCTGCAGAGAGTCCATTGTTAAATATTTGGGAATCTTGCAAACTGGTTGTTAAATTGTTGGCAACTTGAAATTCACCATGGAGAGAGTACTGACCTCATGGAAATTGCTGCAAATAAGGCTTTTTTTTTTTTCCACGGGAGAGCTGGTTGACCAGCACATCAATGGCATGAGAGATTCGTCAGATATAATGTAAATAGAGACTGGATATAGAGCTAATGTTGCTATGATTCTGAGAAAAGAAAGGACTATTGTTTGATGGGACCAGTGCAGAGTAGCATCTTGAAAACCAGGAGCCTGTAGCTGGCTTGTGGAATGTGAGAAAATGGGAAGGCATTTTTAAATAGGGGCAGCACATTTGTAGGGTGGCACAAGGGTGGGGAGGAATGTCACACATGTGAGCACCTGAGCAGAAGGTCATGCTGGGCACATCATTCTTCATCATGAGATGCTGGCACTGCATGGTGTCAGGAGAGCAGAGTGAGCTCTGCATGAGAGGAGTTTGGATGGGCCCCAGCAACATACCAGATGGGGCAGGGGCGTGGGACACTCACAGCTGTCCATCAAGTGAGGTCCAGAGGCCCAGGACACAGGATACCGGAATGGGAAAGTGGCGATCCAGGCTCTGTCAAAAAAGAAGAGTGCTAATATGAACTCAGCTGGAAACCAAACTCACATCAGCTGGTACTGGGTTGGGTACAGCTACTTAATGTAACAGATGCTTCAACTGCATAATGGAGGCCAGAACTCTCTGGAGGAATGTGGTTTAGTTTTAGTTTTGTGTCCACTAGTGGAAAAAGTACAAATTTCTCAGGATCTGGTGATATACTGTTTCTCAGAGCCCTCTATGCACTGACGAAACAGCTGGCTATAAGGCACACATTTTAGCTTTTCACCTAGGTTTGCCTTAAAGAATCCTCTGGCGTGTTTTTTAATCTTCTCTGTGTTTGCACCCCTTCAATCCCGTTGGACTGATGCTGAGCTTCACATAGGCATGACAGACAGTCTCTCATCACAGACCTTTGCCACCTTCTCTGTGGACAGTGTGACCATTACTGGCCTGACCTAGGGGACAAAAAGTTAAATATCCACTGGGGCCAAACCGACCAACTGCAGCCAGAAGCCGCTGTGTTAATTCTTCCCCTTATGCTCCCTATGGAGAATCTTGAGATGAATTTCGTGGGGCTTCTCAGAAGGTTGGTGGGATCAAGAAAACACTCTCCTGTGTTGGTGGCCAGCTCACACCTTCCACGCCATATTCCACTCGTGACTCAGTCCTGGTCCCCATCAAAGCTTACACTGTTCAGCTTTCTGGGGAACCTGTAATGAGACATGTGCTAATTGGAGATTTATGGTTTTGCAAAAATAAAGAAGACAAGGTTCTTCACAACCAGCCTGCCTGCCAGGAGCAGAGCTTGCCGAAATGTGAGAGTCTTAGATTACTTTCCAAGTGAAAAGTTAAATGTAGCAGGTAGTTTCTGGTCCTCAGATTTCCCAGTGGCCCTAAGCCAGCCCTGTTCGATGTTTGGATGCAATACAACATATCCACAAACACCAAAGCTTGGAAGCAACTAATTTTCAAAATTTCATTGATTCAGCTGAGTTGAACATATGTATAGTTTTACTAGGTATAAGAAGTACCTTGTTTTGAGTATGTTGGCAACCATATGCTCACAGCTGAGGTCCTGATGCCATTCAAAAGAGGTAAATATTACTTTTTCAAGGATAAGAACTGGAACTTTCTGATATCATAAGCCTAAGCTAGTCTAAGAAGTACCTGTTTATTTTGGATCGCATTCTGTGGGTAAGCTATTTTCCTCACTACTTCAAAAGCATACGCATTTGCATTTTAATATCTAACTCTCTTACAGGGTGATTTTTATGTTTTCTGCCCTATTCTATGTACATTATGAGTTATTATTTTAATACTCACAAATATTAAAGTGTGTATACATTATTATTATTATTACCCATTTCCCATACAAGAAATCCAAGTCCTTCACATGCAAAGCAGCTTTCTGAAGATCTTGTGGCATGGTAACCTACAGAGTGAACTGAGATTTAGACCCAGTTGGGGCTGACTCTGTAGTCTGTACCCTTAATCCAGCCAACACATTGCCTCACATCTTGATGCCCTGTCATGTTGAGGCAGAAAAGTGAAAGACCATCCCAGTGCTTGGTGAATTGGGAATGCAGTGAAATGCCAGTAAACAGAGTCGGGTAGACACAGCCCCTAGTGAATGATTGCAAGTGAGGAAGAAAGTCAAAGAGCCTCACTGTTCGATACCTAGATATTCAGCAAACTTCTTCCTGTTGAGTTAACATGAACTGGTTTGACTTCATTTCGTTTGTTGGTTGAATTGTCTGAGGCCATACTAATCCAATGAACTCAGTCTAAAAATCCACCAGCTCCATCTGGTAAGTTCATGTGTGAATGTCCCTAGTCATCATCCCTTTGGCATTTTAACCGACTATTTGTCATGACCATGATTCAAGTGTCGACCAATTATTATGTGTAGTTTATCTCAGTCCACTGTCTAAATAGCTCTAAAATTATTACTTGGTGACGTGAACTACACAGAACTGAGGAAAAGAGTCCACCAGTCGTAATCTTATGCCTAAATGGCGTTAGTCTCAGCTAGCTTACTTTTGGAAATTAATTTTTTTCCTCTAAGAGAAGGAGCACTTGGAAAGTTAGTTTCCTTGGCAAATCATATGCTACTTCTTTGACTATATTTTAACTATGTAGGACTATGTACATGTAGTACAGAGGTCACACTTGAACTCTACATAGAGAAATCAACCTCTCTCCTATTTGTAGAAGTAGGAGAACTAAGAGTCTCCTAACCTCTTTTTATCAATCTGCCCAAATTGCTGAGACCCAAGGACTTGTTATTTTTTATTTCTGAGAACCAGTGCTGTTTGAGCACTGGTCTGAGTACTGGTCCTGTTCTATCATGGCTCTGATTGGGTGAGGGGTCTCTGGCTGTAACCCTGTTTGCTCAAGAGAGTATAGACAAGGGAGGAGTCCTGGAGACTCAGCTACAAAATTCCTGACTTCACCGCACTACACTGTGCAGTGGTCTTCTCTTCCATAAAGTAACACAGGGTCATTCAGGGGATGGAGTGGTACCATATATGAGAATCCTGCAGGGAAAGGGTTATGATTTCTTCTCATGGCCAGCAAGAGACGACACGCTGAGGTAAGAGACAGAACAATGGCTCCCCAAGATATCCATGTCTTAATACCTAGAGCCTGTGAAAGGTACTGCATATGGTGAAAGTGATTTTGATTAAATTAAGGATTTTGAGATGGAGAGGTTATATTGGATTATCCAGATGGACCTAAATATGATTATTAGCATCCTTCTAAGAGTGAGCAGAAGAAGATTTAACTAAAGAAGTGACATCAGAAAAAAGGGACTGGAGTGATGTCATGGGCCAGGGAATGCTGGTGGCCTCCGGGAGGAAGAAGGAAAGAAACCAATACTCTGCTAGAGCCGTGAGGAGGAGCCATCCCAGTCAACACCCTTATTTTAGCTCTATGAGACTCTTTCTAGGCTTCCGTCTTCCAGAACTATAAGAGAACAAAGCTGAATTATTTTAAGTCACTTAAATTTGTGGCTTCTTATTTCAGCAGCAAGAGGAAACTAATACATTGTCTTCATGATCTGTCCTCCTGTACTTACTGTCACTTTTTAATCTGTCTACTAAAATGACACACTCTACTTTCATGTCCTTCTTGTGGATCGTGCAGCTTTCACACCATGCCTCTAAGCAAAAACCTTTTTGAATATCATATGGTTTTTGTAGAGAAGATCATTATTTCACCTAACACTGACAGTGTTTGCAAGATTCAGTCCAGATTCTCTCAGTAGAAAAGAATTCAGAACACCAGTGCTAATGCTTTAGATCTAATGTGTCCCTCAAAAGTGTTGTGCACTCAGAAGTGGGTTTTGGGAAGATTATTAGGTTATTGAGTCATAACACTCATCAGTGGATTATGTGCTGTAAGGAGATGGGGCCTGGGTGGAGGGTGGGTCACTGGGGTGTGAACTAGAAGGACGTGCTTTTGTCCCCAGCCCCTTCCTTATCTCTGCACTTCCAGGCCACCACGTGTGAAGAGATTTCCTCCACCATGGTGCTTTTCCCACGGAGCCAGCTGACCGGACTAAACCACGAGCCAAAATAAATCTCCTTTAAGTAGTGGGTATTTTGTCCCAGCAACAGGAAAACTGACGAATATACCTAGTAAAAAGGGAAGACAGTTGAGATGAGCCCTAAAGTGATGCCTGTAATTCCATTGGCTGGGCCAAACAACTGACCAGCTATGCATCCATCAGCCAAAGTGTTTGAGTGGTTACTGTGTGGGTGTGGTAAATCAACAAAAGGAGATACATCTTTTGTTGAAAAGGAACCAGTGTGAGTATATCTGAAGTTAACATTAAAAATAAAATATAGTGGGGGGAAAAGGTCTTGTGCCTAACTGATCATGAGGCATTAGGAAAGTCATAACATTTCTGGGCCTTGGCTTCCTCTTCTAAGTGTAGGTGTCCCACTGTAGAAGCTGTACTTTTGAAGAACTTGCTCAGTAAATACCCACAAAGATGCTATAAATGTTGTTACTTCCACAAGTGAGGAGCTGCACCCTAAGCTCTCCACACCTGCCAAAGTCACACTGGTCTGGCTGCAGAATCCCTATGTCTCCCACTGCAACCCAAGACACAGCTATTCTCCATCATTGCGACAACTTTAAAAAAAAGAGAGAGAGAGACCACTTTCACCTTTACCATTCTGTACCTCTCCCAGCCACTGACCAAGCTGTTTGTTCCTTCTGCCCAGAATGTCCTTCCCTAACCTTTGCTTGTTGAAAAATATCATTTAACCCAATGGGAGCACCATCCTCCCAAATGAAAGTGATTCCCCCTCCATAACATATCATAAAGACTCACTTGTATATATTGCTACTACTTATTTATGTAGAGAAACTTTGTGTCCAACTTCCCAATCCTACCTTGAGATGAGAATTTAATTGTCCTTTTACACTCCCAGTACCAAGTATCATAGCTGCCACACTGTGCAAACTCATTATCCACTAAACTAAGTGCACATCCTTTGGACTAAGTATCAAAATGCTAACTTCTAGACCACTGTACAGCTCTTTCAGGAATTGAGAAAGAGTTTCAGGTTAGGTAGTCCAATAGCAGATCTCTGTATAGAGGCAGGACCCCAGAGAAGCACATCTTCAGCATGAAATAAAGCCAACTGCATCACACTCTGGATTTCAAGTAGAGGTATAGGGAATTATCTCCACTACACACCCAAACTCAGGCATACTCTGCTACTACCTGCTCTAGAATCTAAAACTGTTCCGCACTGACAGAAACAAATGCAAATCCACCCTGAAAAACCCATCTCCATCCCAGGCATCAAACATTCAAGATTAAGTGTCAGAGGAGGAACTTTCAGTTAAAATTGCCAAGCCAGAAAAAGAATCAAATCAACACAGAAGTATGCACCACAGCAAAATCCTGCAAGCATAGCAGGTAGCAGGACTGAACACGTAAATACATTTCAAGTCAAATTATCGTATGAGAATATAAAGAAGAATAAGTGTTCAGTAACAGAAAGTAGAAAACCAAAGAGCAGATTAAAAAATTGAACAAAGTAGAACCCCCTAAAAGTAAAAGAAAAACTGAAATAGATTATGGATTTAAATATGAAAGGGAAAAACTTTTCTTATTGTTACAACTTGTTATTTTAAACACCGAGTCCCGATCCACAGTTGACAAAACAGTTCCATGAATCAAGACATACGTATGAAAATGTTCATGGCGGTGTTGCTTCATAGTAGGCTCAAATCAGAAGCAAGCTAAGTGTCCGCCAAAAGAATGAATCAATATACCGTGATCTGTTTTTATAGTGCACTTCTCTTCCACAAGAGAATTAATGGACCACAGCTACATGTGGCTCTTGAGATGAATCTCGGGAACATCAGTGTTAAGTGAGAAGTCTTAGCAGAAGCTAAAGAATACATACACACAGCATAGTATATCACACTGTCTATGCAGAATTATTTTAAAGTAAATTTTAAATGTCAGAACATGGCATATGGTGACGCAGTGGAGAAAATTCGGGGTTTAAAGTTGCAGATACATGAGGAACTAAAATTCCCCAAAGGAACTCTCCAGCACAGAGAATGTCTGTACAGCAAACAGAGAAAGAAGGTCTTTTCTTCCCGGTGATGACCTCAGCAACTGTGACGCTGGGCCTTTAGAACACACAGATGTTCCCCAATTCCTGACAGGGCTTGCTCCAATAAATCCTTCACAAATTGAAAACATGGTGGGTCAAAAATACACTGACTACATTGAATGCACCAAGCCCCATGGCTTAGCGACGCAGTGCCCTCGGGCATGGGCTGTCTTTAGGGTGCAGCAGAGGACAGTGAGCTGCAGCTCCCTTCTGCCCCCCAACACCACTGGAGAACCCGACTGCACATCACCAGCAACATTCATAGCACGGTTTCTACTTGAAAATGTGTGATTCTTGCACCATGTAAGGCTGCGAAATCATAAACCAAACCATTGTATTTGGGGACTTTTATACTCATTAAAAAATTGGAAGAAAGGAAGAAGAAAAGAAAGAAGGAATGGAAGAAGAGAGGAAGGGAGGGAGAAAAAGAGGAAGGAAGCTGGGTCTGAGCACACGGACTAGCAGCTTTGTCTGTCTCTTTGCATCTGTTCTATGCTCTGTGGAGTGGGTGCTACGGAGAGAGTCAAGCTTCCTAATTTTAGGTATGAGAACTAAGTGCTGGGATTAGTCTCCTCTGCTTTTCCTGTGGTGAGGATCAAGTACAGCAATGCTTGGAAGATGGCTGCTTACCCTCTAAAGCTTTATGCAAATATTAATTGTTCTGCTGATGCTCTGGCCCCAAGATTTAGGCCTCCCTGTAAAGGGAGTTTCTGGACCACTCAGAGGCTCTTAGGACTAAAAGCCCACGCCCCTCCTGCTGGCTGCTGCCTAGGAGAAAAAAAAACTGAATGGCAAAGTCTTTCTCCTGCAATCAGAGATAAGGACAGAGAAAGGGTGTTGACAATAAGCCTCACCTGGCCCCTGGGCAGTAGGAGCAGGTCCTGGGTTGCTGAATGGGTGTGAATGAAGGCTGTGAAGGGGCGAGGATTACCTGCTCACCTCCGGGGCACCTCCGGGTCAGGAGCTACTTGGGTCAAGAAATTGAGAGGGCCCTGGGGGCTTCGAGAATCCAACCACATTCTTCACCTGAGGAGAAAGGTTCCACCTGTGCCGCTGGCTAACTCAGTCCCCCCTCCTCCACCCCTCTCCCAACTCTCCAGTCTAAAAGAAGGTTTAGGAATGTCATCCAGCCTGTGCCTAGCTGCACCTTCAGGCAGGTGAGCTCCGAGACACAGGAACAGAAGAACCATTGCATAGCTAAAGTCTCCCCACCCATACATCAGAAGGACTGGGGCAGCCCTTCCCACGGTGCACCTGCAGAGAAGCTCACATGTCTCCCAGGGGTCTTCCTGACCCCAGCTCCTGGGCAGAGTTGCTGCTAAGGATGCCAGTCCTGCACAACTCCTGCCCACCAGCTCCAGCCTGGCCCACCTGAGCACAGGTGCTTTGCACCCACAGGGTGGGAGTTGGGACTTGGCCAAGAGGCTGCTAGGGTTATTCAAAGGACCCAGGCTGCAGGACCAAGTGGCAGCAGTAACCATATTTGTAGCTCAAGGCCACCAGGAGTAGGAAATGTGGGCCTTTTACAGGTGGAGTCAGCACTGTTCATAATGAATGAGTAAAGAGAGACTGCACGGCACCAAGAGATGAAAGTGGCAAGATTAACCTAAAAGTGTCGCATTTTCCTGGATGACTGTGTATGGGAGTCTTCTGTGCATGGTGTTCTTCCATTCGTGAAACCACCCTCGAAGTCAGCACCAGTGTCACCCGTTCTGCAGAGGCCCCCGGTGTCTGAT
Source organism: Fukomys damarensis (assembly GCF_012274545.1). Lineage (NCBI taxonomy): Eukaryota > Metazoa > Chordata > Mammalia > Rodentia > Bathyergidae > Fukomys > Fukomys damarensis. The sequence goes on along the minus strand of NW_022900931.1, from coordinate 43,257,825 downwards.
ACAGTGGAGCTGGTCATGCAGAGTGAAGATGTAGCCCAGAGCATGGCTGGGGAAACCAGGGGGGTGACTCCAGATCCCTCTGTCCCAGCCCTTGCTCCTCTGCCCAGGGAGAGCAGCCAACTGCTATGTGCCAGGTTCTGACCCAAGACCACGGAGTGCAGGGCAAGTTCTGAGTTTTTAGGAGGCCACAAGACAGGCTGTGCCCACAGAGCCCAGCCACAGCCACTAGCGCTGACAGTTACCAGCACTTGGGAGTGCTTGGTGCAGGCTGCATCTCAGCCCAGAAACATGAACAAGGTAGACACAGCCTCTCCTCCCATAGCCCATGACACAGAGGGGACTGTGAAAGGCCCTAAGAAGGGTAGAGGTCCAGACACAGGAGGAGGAGTCAGCAGACCTCCAGCAGGAAGCCGTGTCTAATCTGGGGAGAAAGGCCTGGTAAACTAGTTTGTGTGTGTGTGTGTGTGTGTGTGTGTGTGTGTGTGTTCCGTATGTTTGTGCATGGGGTGAGGTGTAGCACAAGTAGCCTGTACAAACTCCAGATGCAGGGGCAATGTGACAGAAGAGAGGAAGCAAAGGACTAGGGGCCGAATTTGCCTTCCAAAAGCTCCCACTTATGTCACATGGGAAGAGCGTAGCCTTCTCCCCGCTGGGGTGGACAGTGGGAGAAATGAACCTGTTATTATGGATGCAAGAGGAGGGCTTCAAAGAAGGATCCTCTGGCAGCTGTACTCATGTGTGACTTCCCTAGGGAAGGATGGAACAGGCAGCCCAGTGCCTTGCACTGACCTGTGTGCTCCTCAGCAGAGCAGCATACAGGAGACACCACCTTGGGCTGGCAGGTCCAGCCTGGCCAGGCACAAGCCCACAGCAGGCAGCAGTGAGCATCTGCCAGTTGTGATGCTCACTGTTCCTTCTGGGGGCCCCAACAGCCATCCATCCTTCTTCTGACATTACCAGTTTCTCCTCCCCACAGCCCACTGCCACTGGAGGGATCTGGTATAAAACATCTCTTTTCATCTCAGTGCTGTTTAACATTCTTGAAAGCAATGAGTAGTGAGCTCCTGCAACCCTGAGTGTGAGTCAGGGTGGTAACACCAGGCTATGACAGGGCTCCTTGTATTCTTCACTCCCATTTTTTTAAAAATGCAGCTGGGTTTGGTGGTGCAGGCCTGTAATCCCAGCACTCTGGGAGGCTGAGGCAAGACGACTGAAAGTTTGAGACCACCCTAGGCAACCTAGCAGCTTAGTGAGACCCTGTCTCAAAGTACACAAATATAAATCAATAAATAACCTGGGGATGGAGTTCAGTGGACAGAGCCTGGGTTAAATCCCTGGTACCACAAAAAAGCTACTTTTCACTTAAGAATGTAATAAAAAGTAAAACCTTTTTGTTTTAAATCTCAACCTGTGAGTGCACTTTTTTGAAAACCAGTGCAGTGATATGGATAGTAGGTACAAAGTACTGAATAAGATTATGACCTTCAATTGGGTAATTGGCCAACTAACTTGCTGTTCTTCTCATGAAACATCTTTTTTACCTGAAAAGTGGCTGACAAACTATGATTATGTAGGCCTACATATTTAGTAGACAGCTTCTCAGAAAGGAGCCGAGGGAGCTTGTCACTTCAAGGGGAAAACTTTTATTGCCAGTAATAAAACTCAAGTGTTCAAAAGAAAATTAGAATTTTGGAAAACTTTTGCAAATTTTGCATTCGCTTCTGTATTTTGCTTTTGGCAGCCTTCCACTCACTTCAGAGCCTCTTCTGATGCAAACACTAGTGATATTAACAAATGCGCTTTTTAAAAATTATTTTAATGATGAAACATGTTGACTTTGGTAAGAGCTGCCTACCTCAGTGAGTGATAGATTCAAAAAGAACAACGAGTGATGTTACCAAATCCAGCATGGGTTTTAAAACTTATTCAAAGTGCAGGGTGATCAGTTGCCCTTCATTTGCCCAGCATGGTCAAGGGTGTCCAGGGTCCATTCATATGGAACAGTCACCAGCACTCAAATTTAGCTCAGATCCTTGGACATAAACAAGCCGAAGAGCAAGTGATTACCTAGTGGACACACAAAGTGTAGACAGTTACTCTCTAGGAGGCAGGTTGGTGGTCCCACCAACCCAGATTCACCCCCCGATAATGATGCATGTGCTTGACCAAGCCTATTCTGTAAGGACTTCCTGACAGGCGTCAGTGTAAAAGGAAATAGAACAGACCAAGAGAGGGTGCAAGAAAGTGACAGTGAAAGAACTCAGTTCATGGTCTGATTAGCCGGTAAAAGACAAGCCAATGCTAATAAATTTAAATTGTACTAGAGCCTCTTGTTCACGTGTTTCACGCTAAAACTGCAAGTTCATTTTTGCCACACATCTAGTGTTTGGAATTCTTCTTTTGGCCCAAACTGCCTAAACGTACCTATTCTGGCATGGTAACCACTATCCACAGGTGGCTGGTGAGCCTCAAAATGTAGCTAGTAAAACACATTGAAAATGCTATTTGGATAGATAGGGCTCAGGAAAATATATTATTAAATTAGTATCACCCATTTCTTTTTACCCTTTTAGAAAACACAGTTTAAATGTCATTCTTCCTGGGCTGCCTAGAGCACAGCCTCAGTTCAGCTTCTGACATTCAGGTTGGCAGAGGCCTGGCTCCTTCCCTGTGCCCTATTTGCAATGATGTACAGAAGGTCACTCACAGCCAGCCCCTTTCCCTGGTCTGATAACATCGGAGGGAGCTCCCCACCTGAAAGGCAATCTCCAGCAAATCTCAGGCTGGCCGTCAGGCAAGACCAGAGGACAAAGAGCAATTGTTGATTGAGTGTTCCGATCCTTGATCCTTGAGGAAAGGTCAGTCCCAATCCTTCCTTTCTCCTCTCACTCTCCTGTGCCTGAACAGACCTCCATTCTCCCTGCACAGCTCTCTCTCAGAAAGACCCCTCCTCTCTAAGCCTGCCCCAGCTTCCTCCTGCTCTCCTCGGACCTTCTGGAATAATGGTAGGCACTGGGGGAGCTGCACGTAACGTCAGCAGGAGAGGGCTGGCTGCCCACAAACTTCCATTCACAACTATATTTTGCCAAGGGCGGCACAGAGCACCTGAAGAGGTTTCCAGTCAAGTGAAAGGGCAGGTAGGGCAGAGGAGTGACCCAAGCAAGTTAGGCTCTCTGCTCGCCTGAATGTCAGAAGGTAGACTGAGGCTGTAGTCTAGAACTATGCTGTCCAGATGAATGAACCATGAACCACCAGTGTTTTCCAGTAGCCTCTCCAGGAACCTTCCTCCAAGGAGCTCACCTAGCCAGGCTGAATCCCAGACAGGTACCTGATGTCTCACAAAGGTCAGTTTGAACCCTTGTTCACATTCGGTGATTGTATTTGTCAGAGGCAGTCTCTCCGAACAAGGGGGCAGGCTGTGACGGGATTTATACAGGTACTTAAAGGATCCTTCGTGTTCTGAGTTTCTCAAACTCTAATATCTTTAATCCTCCCCACTCCCTCTTTTTCTTTGTCTAGTCAGTGATCAAATCCAGGGACTTTTGCTTGACACACGGCAATACCTGGAATCAGTGCACTTTTCTCCCCACGTCCATGTCACTACACCAGGCAGTCACAGCTTTGCAAGTAGAGCAACTACAATAGCCACTGCCACATTCCAGGCAGCTACTGATTTGGCGTTTCTATTTTCAGACCAATTTAGCAAGAGGTATCTTTGTCCTCATTTACTAATAAGTAAACAAGGGTCTCAGGGTGGAAGGAATGCACTGCATGAAATGATAGAATTACAACTTGAGTAGTCCTGACTTCGAAGCTTGTGGACTTCCCTCTCTTGATGTAACGAGAAGAGAAATAACCAAAGTCATTTCTATCTAAATGTCAATGTTGGTTGTCATGTCTGAATGAAAAGTAAAATATTGAACCTATAGCATTAGTAATTTCAAATTTCCAACTGTTGGGGTGTGTTTGAGGTTGGCTGACATGAGTCCTCACTTGTTGGGATTTATTTTACTTAGGTCTCCACTATACGGCCAACCCTATTTCATGGTTATTTTTCATGTATAGTTCATTAAATAGTCTTATATATTTTGTTATAAGTACACTATAAATATTTAATCATGTGCCTAATCTGCATACATCCTGGCAGCTTTATAAATTTAGGAGCTCTGTCTTTACAGCATCCCATGGTAGTACCTTCTTTCAGAAGAAGCACAAGACAGGTAAGTGGGTTTGAATAAGGTTTGGTGCCTCGTGGGTAAAGCCTCATCTGTGAAAGGGGAGCCCAACCAACACGGGTGCCATTTCCCGGCTTCCTCAGCCCTCCCAATGTTCTCGCTACATTGGCTGAGCTCCCTGTCCATAGTGCACTTGGCACTTACACTGTAAATGCTTCCTCTTTCTGAGTTGTCCTTCCCCGCCATGAGTTGTGGGCATTCTCCTCATCCTCTCAGCCTATTATAAATCACCTTCACCCGATTTCATCCCTCACCCTCCATCTCCACTGAGCTCCTTTGGAGCTCTGCAGGCATCTTTATGAAGAGCCCCAACCCTATCCTAATTGATCTGCTTGCAAATCTGTGCTCACCGGTAAAATTACACTCTATGTGGCTGATTCTGTTCCAGAACTTGGTGTGGCAAGGAAGCACACACTTCCCAGATATTCTTTTATCACAGGATTGACCAGAGGCAAAAGACTTAGAATGCAAGACACAGACAAAACATCTTGATCAGAATATAATCAAGAAAGGGCCAGGGGTGTAGCTCAGTGGCACTGTGCCTGCCCAGCAAGCACAAGATCCTGAGTTTGATCCCTGGTACCAAAAAAAAAAAAAGAAAAAAAAGAAAGAAAGAAACATAATGAAGAAAATCTTTTTTCTTAGATTAAAAAGGGGTTCTTTGCTTGATTAGGAGAAGGAGAAAGGATGGGCAGCTGCAATGGCTTCCTAGTAAGGCGATCAAAGGGAAATTACATCAAGGTAAAATGTGCCCACATTGGCGACAGATTATGACAACTATGCATAAAGATGTCATTGGCACTGGAGATGATGACAGGCACCAGGTGATAGCAGAAGACCAGCACCACATGGGCACTTCTTTGCTGCCTTGAGCCCAACCAGAATCCAGATAATGAAGTGACTATGGATCTGGAGAGGGAAACCAGCCTCAGGGAAAAGGACTGAGCTGCATACTAGATGGCCATACAGAAAATAGGGACATAGATAGCGATGCCCTCTCCCACCGGGAGCCACCATTGCTCTCAATGCCAGGAAGGTAGCCATGCAGGTGCCCCTGAACCCCCATAACTCTACTCCCCCCCACCACAGGCACTCTCAGACCTCCTGACTGTGCCAGTCTTTGGACCCACTCTGCAGAGGCAGAGGTGGTCATAAAGGGTATTTTTCTGAGTTCCCAACTTTGAACATCTTTAAAGAAAGGGCATGGGAAACCTGTAATAGAACGTTGTGGAGTTCAACCATTGAGAAGATTGGGGAACTCAATCTGGGCCTTGCAGCCTGAGGTCAGTCAGCATCAGGGGGTTCAGCCATCAGCTAACTGAGATCAGGGGTCTTGCATCCTCGCTCTGTCTGAGCCATTAAATGGTAAATACACTATATTGAAATTTTGCTCACTGCAGACATGTTCTGGACTGCTTCTTGATTTCAATTTAATTCAAATGATTTAAGGGTGATAGACTAGTGACTACCACAGGTGGTCAGTTTCCAAGTTGTGCTTGATCATAATGTGCTGCTGATTGTATCAATGGGATAAAGGATTGTGGTTGATTTGATGAGCTGTTTTCTCTGATGTTATGAAGATGAGAATGTCTGTGGGTCACCAGAGACCCAGAAGCTAGGGCACAACTATATCAGGAAGATTTGGGTGATAACCCAGAGATTAAACCAAGGACAGCCTCACAACAAAAATAAAAATGAGAAAACACTTAAGCAAGACACAAAGACAGACTTCCAGTTCACCAATGGCAAACAGTAGGGCAAATGAGGATGAAAAGGCTGACAATAAACCACCAGGACACCCTGAACTCAATGCACAGGAAGTAACAAAACAGATCAATCAGGCTCTAGAAAAATTCAAAACAGAAATAATTTCCCAGGTAACTCTAGAGATGGTGAGCAAAATGAAAGTCATGATTTGAGACTCTAGAGCAGAAACTGACAAAAAAAATAGATGAGCTCAGGACCACGATAGAAGCTATGAAGGCCCAGCATAAGAAAGAAATGGAAACAAAAAACACCCAACATAGGAAAGAAATGGAATCCATAAAACAGATTCAAACAGATATCCAGGAGATTAAATACTCCATTGAAAGTACATGTAACAGAATAAAAGAATGCAAAGATAGACTCTCAGATATAGAAGATAAGATTGCAGTCAGTGACCATGACAAGAGAGGACTCTTAAAAACAGTAGGGGATCATGAGAAATCAATCCAACAATTCCTAGATGATGCAAAGAAGAATAACATAAGACTGATAGGAATCCATGAAGTAGCAGGAGAAAATACAAATGACTTAAAAAAAGCTGTTCACAGAATTAATGACAGAAAACTTCCCAAACAGAGGGGAAGAATTTGACATTCAGATAAGTGAGGCATATAGGACCCCAACTAGTCACAATAAAAAAAATCCACACCTAGACATATAATAATCAAGATCCCAGAAACCCAACAGAAGAACAAAATACTACAAGCAGTAAGAGAAAAGAAACAAATCACATGCAAAGGAAAGCCCATCAGAATCACAGCAGACTTTTCAATACAAACCCTTAGGGCAAAGAGAGCCTGGAGTGAGATATTTCAAGTACTAAAAGAGAACAACCTCCAACCTAGACAGATGTATTCTGCAAAACTCTCTTTCAAAATGGATGAGGAAATAAGACACTTCCATGACAAAGAACACCTGAGAAACTACATGAATACCAAACCAGCACTACAAGTAATTCTAAACAAGATCCTAGAAAAAGACAATGAAGGCAACAACACTATGAGGCCCAACAGAGCAAATCAAATAGGCCAGGCAAGAAACTAAATGGAGAAGGTGAAAAAGTAAAGAGTCAACAAAAGGCCAATAACAGGACAATACTAAGTCAGTACATATCAGTTATAACCATCAATGTCAATGGCCTCAACTCACCAATCAAGAGAAATAGAATGGCAAAATGGAATAAGAAGCAAAATCCAACACTATGTTGTATACAAGAAACACACCTAGTGCAAAAAGAAGCCCATAGACTGAAAGTGAAAGGATGGAAAACAATTCTCCATGTGACAGGAGCCCAGAAAAAATCAGGGGCAGTAATCTTATTGGCAGACAAAGTAAATTTCAAACCAAAAGCGATTCTAGTTATTATTGATGTAGGACGATACTGTATCATACCTCTGTGAATGTAAAATATCTTGTACCTGCTTTATGTTATGTAGTAGGGACTGTGCTTTATCAGAGCTATTTTTAATGATATTACTCTAGAATGTTCTCTTTCCAGATGATGATTAAGATGCTAATAAAAAAAATGGTGCCAGGTACCACAATAGCAATAGAACTTTGTTGTTTTCTGGGTATTATTCTTTTCTTTGTTTTTTTGTTTTTGTTTTTTTAATGGAGTATGCTGAATGTCTCTAATTTTGTTCAGATGATTGCAGAACCTGGAAAAGCTGTTGCTGCTATTGATGCATAACATACTGCTATTATTGGTCTTTTCATATAAATATAAATATAAATATATAATTTGAATTTTTGGAAACTTTAACTGTGCTGTCAACTTTGGGAAAAGTTATCCCAATTTACTGTGTTGAGTTGGCATTGTACAGAAATTGGCAGCCATATTGGTCCAGAAATGTTAATTTTTTTTCCATTTGTACAGGGGTAACGCACTGTATTAAATATGTAAGGTCATATCTACATGGGTTTGATACAGAAGCTAATAAAGTATTCTCTAAATAATGAAAAATAAAGGAATAAGACTAGAAGAGCAGGAAGCAATTTAAATATTTTCAGGGACCATTTTCATCTTCAGAATTAAGAATTATTTTAATCTTACATCATTGCCTTTTCTCTTTTACTTTCCTTTTTAGTTTTATGTTAGGATTCCCTATTTTTAATGTTCATACAGAGATTTCTTTAACTGAAATACTGAATAGTTTCTCTGGTGTGAAAAACTATAATAGTACACAAGATCCTAATGAGATAATTAATAATGTGAAATAGGAAGTAAAGGGCTAAAGGTGTAGGGAAAGTGGGAAAGGTGGGGGAAAGGTAATAAGGGAGAGGAAAAAAATATGAGAAATTGAAAAAATGGAAATCAAGTGTTTGTAAATGAGGAGGGGAGGAGAGGGTGAAGGGAGGGCAGGGACAAGGGGAAAAAATGAGAATCAAGACCTATTACATAAAGGTACAGGATCCCAATAATGAATGTAACTGTATTGTATACCTAGATTGCACCAATAAATTCAATAAAAAGAAAATAGGGGCATATTCATTCGAGTGGACTTGGTGAGCTTCAGACTGGAATCCACAGTAGTACCCAGGCCTAGAGAGATACAGACAGGCTTCCAAAGTTTTTCTTCAGTGTTGGAGGGTGGATGAATGAACAACTCATGGTTGCTGAACTTCCTGTGTTATACCTAATGAGTATTCAATTGCTGAGTTTCAGGAAAACAATAAATAACACCACTGTCTTTGCTTCCCAAAATGGTAACTAAGTGACAAAATTACAGAAGAATGACCACATTGGGATTTTTTTTTAAATCCAACTTATCAGTAAATCTAACGAGTGAAACTTGAATCTGTAGGCACTTTCGGGATCCCCAGTGCCACCCACTTGAATGGAACTCCCCTTTGCCCGCTGACTGCACTTGTCTCTGTCACCTTCCATAAGAACAAGCTAAAAACACCTGCGTGCTGAGTGCAGGCCAGAGAGACATTGATGACCCACAGATGCAGCAAAGCTGAGACAAGAACACCCAGCTCCTTCACAAAGTCAGGCATCATGTCCTCTTCGCAGGAGGAGTGAGCTGGCACCCAGAGGAAAAGTTGGGAGGTGTCTCTAATAGTCCTCCCAGAAACTCAAGAGCAGAGGGACAGAGGTGTCTCTCCAAAATCAGTGAGTAGCTTGGCATTTGCATGATGTAGGATCTGTGATGAATCCAGCCCTCCCCGCCCTCCCCACCGCCTTCATCCTTCCTGAACACCACTCCTCTGGTCCTCTGCTAAGCTTGGCCATGGCATGGGCGCCACATGACTGGTGTCTTTAAGTCCTTAGAGTAGTAGTTCAGTTTCCTCTTTTCTGCTTTTTCTCCCAAATTATGGCAGATGGTTGCAAGAAGCATCCTTCACATTGTAGGATTTAAGCAGAGTACTTGACTCAGTAATTCTCATCTCTCCCAGCTCTCTCTCTCTCTCTCTCTCTCTCTCACACACACACACGGCCATTCTAGGGCTTTGTCCAAATAGTAACTTACACCCGGGATTCAGGGTGAACAACGGGCCTGCCCCGGGAGTATGACTTCTAAGTGCATGTGGTTGTGTGCATACTAGGTGTCCACATAAATGTGTGTGTGTGAAAGCTGACTGGTAAAGTTGCACTGGTGACGAGACTGGCAGGATGTAGCAAATAGTGTACAGAATTGCCTGTTTGTTCTCCTGCAGGATCTGGGCAATAGGATGAAATCCCACATTGGCTGTAGTTGCCCAGATATGCATAGGAAAATCTAGAGAAGTCTGTTGAGAAATGGCCTTGACCTCTCTTTAAGGACAGAGGACCCAGCTCCAATCTGTGCCTTGCAGAGCACCTACCCACTCCAGAGTCAAAGACAATCACCCCTCCCTTGGCCTCGGTGGGTGCCCACTGCCTGGGAATGTGGGGTCTGGACTTTCCCTCTTCATCTTAGCCATCGCTTGTTTCCATTTCTTCCGAACTAGGTTTGGCTTTGTGGGTCGGTTAGGATTAGATTTGGCTGTGAGTCAAAGGAGCACAAAAAACCAGCAAGTTAAAGAAAAAGAAAGATTTATTTTTCATATTTGTAGAAGCCAAGACATAGTTGAGGGCTGCAGTGACAGCCGAGCTCTCAGGAGTCCTCAGGAATCCAGGCTCCTTCCGTCTTGCTCCCAGTGTGTAGCCTCCATTCACAAGTTCATCTCATGGTCTCACATCGTTGCTCTGGCTCTAGCCATCACAGCCGCATCCCATCCAGGAAGAATGGAGTGACAGAAGAAGAGGAAAAGGGCAGAGGCCAGTTGTCTCTTAAGGAAGGCAGTTAAAACATGTCATGTGACACTTCTGCATATCTGGCTGGAAAGAGACTGAGAAGTGTAGATTTTATTTCAAGGAAGACTGTGCCATCTAAAAATGTAGGGTACTATTATAGAGGGAAATAGATTATATGGACTAACCAGCAGCGTTAGTCAGACCTTGGAATTCAGTGCCCGAGTTAGTGACAAAAATGTTCCTGCCACCAACATTTTCACCATCAGCCTTATCCAGTTCCTCTGATTCTACTGCCCCACCCAGAGCATTGTCTGTACACACAAACACACACACGTTGCTCTCTTACTACTCACTCACACTAGTTCTTTTGCTTAGAATGCTCTCCCTTCTCCTCTCAATCTAGCTAAATTCTACCCACCCTTGAAGGCTGAGTTCAAGCCCCACCTTTTTGAAGAAGTCTCTTCTTCCCTTCCCATCCCATGCCCCAATGACTTCTCTTTTGCAAACTCCTACAGTGCACATTATCTGTACCAGCAGTCTGACCCTTGGCATGCACAGACACACGTGTTACGTCCACACACAGGTCTTTTACCTGCAACAAGAATGTAAGCTCCTGTGTGCAGGAGAGATACCAGGACCCCTCCATGATGCCTCTCATCCATGAGGCATATGTGTAGTCCTAAGACTTCTGCTGTGCCCACCACTTGGATGTCAGAGTGGAACAAGAGCCAGGAGAAATGAATCAGAAACTCAGCTCTGACCCTAAGTCGCTCTGTATCCTGGGGCCAGGCCTTACCTTCTTTGAGCTTCAAGTTTCTCACCTATAAAATGAAGACATGGTTGCCTAAGTGAACCCAGAGGGCTGCAATAAGGAACAGGACACACACACACACACAAGTGCACACAAGCACACACACACAGACTCACACACACTTTTTACAATGCTAAGATTGTAGCAGCTATTTTTTTTAACTTCAATCCAAAGATATTAGCAACTCTGACTAAAAGTAGAGACTGGCAGAAAAGGGCATCTGGAGGCCAGTTCTGGAAACATGGGGTGCAGGGCAGCTTCAGGCAGCTGGAGCTCTTTGGCCATCCATCAGCACCTCCCGAGACCAACTAGAGGGCTGCAAAGGAACAGGACACACACACACACACACAAGTGCACACAAGCACACACACACAGACTCACACACACTTTTTACAATGCTAAGATTGTAGCAGCTATTTTTTTTAACTTCAATCCAAAGATATTAGCAACTCTGACTAAAAGTAGAGACTGGCAGAAAAGGGCATCTGGAGGCCAGTTCTGGAAACATGGGGTGCAGGGCAGCTTCAGGCAGCTGGAGCTCTTTGGCCATCCATCAGCACCTCCCGAGACCAACTAGCTCCAACCAAGTTTCTGGCTTTGGACCAATCCCTCAAGGCCTGGGAGAGTGGCTGGCCAAGCTCGGGTTAGGTGGCCCTGCCTCTTGCTTATGGCAGCCCAGGCGGCCTTGATTTACAGTCCTACACTGAGTGTGCACAAACAGGAAAGTCAAGTCCCCAAGGGAACTCAGGGTGATGCTATCAGCATGATGTGGTGTGGCCAGAATGCACCAAACACCCACACGTGCACTACTGAGGGATAGTGGCCCTTTCCTTTGAATCTCAAGGTACTTCAGAGTGCAGGACACTAACTCCAAGATGCTTCTGTAGGCCTGATCTGTGAACCCCTTTGGAGAACATCAACTTATCAGATTCTTTCTACTCATGAAAGTTAGAAGAAAACTTTACAGAATGCCAAGTCTCCTGGTTTGTGGCCTTTGATACAGTGCAAGTTAAATTTCATAAAGTTTTTCCCTCATAAGTTGTCATCCCTAAGGGGGCAGGGCCAATGCTCTTTCTGCTCACCTCTGTATACATCTCATCTACCTCAGAACCAGTATATTCCAGGTGCTTAAGACACACTAAATAAATGGAGGAATAAATGACAGCATAAGGTGCTACAAGGGCCAGACAGATGAGGCAGCCCCACTCTGATCTGGGGGTAGCCCTTCCGTGCTGCCCTGTGTATCTGTCCTGCTAGGAGAGTCATTCCCATGGCCCTCCGAGCCATGCCCACTGGGACAACACCGAGGAGCCCTTCAATCTGTATAGCATCCAAGTCTGCAAAGCTCTCTCCTACTTATATCTGTGGTGTTCACAATGCCCAGCCTGTAAGACAGCCAAGTGTCACCGGCCCCATTTAACAGATGAAGAAATGAAAGCTGAGAGCCTCGCTTAAGGTTACACATCTAAGAAACTTCACACATCACACAAGCTTCAAGGCTGCATAATCTTCACTTCACATCATTCATGCACAGACAGACTACAATTTTATCATTAAAAAAAACCCTCAAGGTCCTCTTGCAAGCCCTAATTACAGCTTTCCTCTTCTTGACATCAATCAAGCATGTTACACCATGGTAAACAAAGGGACTCAGGAAAACAATGCATTAATTCAGTACTGATTCCACTGACTCTTCATGGTGGATTTTATTGTAGTGAAATCATTCCACTGTAGTTACTATTAACTACTAACCATTATAAGTAGTTTTCATCCAGTTTGGGTTGATTTCAGAGACAGAAAAAGAAAAAAGAGAGGGGCAGACAGACATTGATTTCACTTGCAGTATGGTTAACATTTTATTTTGTCTTGGAGTTTGGAAATGACAAATTAATTCCATCTTTTTCCCATTTTTGACTTGTGCTAGGTCAACTCCAATTTTTCCCAGACAGCAAATATTCAGCCTTTGACTCCAGGCACTCCACTTTGAACCCCACCTTCATAAACTGTCCCCTGATACAAGTTCCAAAAACCAGGTGATGATAAATGGCTGAAGAATCACCGATGACCTGACCACTTCTCTTGGGGAACAGCGTTGACAATGTCTCTTCAGAAATGGAATTGTATCCGCATGCTTAGAAACACAGTATAAGCCACTCACCCACATTACATGACTCAGGTTGGGCGAGAACCACATAGAGATTTAACAAACCCAGGGTGAGACACGAGGAGGAGCTGTCTGAGCCCAGGGGAACCAGTGTCTTCTTCATTTCTGTCACAAGTAGGCCCACAACACAGCAGGGACACACATCTGTCCTTTAGCAGCACCCAGAGCAGGGCTTAGTGCTTCATGTGTCTCGTGTACCCCATCTCATAATCCCTCTGAGGGAGTGACAAATGATATCCCTGTGCCCCACTGGGGCAATCAGCTCAGCAGAGGGAGGCAGATGGCCCACTGCATAGAAGTGGAGATGCTGGGCTTTACCTCTAGATGTGTCCACACAGAGTTTGAAGGGGACAAATAATGGAGACGTCCAGTGAAAGCTTGTGTTCTGTGAGCAAAGGCTTTACTATGCCTGGAAGAGAGGCACCCACTAACCCTCCCCAATCTTTTATGAGCATAAAAACCTAAATCCCTACTGCGCTTGAGTTCTTATACAAGTAGGAGTCCATGCGGGACAGCACATAACCTTTGCCCGATTCCCCACACAGGCACCCGACCCAGCTGCGCAGGGCTCTTGAGAAGGCTGGGCACACTGATTATGAAAGATTGGAAGCTGGAGGTAGGCACGAAAGCCAGCCCAGCGAGGCCAGTCTGAGGTCCAAGCTCCCCTCCATGAGCATCGTAACTCACACCTCTACTTGCAAGTCACTGGCAGAGGCAGAGCATGGCACGGAATGGGGTGAGTGAACCCAGGGTGGGAGTAATAGGATTTGAGCAATCACATGTGGTGATGAAATAGTCACAAACGACGAGGCCACCCTGTCAGTATGCCTGCGGGTCACACATCCATACCACTTCGTTACTTCACCCCTCCCTAGTCAATCACTGCCCACCCGTCCATCCCATTTGGTACTGCTGAGACCTCTAGGAGAATCTAGGAGGGAGCCGGGCTGCTGCTCTGCTCACACATCCTGGAGAAGCATCTGCCTTAAGCCCTGCAGAGAGAAACTTCCTCCTGACCATGACTTTATCCCGATTTCCAAGCAGATGTTCACCCAAATTCTCTGTGAAAAGAAAACTTCATGGTGATGAGGCAATGTTTCCAGTGCCTTCTTCTTGGGTGTTCTGCGAAGACTGGGCTCTTTGTCCACTTTGGCAGGAGGTGGAAGACTCCCTTCTCCTTATGCTTTGCTGTATTCATTCTTTGCATTCACTTAAAGCTTTATCATAACCTTATCCTTGTGTCCCTGTGGATAAAACTCCCAAGTTTCCCTGGCTCTCTGCCCACCATCCCATCCCATCCCAGAATAAACAACAGCTCACTTGTAAGAGGTTTTTAATTTCACCTTGGTATGCCATTAAGGAGTGGAATTAAGGATCTCTATTGATTTTCACTCACATAATATCTGCTACATTCTCCAATTGATCACTGCCACAGAAACCTGCTGAGCCATCCAGCATCTGTGTAATTTTCACTCATCAGGTTGGTTTGGGTTTCTTGGTGGTTTGCATAAATTATAAACAAAAATCACACAACACAGACACTACCATAAGGGCACATGTTCCCTCTGGCATTGCGGAGAATTGAAGGGGACACGCGGCTGAATTCAAGGCTCCAATGATGTCCTCAGGAATGAGGCCAAGCCTGTCACAGCCCCTCTCAGATGAGTCCCAACTGTCCCTCTGATTCCCTTGATGAGTGCTGCTTTCCCAAGAGGCCTCTCACACAGAAAGGTCCCATTCTAGCACCACTGTTGGGAACCAGAGTGTGGAACTGTCCTTGTGTGGGGAGCTCCTGGGTCTTCTGTGTCAGAAGGAAGAGCCTTGTTTCCACCTGTCCACTCTACTTCTCTAAGCCCCCAGAGGCTGTTTATAGAGACAAACCCTCTAGAAAAGAGACCATCCACATCCTTCTGTAAAGAGTTAGACAAGAAAGACATCAAATAGCTCTGGCTTGCCAAGGCATATACAGCCTGCCACCTGGTCTGCAAGTCACACTTTGTTTCCCCTGCTTGGAACACCACCCACACTCCTTCATCTCTCAGCCTGAGCCTCTTTCTCATGAGGGACTCTAGGATCCCTCTGAGTAGCTGTCACTGCCAGCACCAACTGTGCAGAGGAACTTGGTGGGCCTTTGGGCTCTAGGTACAGAAGCCTCCCTCCTCTGCAATGCCCAGTATCCTCCTGCACTGTCTGGGAGGGCGGGCAGGGGATCTGCTTGTACTTTAAAACAATATCAGATCTTAATCTTAGCCTTGCTCATGAGTCCTGGGGTGAAGCTTCAGTGTCTCCCAGGGAGGTAGGTGCATGCTGTCAGCCTTGTCCCACACTTGCAGAGGCTGTGGCTCAAGTGCAGATCCGGCCCTCCTAATGCTGCTCCAACACCTCAGGTAAGAATTCGAAAGAATCTAGGCTGTATATCTTCTGAGAAAATGATCAAGGCTTGCTCTGTCTCACTCAAGCCCATAAATCCAACAGCAAAGATAGCAAGAATCCTCTAGAACGCTGCCAGCCACACAGAGCTGCTTCCCAGACCTCAATGACACTCTGAAAACAGAATGAACTCAAACACTCGCAGCTACGGGGCCAGGTGGAACAGCCCTCTCTGCCCTGCCAACAAGTCTCTTCAAACTAAAAATAAAGTTTATAAAAGTAAATTATCTCATTTTATAACTTAAGTGTATCAAGCATTTCCTTAAATATAGTTCACACTGAAAATAAAGTTATTTTTGCTGTACAGTTGGTGTCTGTCATAATTAGGAATAAACTTTGATGATAAAGTAGGAAAAGTTACACACTCACGCGCACGCGCACACACACACACACACCTACCTATCTGTCTTTCTATGGGTGTGTAGATGGCAAGACATATGCACCTCTTGACAGGAGCTTCCCCAAAATGGTGGGAAGTTGTTGGGAGTCCCTAGGTATCTAGTTTGCATGAAAATGTCTATAATTAAAAGTCCCTGTCCTTAATGATAAACACATCTTCATATCTAATGCTAAGACTCTTATTAGAAACATTAAACTATGCAATCCATAATGTATTCAGTCTTTGGAAATGCCAAGCTACACCAAATCATTATACAACAGCATTCCCAACACAACTCCCTCCCCAGCCCACCTCTTCCTTGGCCTCCCCATCCTAAAGCCAGTGATCCCTCACATAATATGGTTGTTCCATACGGGAGCCTAGCCATAGAGGTGTAGGGTAGACTCAAGAGGTGAAGTAGGAATTCTGCATGGAGTACAGGTGGTCAATGGGGTTTCCCACTCTGGACTGCAGGGGCCCGGCTTCTGAGGTTGCTAGGAAACAGTCACCCAGGTTACTGAGGGAAGTGTCGTCGCTATCCAGGTCATGGAAAAGGGGCTCAGCACCTGAAATGGAGATGAAACACTGACATGAGGGTCTGGAAGAAGTGATTCCTTACAGTGCTAGGAAATGTAGCTGAATTCAACATGTGTGGCCTCGGGGGACACTGTCTACTGGGTGTCAGGGAATGGGTGGACATGGGGAAAACCATGTACAAAAGGAGGAGAGGCATAAACAATGGTCTTTCCAGGGGACTCACATCCCAAGTGCAACAACTGAACACAATATAAACTGGGTTGGAACACAAAGTTCAACTGAGTGCATCTTAAACCAGTGTTGGTCATCTAGGCAGCGAGAAAGGGGTGAGTGAAACTCATCACCAAAGGCTAGAGAGACAGAGTAGGGGCCCTACAGCACTTGGGCCTCAGAAATGGTTCATGGGAGGGTGGTAAGAAAATGAACATAAGGTGTTCGAGGAAGGCTAATGAAACCTCTCTTCCCCTTCCAATAGAAAGACGTATACAAGGCAGGATCAAAAACACAGTATATGTTTAAATCTTTTTGAATTATTGCAATAAAACACATTGCCATTTATCCCTCTCCAAGGCTCCCCCTTGCTTTTAATACATTATCCCATCATTCTTCCCCTTTCTGAAACATCTCTGCAAGTCCTGTTTTGTGCCTTTGCTAGTGCTGTCATGGCTGCTCCAATGTCCTGAATCCACTCAAAATGCCTACCTTCCACGTTCAATTTGACTTTGGAGAAGAGCTAGACATTGTGTGGTGACCGACAATGTGAAAAGAGCAGATGAGGACACGTTGTAATGTCATTGTCACTGGCTGGCATTTGGCAGCAGCACTCACTGTATCTTCTATCACACCTCATAAGGACCCTCATGAAATAAGACTTCTAGAACTGCTTCAGAAAGCGGCAGGGATGATGGGATCAGCGTGTTCAAAGCACTGTCTTCTGAACTTGAGAGTATTTTGAGTGGGATTTGTCCAATGTGTCTGTTGCTGTAATAACATTGTTTTAAACTGGCAATAACCCCTTTTACCTTGTACCTTCTGTCTCCCCCAGTTTGTACGACACAGGAAAGGAAGGTGTAGTGCCTCTCCTCAGCTAACATGCACCCCAATGGAGGAGCCCATAGGGCACCCTGGGGAGCATCAGAGGAAGCTCTGCAACCGGACCCTGAAGGGGAAGTACGTCTCACCAGCGCTTCACATAAGCAAGACAGGTGCAAACTGGCCTTTCTAAAATTTGCTGTGGACTTTCACTTCTCATTCCACTATAGGACTTATTACCAAAGTCTTTTCTGTAACAAGACCCCCGAGACTCTGAACATGTAAGGATTTAAAAAAAAAAAAAACCTCATTTACCATTTTCCCACAGCCAGGGGTTGAAGCATGATCCAAATGTGATATGTGCCTTTTTAAAAAGTGAAAAGGATATATATCCTAGGAACATGCATACATGGATCTTCAGATGCATGTGTGAGCAAGGTCAGACCATGAGGGCCTTGCAGAGAGTGGGATCTCAGTAGAGGATTCCTGAAGCTTTTTTCATTAAGATCCTCTGTCTTGTTAATGTGAGTTAACAAGGCTTGCATTTCTCTTACTAATGTCTTGAAGGATTGCTGAATAAAGCTACTTTTTGTTATAAGGATAGTTTATTACAGCGCATACTGCATATCGCACCAATGCCTTACTCTTTGATTTTCTCTGTATACAATGCTATGGCCCGAGTTTGACCCTGAAGCTGAGCTTTCACCTTCTACTCCAAAGTTTGCCCTACCCTACCCTGTCTCCATGCCTCACAAGCTGAATGTTGATTTAAGCAGAGATCTGGGCAAGTTGGGGAGGCTCAGCTAAGGAGCTATGAAAAGAATAAATGGAGACATCACTGATGAACATGAATGCACATCTTTCTCCTGAAGGCACTGGGCAGGTGACTCCAGCCATATTTTGTGAGACAGACGTTCTGCATGGGAACCTCAGTGAGCATCTGGGAAATGCGTAGATGGGACTGGGAAGGAACAAGAACCCTGCACAGGCAAGATGTGAGAGGGCCCCATAGGTATTGTGTCTTTCTTACCATAGGGATGCATGTGGTCTCCAGGCATCTGGGGTGGGGTGAGACCCTGCCGGAAGGGATCAGAGCTGTAGACACTCTGTTCGATGGCCAGGAGCTGCTGTGGGGTTGGTAGAGCTGTGTAGGGGTTCATGATCCCTTCCATGCCAGAGCTTCCACCACCATTTGTCTGAGCTATGGGGAAAAGAGGAAGGCAGGTCATCGTCAGTTTGCAGCCCAGCACCCCAAACCAGATGTCACATCCATCACTGCCAGGTCCTCAGTGTCATCTCATTTCCAGGGCTGCTTAAGTGTCCCTGTGCCATGGCAGAGCAAGTGACCCAAGAGGCCACCAGGCAGAACACATCATGGCTTTTACAACCTAGCCTTGGAGTCACGCTCTGGCTCAGACTTACTCGGTACTGCTGGTGATTACAAAAGGACACAAACACCAGTTGGTAACACTCATGGAAGGCCACTTTGGAGGCTGGTGAATGAGCATGTTGTGTGACTGCAGATAAAATTATTTTCCCGGGTCTTACTTTCCTCAGTTACAAAACGGAAGGGGATACGGTGATATCAGTGGTTCGCAGCCTGGGCCTTACGGAGGCACCATTACCTAGGAGGTCAGGGGTGGTGTGGGATCTGAGCAACTGAGCTGTGAGAGCATCTCTGCACCACATCATTGAAATAAAGGGGTTGTCAACCACCGGAGTGGATGAATCTAAAGACACAGCCAATAGCACACTGTGAGCCCATGAGTCAGGTGGGAGTCACGCTCCTGGATCAGCTGACCTCCCAGGGCTGATGCGAAGAACTGCACCTTGCTACACTTTTGTAGCTTATGAGAAGTGGAATCAGGTCCTGTCTCCACATCCTTGATATGAATTCTATTAACTCACAGTCTATATTTCCCCCATTCTCCGCTTTTTTAAGTCTACTCTAGGAGTTGGCCTGATAATTCTTTAAACAAAACCCCAAGCTCTACCACTCCATGCCCTCCCGGTGGCTCAGTCTGTCCTTCTTCCTTTGAACTTGTTGGCCTATCTGGAGTCAACTTATATGGGTCTTACTAAGGCCCACTCATATCTGTGACTGTCTTTGAACATTACAGAGTCCCAGTGATACAGAGCTAGCAGATATTACTACCCCACCCTAAGGATCCATAGCCTGAGGCACAAGGATGTGGAAAAGTAGACTATAGATCAAACAGCATTGTGGGTACAGCTGAGAACAGAATTCAAGTCTCCTGAATAGCTTGCCGTTTATCCTTCCCCAGCTTTCATATGCATGTATCAATCCTCTCTATTAATATCTACCTTGTTAAAATACCTTTACGTTTAGGGGATAAGAAACTAACGGAACTCTTGCTGCAAGAGTCCAGTTCTGGATTGAGCCTAGGCCAGGGATCAAGTACAGCTCAGAGTCTATGCAAGGACAAGGGGCCCTGTAGAGGGGCCTGAGAACACACCCTTCAGAGGGCCATCCACCGACCATGCAGGAGCTTCTGAAAAACTCAGAATCTCAGGACCCAGACCCTTCTTGTGAGCTGGAAAATGCACTTCAAGATTAAAGATGTTCTATGTGCATACTAAAAATGTAAGAAGCTCCACTCCAAGGTACAGACCATCCAAGGAATTCTCAGGGATAACTGAGATTGTGTGTGAGGGGGCACATTCCTTTAAGAGTGACGTTGTTCTAATATAGTAATTATGGCTGGGGATTTAGCTCAGCGGTTCAGTGGCCTGCCTTGCAAGGACCCGAGTTCAATCCCCGATACCAAAGAGTCCCACAACTTCTCCTTCTTCCCTCTCTTCCCCAATCTTCTTACCACCATCCCTACTTTAAAAAAAATTAAGGTCATATCTAGGTAAGGATAAGTTAAGGCAGCATAGCTGAGAGGAATACGAAATCAGAAAGATGAGTTTTAATCCCAGTTCCTCTCCTTATTGATGTAGGACCATGCCCTGATTTGTGAAGCCTTTGTTTGATCACCTGTGAAATGAGAATAATAACTTCTCTGCTCACTTCATGTGGTTTTAAGACCTTGCTGATTGAGAATACTCTTCAAAATATAAAACTTCGGTAAAGGAGTTGATGACTATTTTACCACTCTTGTTTTCACTATTTTGGAAAGATACTATGGTTTGGATCTTAAATGGCCTCAAAAGCACATATGCAAAAAGCTTGGTCACCAGCCTATGGTCCTGCAACCTTCAGGAGGTGGGACCTCATGGGAATAAGTTGGGTCATTGTGCATATTCCCTTGACAGGGAAATTTCAGTCCCTTCTTCTCTCTTTTTGCTACCTGTCTACCAAGTATTAGCAGCTCTCCTCCTCCATCCTTTCTCTATGATCTTCTGCCTCACCCACAGCCCCAAAAGGCAACAGGACCAAGCTAGCATAGACTGAAACCTCTGAAACCATGCGCCAAAACACATCTTTCCACCTTTAAATTGATTATCTCAGGTACTTTTGCCACAGTGGCAGAAGGGCTGACACAAGGGTTAAGTCAGTTTGTATTTTATTAAACTGATTACCTGGAAGGAGGACAGGGCACAATAAGACACAGGACACGCTTGTGACTCTGTAGACCTGATCTACATGACCCATGGGGAGTGGCCGTAAATACAGGGAGCTTGGATAAGGCTAAGCCACCTCCAGTCAGCAGGTCTAGACTGTGGCTCACATATCCTCAACCCTTGCAAGTTTCTGGTAGCTCAGTGCTCGCTCCAAGGCCTTATCTCTCAGTGGGTGTGGGTGGGGCTTCACTGTGAACAGATAGGTCACTCCAGGCATTGAGCCACCAGCTTACCGGAACTGAGCCTCTGTGTGTTCTGCTGGTCTTGCTGCTGTTGCTGCTGCCGCCTGGCCAGCTTCTTCATCTGACAGGGGAGGACCACAGTGTTAGGAATCAGGGAAGCATCAGCTCATGCCCACACCATGGGGGGAAAGGGGAGAAAATCCTCCACCCTTGGTAAGAGAGTGATTTGTAAACCAGAGGGAGTGTTCCCAAGCTTTTGTTCAGCCAAGGAGCTATCTCCCAGGGATGAGCACCGCGAGTTGGGTACCTCACAGCTGAGGCTTCTTATACTGTGCAGTGGGAACACATCTGGGCATGGTACATTTGTCTTCCCAGAAACAGATTTCCTTCAGCTTACGCTTGAACAGCTTCGTGTGAGGTAATAACTATACAAATGTGTATGTCCCAGCTAGGACAGATGTGGAGCCAGGGCTGCCGATGAGGTGTAGGATGGGCCAAGAGACTTCTCCCTCCCCTCCCCTGTCTCCTGGCCCTTGTGTTTGAGACACTTCCCTGGAGATTCATGCCTCTAGGTAGGAAGTAGATTTTAAACCAATGTTTCTCAAACTGTGTTAGCAGAACATTAGGGTTCTGTGAGATGTTAACATATGTGCTTTCTGTGTTTTATTGTGTGTGTGTGTGTGTGTGTGTGTGTGTGAGAGAGAGAGAGAGAGAGAGAGAGAGAGAGAGTTGGGGAGGGAGAGAGACAGAGAGGGAAGCACTCGATTTAAATTTTTTATTGCAAGCTTTTTTTCCATATTTAAATGTGTTCCTCTGCTTTATGACTCCATAGTATAGTAGGGTCTCCCACATCTACTGTCCCAAGGAGTCTTTTTCTAAAGGACTAACTCACCAACAGCCCTATTCTGAAAAATTCAGTTATGGAAGTGCTACATTAACCAATCATGATCAAATAAGGGCATTGTAATCACCCACTGAAGACCAAAATAGTAGGGGAACAGGCCAGGACATGCGTAGGAAGATAAATGAGCAAAAGTTCAAAACAAAGACTGCGTTAGGGGAACCCAGGCATTGATGGGATTTGGAGGACAGTGTGATGATTTGGGGCCGTGGCACTAAGGGGCAGTCACTGGAAGATGGGAGTGAGGACATTTGCCCCACTGTGCCAAAATGTTGTCTGAGACAGTCACATGGTGCGTTTGGGGTTTCTCTTTGAAATTTTATAAGAACTTTGGTATCTAGATTAAATAAATACAAGTTAAAACAAATATACAGAATATGGCTTTATGCAAAGACATTTATTTATTGAAAGAGCTGGCCAGGTTCACATTCAGAGTCACTAGAAAAATAAAAGTCATTTCACCAAAACAAATGCCAGAGAGCTTCTGTGGCTGAAATAATTGTTGATAGCAGAATTTTTTCATTAAGACAGCTTCTCTGTCCAGTGAGTCCAGGTTAGAAAGCCTGGCCCCAAGTCTAATACCCTACTGCTAGTGTTTCAGAAAACAAGAAACGCAGAGACCCATAAAAAGAGGAAGCAGAATTACCTTAGCTCTCTGGTTCTGGAACCACACCTGGACAACACGGACACTCAGCCCCGTCTCTGCAGCCAGAGTCTCCCTCACCTTGAAGAATGCAAACATGATCAGCATAGAAACCCTGGCAGAACACATCCTATGCACTCCATGGGGAGGCCAACAGGCAGATCTTACACCACGGTTGTCCCAAACCTTTTTGTTGTACCAAGGACCAGTTTTGTGGAAGATATTTTTTCCATGGATCCGGGTGGAGCGGGGCGCAGAGGTGGGACAGGGTCTGGGGATGTTTCGAAAGAGCACACGACCTAGGTCCTTCACATGTGCGGTTCACAGCAGGGTTCTCAGCCCTCTGAGAGTCTAAGGAGCTGAGCTGTGCTGACAGAAAGTGGAAGTCAGGTGGTGATGTGACACCCAGGGAAGGGTTGTAAATACAGATGATGCTTCACTTGCTCACCTGCCACTCACTTCCTGCTGCTCTGCCCAGTTTCTAACAGGCAGGGGGGATGGGGACCCCTGTTATGCAGGACTAGCGAGAGGTTCACTCCTGTCATCATAAAGCCAAACACAAGAACCTCCTTTCAAGTAGAGAGGCGACCTTTACCAGGTAACAAAGAAAGGAACCCCCATTATTTAAATAATGCATGTTTCCAGAAAGTATTTCTGGGTTTTCTTTGAAATCCGGCCTTCAAAGGGTTCTTAGATATCATCGAAGACCACTGTGTTGTAGCCATGGAGAGTTGAAGTGAAAGATTACTTTGCAAAATGGTTCTCTACTGTTCTCTTCACTTGTCTAAATTCACCCACATTCTTGGTTTTCTCCCTCTAGCTCTAGGTGACTTTGAGTGTTTTCTATTATTCATATTTTGTATTGTCCTGAGCAATCCCTTTGCAGAGAGCCATCTGGAAGCTGGCAGAGCCAGGTGCACAGCTCTGATGTGGCACCTGCACTGGGGCTGCACAGAAATGAGGACAGTAGAGATCCAGGTAATAAAGAGATGAGCCAAAACGTCTGCCGGCCATCCAGGCACATGGTAAGGCCTTGGAAAGACAGTGAGAGGGGAAAGGACAAGCAAGGACAGGCCTTCATGGAGTGGGCCTGAGAGACTCTGCCCACTCCTGATGAATTCCAGAGGAGAAGAGACTCAGAGAGGCTCCTGAATACACACTTGAGCTGAGCAACTGCAGGCCTTGGGAAATACTTTACTTTTCTCATGCCTCTTGGTTGAGGCTTAGAAGAGTGATGATTAGGCCAGGTTTTTAAGGCACATCCTTCTGCTAAGCCACTTACAACAGAAGTACACACAGGCCCCCTTGCACCTGTTGACACCCTATCCATGTTCAGAGGCCCAGCTCAGAAATCACCTGCTTCACAAAGCCCTGCAGAGTCCCTAGGCACAAGTGACCTTTTCCTTCCTGCAGCTCCCCTGGCCCCGATATGTCACCAGGGCTGTTCCTGGTGTTACAGTGTGCATCTCCTCCAAGCAGCTGGCTGGAAGCTGCCTGGGGACGAGTACTTGGCACAAGGCCATTGACAGGGTAGGAGTGCACAGAGAAGAAGTGGGTAAGCAAGACAGTTAGGATTTTATATTTCACTCTCTATAAGCACCTCTCTGGAAATGTAGGGAGCTGCAACAGTAGGGAAAGGACAGCTCTGCAGCTGAGTGCTTACAAAAGTCAAAGTTGTGGCAAAACATATATTGTTCCACAATTATCTAAATTACCCCTGCCCTGTCCATGTGCATATGCGCAGGTTGAGGGGAGCTTCAGCATCGCTACCATGTAAGGCTAAGCCCCGTTACTTACTTAGGACCGTGGAACACAAATGGATGTGATCATTGTGGTATCCAGAGAGAGGCTTTCCACAGGCTTCCTGCTCTGACATGGCCGCTTGCTTTATGCCATCCTCATGAGAACAGTGTGTGTGTGTGTGTGTGTGTGTGTGTGTGTGTGTGTGTGTATGGGGGGTGCTGCTACTTCAGCCAAGACACACAAATGAGGTACTGGGGGAGCAGGCCCAACAATGAGCTCTGCAAGGCCACAACCCACGTCCAGAGCAGGGACAGGAAATAAATGTTTATTGGGAGCCACTGAGACTTTAGGTTGTTTCATCCTCACAGGGCAAGGTGACCAATACAGAAAGGGATGTGGAAAAAATTCAATAGTAATTTTACAAAGCTATTTCTTTTATGAATTTGAAAAAAAGAATGCTTTCGTCTATTTTTAGCGTGTAAAAAGATAGCACACAGTGTGTGGTTGGCAGTCCAATAAATTGTGAGTGCTCAGCGAAAGGAGACTGTTATTTGTGGCAGGAACTGCAAACTGCCCACAGGGCCTGTCTTCTCCCTCCTACCAATGCCTGAATGCCGGAGTTTTAGCAGGGCACATGGAAACCCAGGCAGAGCTATTCTCCTGCTTCTCTTGCAGGAAATATGGCTCTCAGATTCAATTTTTACCAAAGTATTTTAAGTGTGAGCTCACCCTGGGTATATCCTTAAAAAGGCAGCTGCTTGCCTGCCCTCCACTTTCTCTTTCTCTGCCCTAGTGGATGGAAAAATGGAAACAACTGGTGACAGCCCTTGGACTCCCATGATACATAACAGAGCTGCCCCATCAGTTTTGCCCTGCTCTCCATTGGACGGTTATAGATAAGAGAAAAATAAACTCTTATCTCATTAAGCCACTGCATTTTTTTTTCTACAGATGTTCAAAGCAGCCTTATTTTTAATAGCCCGATGATGGATACAACCCAAACTCCTATCAGTGGACAACTGGAAAAAAACCACGGCATCCATACAACGAGTGGAATACCATTCAACGTAGGAAATGAACTACAACACGGGTGAGTTCCCCGTTTACCACACCACTGGGATCAAGCCAGGTCCCCACCACTACTACCACCCAAAACAGTACATCTTGCAAGCCATCATATTTTTATATTCTGTATTACAGCATCTTGGTATATATCACAACTGATACTTATTGCTATTATTATTACTATCATTCCCATTGCTCTCCAGGAAATGAAAGGTATGAGGGAGAGCCCTTTGGGGGAGATGAGCACACATGCAGCCATGAGGACACTGGGTTGCTTCCCTGGCCATAGCTTGGCAGTCCCTGGAGTCTTCATCAGGGCTCTCCACCTGCACAGGCTGTGTCTGATCAGCTTTCCCTGCCACTCAGGCCTCTGGGACCCCTAGCATCCGGGGGGTGGGCCCTGTTCCACTCCCTCCCCTCTCCCCTGCTGACCTTCCTGCAGGGCTTGGAGGACACTTCAAATGAGGCCTTGAATGCTCTCCTCTGCTGCGTCGTCAAAATGGTTCTGGGACGTTTGGGACGTTTATGGTCCTTGCCATCCTCAGTGGCTCCTTTCCCTGCTCCCTGGGCTGACTTGCAAAGACTTTCTTCATCATCACTTTTGCCTAAAAGAAGCAGAAAGCAACATCAAGCACCCCCGAAAGGTACCTTCAAGAGCTGAATGTAGTTGCATGACAAGGCACTCGAATGCCATGTGTGTCCCCAGATGGCTTTCACACATGGGTGCTATGACCTGAGTACTACTGATGTGCAAGATTCCAGGAAGAGGCCAAGAGAAGCATATCCAAAGCCCAGAGGCAGGAACCAGAAAGTCCTCATCGTGCCTCAGCTATGATGCCTCGGCTCCACTTTTACCAGCTACACAAGGTGATGGAAATATATGGCAAATTAGAATATAAAAAGAACTCAAAACAATCAGCACCCCCAAATATAAAGACCCAATTCAAAAATGGGCATCTGAAATGAAGAGACATTTCATAGACAAAGAAGTAAAAGCAGCAAGTAAATATGTGAAAAAATGTTCCATATCACTGGTCATTCAAGAGATGCAGATGAAAACAACACTGAGATTCCACCTCACCCCACAAAGAATGGCTGCAATCAAGAAATCAAACAATAACAAATGTTGGCGGGGTTGTGGGGAGAAAGGAACCCTTCTCCATTGTTGGTGAGAGTGCAGACTGGTGCAACCACTATGGAAATCAATATGGAGAAACCTCAAAAAGCTGGTCCATTTGACCCAGCCATACCTCTGCTGGGTATCTTTCCAAAAGAACTAAAAGAATCATATCACAGTGATGTATGTGCACCCATGTTTATAGTGGCACAGTTTGTAATAGCTAAAACTTGGAAACAGCCCATTTGCCCATCAGTTGGAGACTGGATAAAGAAGATTTGGTTTTTCTATAAAATGGAATATTACTCAGCCATAAAGAATGAGACATTAGATTCATTCATAGGAAAATGGATACATATTGAGAATATACTCCTAAGTGAAATAAATAAGTCACACATGTAAATACCGAATAGTTTCTCTGGTGTGAATAAACTGTAATAGTACATAAGATCCTAATGAGATAACTGACATTGTGAAATGCAAAGCAAGGGGCTAAAGGTGTAGGGAAGGTGGGATGGGTAGGGGAAGGGTAATAAGGGAAAAGAAAAAAATGGGAGAAAATGAAAACATGGAAATAAAATGTTTGTGAATGGGGAGGGGAGGAGGGGGTAAAGGGAGCGCAGGGACAAGGGGAAAAATGGGAACCAAGACCTGTCATGTAGAGGTACAAGATCCCAGTAATGAATGTAACTGTACTGTATTCCTAAAATGTACCACTAAATTCAATTATTTAATAAAACGAAAAAAGAAAAGACACAGTGCTGCTACTCCTGCTCAAAACACTTCTTCTTGCTTTGAACATACTTAGCCCATGTTCCTGCCACTTTCTGAAACAGTTCTAGAAGTCCTGTTTCCAAAGAGGCTTTACAAGGTGTAATCAAAACTGTGGTGAATGCTGCTGCTGAGCACCATCCAACAGAAAGGCGCATTATAATGTGTCCTCATGCACCTTATTCACAAAATCCGGCACCAGGCGACTTCCGGCTCATCCCTAAAGTAAAAATGACTGTGAAAATGCAATGTTTTACATCAATGCAGAACTCAGAAATAGCCACAGTAGCACAACCGAAGACGCTCCCTAGAAAGCACTTAGACAACTGCTTCAGACAGTGGCAAGAAGGAGGGGATGGAGCATTAGAAGTGGGGCTGAGTATTTTGAGAGAGATCAATGACAACGCACCTTTTACTGTAACACATTTTTTGAAAATTGAAAGATTCGTTGTATTTTTCAGCCACACCTCATAGGTAGCCTTGGCAAGTTAAATAACTTCATAACTCAATTATTCCACCTGCAGAGTTGTGCTGCAAGAGAATCCGCTTCCCTGGGGTTGCTGTAGGGGTCATACGAGTTTACACCACTAAGACCATCCAAACAGAGCTTGGCAAATGAGAAATGCTCCATAAGTTTTGATTGTTCGTGTGATGTGTTAGATAACATTTTCAAAATTAGAGCTGGAGGAGTTATGCCTCCATAGAGGCAGTGTCCAAAATTCTAGCCACCGCCAGAGGTAGGAAATATGACGTATGAAAGGCCATCAATGAACAGAATTAGACTTTACCTAGGACCACAGACAACTGAAGAATGACCAGATAACACCAACGATCCATCAGTACCACCTGTCTATAAAAGAAATAACTCTCTACTAAAATAATATAAAACCATAAGCACTCCTTCAATGCAATAAGCAGAGAGGAACATGGGGGAACTCTGAAAGGGCATAAAGCCTCTAGGGAATGTCACATTTTACTTACTCCTGGCTGCCTTCTGTATCCATGGACTTCACATCCATGCGAAAGTGCTGCGAGGGTCTAGAAATACCCCTGTGACAGAGACTTCTTTCTACATGGGGCACTAAAATCTATAGGCAGTGGTGTCTCCATTTTCCTAAGAATCTCTTTCGTCTCTGGTCTCCTGAAACTGCACTGTCTTCCTTCCCTCAGTGAAAACCTTGGCCCCAAGGGCTTCCCCTGCTCCAGGCCTTCTGCCTACCTCAGGAAAGCACGGATGAGGACCACAGTCATGTGCCATACACCTTCCTTCTTACTCCCCCTGCCCCTGCACTGGATGCCCCGTTGTATATGCTGTTTTGGTTTTATATTAGCTGAAACCTAATGTTTTGGCTCTAGCAGAGCCAGGAGACTTATTCAATCCAAAAGAGCAGTGGCTTTTTCTTTCTATGGAAATTGAGACAAACACTGTCAATTCTCAGTCATGAGATACCTGAACTGGAAAGAGACTGAATCAGGCAGGTACTCCCAGCCCTGACTCAAAGTAGGGCCCTATGCTGGTTCTATGATGTCTCCAGCCAGCTTCATCTGTCCACTGATGACAATAACACCCACCCTGATGGTGACACAGTAACACTGCCATGTTCAAAGCACACATGCAGTGCTTAATAGATGTTGCGGAAAGGTTGACTTTTCCCTCTGTCTCATCACTCTTAAGAGTACAAACAAAAGACTCTGAAAAATTCCACTATGTCACTACCACGTCCTCCTGCCAGGGGTAACTCCTGGTGCCTTTGCCTCTGAGGTTGCTCTTTCTAAGCGGGGGGGTAAGAGGAGTTGGCCAGCCACACTTGGGGGAAGAGGTGGAAGGGTCTTCCCAGAAGGAAATTTTGAGAAGAGGAAGAAGAAAACAAACCTTGAAGAACTAAAAGTCTTGGGGAAATAAGACATCCTGAGAGCTTAAAAGGTAGAAAAAAGAAAGCCCCAGTCAGCAGATTCACTCTGAAGGCCCCCTCATCTGGCTGCTTGGAGCCCCCCCCCAAGTCCCAGTGTTTGATGCTGCAAATTAACCTCCCTGGTGGGATGAAGAGGCCGTTCCTTGGGCATTAGTGATCTTTCAGGAACATTTCTAAGGAAACTGAGCTGATTTTCTACCCCAAGAGGCACACAGATCTCTTCTAAGGCAGGTAACTCTAAATGCTCAACCTTGAGAAGAACTGAGAAATTCTCAGTACAGAATACACTTTCAAATGAAATTGTATTATCTTTGGAAACCAGTCTTATACCAATTTGGTCAGTAAAATGCTATGTGCAAATGTCTTAGAGTTACACTGTGATTCTTTTACAATCATTTCTCATATAGATTGAGGCAAATGTGTATTATTAGTAAGTTGGATAACATATCCATGAAAACATAAACTTTAGAATAATGACAGTAGTGCATAGATATTAGCAATGCGACAAGATGTCTACAACATGGGTTTTGGATTCAGATAAACTCTGGTTTCAATACTAGCTCTGCTGGTCATGTGGGAGTTTGAACACATTCCAAAGACTCAATTCTCTCAAAGGGAACGTTGTTAAATGCTGTAAAATGGAATTAAGTGAGATCCTTTATGTGAAGGGTTTAGAACTGGCTAGAATACGATAGGTACTCTTTGAATAGAGATCATCATTATTACTGCAACTCAAAGGACATATTCTTGGTCCTAAACTTTTACATGCTCTCAGTAATGCTCTGATATCCATGGGAGATTTCAGTCAAGGATATATTCTACCAGTGTCCATTTTTCTCTGTCTGTCTCTGCCTGTCCCTCTCTGTCTCCCTCTCTCCCTCTCTTTGGACATGACCCTAGCCAACAGAGAGATCTGGTCTTGTGCAGTCCAAGTGGGTGGGTACTTGGACAATGTGGAGAAAAAAAAAGAGGGAGAGGCAGCTGAAGCTGGTCCCAGAAGGAAAGTGCAACTTCTAAACTTCTGTTCAGAAGCAGGAGGGTGAGGGCTTCTGTGTCCTACAGCTGTCAGTGTAATTGCTTGGCTGAGGGCAAGAGCACATTTCTGAAGAGCTGGTAACGACAGAGGACGTGGGGGCGCTGGCTCCTAGGGTCACTCTCAGTGCCTGACTCTGGAGGACGCTGAAAGCCCTGTAAGAAGATGGGAGAAGAAAACACAGTTGTGTCCAAGAGGAAGAGAAAGGGAATGCATAGGGAAAGATGAGGAGAAAAAGAAGAAGGATCAGGAGTGTTTGCCGTGGGAGAGCTTTCATTTGTGTGGTGTATTTTCTCCCTCCGACTCTTCCTTCCCACCATTCAGCATCTCATTCCTTCTCTCTCTTCAGTTCCCCCATTTTCCTTCTAAGAACACTGTGCTCCAGAGCACAAGTCTCTGAGCTCTACAGTAAAATTCCAAAGAGTGAATCTTTTAGCCTTTGCAAACCCTGTGGTCTCTGCCGCACCTACGCAGCTCAGCCACTTCAGCACCTGCAGCCCGAGGGAGTCCAGAGCAACACGAACGGTTGTGTCCGGTTCCCAGTAGACCGCCTTTCACAGGCAGGCACCGGGCTGAGCCCTGCCCTAGACCCCTCTGAACTCCTGTTCTCCATCAAAACTCCCCCGTTCTTTGTCCCACTGCTTTGGGCTTGAGCTCTGGTGCAGGAAGCACTGCTCATCTGTGATGACAGGCCATGCGGAGTCAGGTAGCAGGTCTGGTGTACTCCCTCCCACAGCTCGGTACCTGAGCACTCACCAGTATGGATGTTCAGGTGTCCTGGTGGGTCTGGGTGGCAGAATGGTGTGAAGATGGAGAGATGGAGGGGCATCTGGGACCCACTTACAACACAGACAGACACCACACCCAACTGCCAACAGGAGCTCCCGCCATAACCCAGCTCCTGATATTGTGTGTAAATTGGGGGTTCATAATACCTTTCCTGACTATCTTGGGGAACCTTCAAGCCACCTGGGCATTCACCAAGGGTCCCAACTCCTTCCCTTCCAGCGAAGCAGACCTGCCAGACTCTTAGGTTGCAACTTCCCCGCAGACTTATTCAGAGCCTGAAATGCACACTTGTCAATTTGTCCAACAGAAAGGAAAATTCGGAAAGTGCCAGCAGATTTCATTCAGAGCCAGCAAGAGTACTGGGGAGCAGAAGAGGAAGAAAAATCTTCACACAGCAGAGGAGTGCGGCAGAGGGAGCAGTGGGCCCCTCTGTCTCTGTGAGCCAGAGACTCCCACACCCAGATGCAGGCAGAGCGATCCCTCATCATTTAAGCTGACACCGCTCAGCAGAGATGAAAGGAGCACCACTGGCTGCTCCCCGACAACAAATGTCAGCATCCCTGGAGGCCATTTAGACACAAACACAGCATAAATCTGACTCCTAGTGGGGAAGCCCAGAGATTAAGTCTCCACACACAGCCTACCAGAGTGAAATGAATTGGCTTGGCACACAGTTGGAACACATTTCTCAGGGCCTTTCTTTTCCCCTTTCTTGTAAAAAGAAAAAAAAAAACCTGGAATGGTTCAGGGCTGTTGCTGTTCCTCCCACCCACCCGTTTATGACATAAGCAATCGTAGATGAAAGCCCCAGCCGTGCTTTATGGCTGGGAGACAGAGCTGCTCTACCTGTGGGGCCTTGTAGATTCATTTCAGGTTGTTGGAAAAATCCCAACAGCCCATGAACAAGGCAGGAGATATCTGAGCTTGGCCAGGGGTGGGGGGCAGGTGAGGGAGGGGATGAGAGGCCCTTGTGCTAGGAAACGCCTCTGAAGCTTCCCGGTGACGAGCCCCATAAATGTCTTTCAGGCTGGGGGAGGGAGAGGAAGGGTCTGGGATTTGTTGTGGCTGGAAGGAGGAGGGAGAGAAAAAGAAAGAAAGGAGGAATTTATGAAGACAGGATAGACAGGAAGCTATTTCTGTCACAGCCTTGTGCTCCAGGGATGGAACCCTGTTCCTGAGAGCGGCCCGCTGGACGTGCTGAGGCCAGAGCAGCCAGTGAAGAGCAGGCGGTGGTGGCTTCAGAAAAGCCACATCCCTGCAGCTACTATTTTGAAACTGCCTTACACGCGGTTCTTCAAGGTCTCAATTCACACCCAAAACAGGGTTGGGAGAAGATGGGATAGGGAACTTGTTCACTTAATCATGCACTCAGGGAGCATTTATTGTGGGCTCATGTGTGAGGAAATATGCAAAAACCAGACAGAGAGGTGGTGAAGAATCGGCCTCTACTCCCATCACGAAGAAAAGAGGCCTGAGGGCAACATCGGATAACTCTGCTCAGAGGAGCGAGAGGAGGGGACCAGGAAGGCCAGCAGCACAGGTGTCACTGGTGCTGAAAACAACTGGCACTAAAGATGAACAGAGGCTTCTGAGGAGAGGAGAGAGGGGAGCAGGACACCAAGAGAACAGACCGGTCCGTAGTGTGGAACCAACACAGCCATCCGGGGAGGGGAGCTCACACTCAGCACAGTTCTGTGCACCATGGCGAGATAGACAAGGAGCAGGAGAAACAGGGCAGCTCCTAGGAACAGCCCACTGGGTTGGGAGAGGTTAACATGCAGGAGACAAGAAGGAACATGAGATGGTTAAGTCCTGCAGGCACGGTAAAAACAAACTAAAAATGTAGGCATTTAGAAAAAGGAGTACCGATCAGCCAGAGACAGAGTCGTCAGTGCATGAAGGAGGCTAACAGGGAACAGGAAGTGGAATTGGAAAGCCAGGGGAAGAAACAAGTGTTCTAAAAAAGGCTCAGCCTGCCCAGGGCTGGAGAGAAGGTGGGAGAGCAGGTGGGTGCAGAGAGGAGTAGGCGGCCTTGGGTGGAGGCCCAGGTGCACCTCTGGGAGTGGAGAGGACACCTGGGTGTATGCACAGCTATCCTCAGCAGCGATGAGGCCTGGGTATTGAGGGATGGGTTTTGAGGCTGGAGCTACGTGGGGAAGTGTAAGGTCAGGGTGCAGGACACAATGGGCCAGGAAAAGCACAGGCCTCAGCTTCTGAGTCACCATGCTCCTGTCCAGTGACAGCATCGGGCCACACATCCTCTGTAACTGGGTTGAGGCTGTCTTTGGGTCCTGGCCCTAGACAAAGACCCTGAGGAAAATAAGAAAAAAATGTTCATACCACAATCACTTAAAAGTTCTATACCAGGTCCTGTGTCCAGAATACGGACTTCATCCATCTCTGTGGCACAGCACAAAGGGTCTTATCGTAATCCGATTCCTCTCAACTAAGGAGGAGCCACAGCTGCAGAGAGATCAGGAATGAGCCACAACACACACAGGGACTGGGTGGCAGGACTGGGTTTTCTGAAAGCCCTGCCTAGCTCCAATCCCATGCTCAGAGATGCCCCTGCAGGGGGAAGGAACTTTAAACCAGCAAGTCAGTCATCAGCAAATGACAGCCAGGCGTGCATGCCCTAGGCTGAGTTCAAAACATTCTAATACTCTGTGTCCCACCAACAATGAGAGTTCATTCGGTACATGAGAACAGCATGGGGAATCCTGGAAAGCACCTCAGACCATAAAAAGCAGGGCCTAAATTCTTATCCTGATTTTACTACTTGGCTGTTTACCCTTGTTTAAAACTTCACACATTGTAAAGCTGGGCATAGTAGTGCACACCTACAATCCTAGCACTGAGGAAGGCTGAGGCAGGAGGAGCTTAAATTCAAGTCCTTAGTAAGACCCTATCTCAAAATAAAACATTTTTAAAGGCTGGGGATGTAGCTCAGGGATAAAACACCCTGAGATTGATCTCCAATACCACCATCACCACAAAAACAAAAACACACGCACAGGAATAGCTTTTCACATCTGGAGACTCAATTCCTTCATCTACAAAATGATTTGAAAATTCCTGATGCTTACCTACTAATGCTTCACTTGCATCATTTAACAAGGCATTTAAGATAACGTATTTCATTGTTTCAACTACAATTCTATGAGGAAGGAAATGCATTGTTTTTTGTAACAGATGAATGCGATTCAGGAAGGGTCAGTGCTATCTTGCCCCAGGGCACACAGCTGGGATACTGCTGCTTCTCCCGCCTGCCCCTTTGCCTGCCTGGCCTCCCTGGGCTACTGCCATGAGATGCTGGAGGTACCTAGTGCTTACAGATGCCAGGTGCTGTGCAACTGTGAGCTGGTGGTGTTGCTGTTATTAAAGAGCAAGGAAAGAAAAGGATCGATGGACGGGGGCTGCTTGGGGGCAAAACAAGTCACCCTGTGTTCCTGCTACAAAAGTCATTCCTTCCTGTTTAAAAGCAACAGAGCTTATTTAAAACCCCATCACCCTCTGCCCACACTCCCAGCCCTGTTGTTCCCATCTCTTCTGTGATGCTCTGCCTAGCAGTCTGTGGCATCCCCAGGAGAGTAGGCACAAGGAAGTTCTCCAGTCACAGAGTGCCAAGCACTTCAAGCACAGAGCAGACAAAAGCCAGGCTGCACCCCTGAGTGAAGCCACGGGTAGTGTTCCAAGAAAGAAGCCTTTGTTCGGGATGCCCACTGCACAAGGGGGCTCTGTACCAGGCAAGGGAGGGGCCAGGTCAGAGTCAGGGCATCCTGGGCTGGCATCCAGGCCGGCCCCATGAGGGGCTGGGTCTCCACTCCAGGAGGGTTGGGGCCACCCCAGCCTGAATGATTCTTCTCCTTCCGCCTCTGGCTGGTGTGATACAGTGAGACCTTGTGCTTGGTGGGCACATAGGAAAACAGGACACTGGTACTGAATGGTGGCCTTACTAATTTGCCTAAGTTTCAGGCCATTTTACATTTGAATAGGTCTTATACAACACCAACCCTGGCTCTACACACATACACACGTGCATGTGCACACACACACACACACACACACACACACACTGCATCTTTCTCTCTCTGAATTTTTCTGTCTTTCTCCTTCCCAACTGACAAAAACATGACCATGTGCAATCCAAACTGCTAAGACCAGGAGTAAATGCTGACCATGCCTTTGCACAGAACACTGACAACCAGAACAACAGAAAAGTCCTCTACATCAACACCATTGCATTCAAATCAAACATAAATACACTGAGAAAACGATATAACTTGTTCTGTTTGAGCTGTGAAGCTCATAACATGTTGATTCAGATGTCTGGAGCCCATAGCTCAGTCCAGATGAAAGCTTAGTGATGCAGCTACCTGACAGTTCATTAGGCATGGAGCATGACACTACATTAGGTTTATATTAATAAGATTTGAGTTTGTTTGCTCCAGTTTAGTGAGTGACTTAAGCAGATTAAATACCATCACTCTTTGGAGTAGTACAATTTTACTATCAATTACTAGTCTTCAGTAGGAAAAATTATCTGAAAATATTAAATTGTTCCTAGGCAGAGTTGGAAGGTAAAGGGTTAATTATTACTCCAACTTTTTTTAAAAAAAAGGCCAAGATAGTTTTCAAGTTGGGGTGAGTTGGTCAAACACTATGGACTTAATCACAGGAAAAGGCTACCAGATGGCCATGGCCAAACAGACTGCGTGAAGCCTTGGACAAGACACCCTGGGTCTGATCAGGCCTCTGCTTGTTTGGAAAGGTAAACAGAGGCCAATATTGAACCTGGGCCTTCAGACTGCAACCCATCCCACAAATCAGGCATGGCCATCTGGAAAGAGCGGGGGACCATTAGCCACCTCGATGGCTGAGGAACAGCTCAGGTGAGGTTTATTTCAGTTAACTCCCACCTAAATTTCTCTTTCATGTTGATACTGAATCCACTGATGGTCCACTGGTTCCTCAATAACCATCTGGGTATGTTTCAATAAGGAGGAGAGAGAAAGCCATGAAAAAGTAAAGTTCAAAATTATAGCAATTAGGGACAGAGAGATGAAGGAGGGAGACTGAAGAAAAGAAAACAGAAGTGAGCAGAGAAGGAAGTACTGTAGGGTCATAGTAAGCCTTGTGATCTAGCTAGTTGGACTAGGAAGTCAGTGTCCAAGGATACCTTTTGAGAAGAGCAGGAGGAAGTGCCAGGAGCCTCAGCCCTGGCCAGTGGGGCTACCTTTCAGAACTGAGAGATTTCAACACACTTCCATAGCCTGGTTCTTCACAGGGGAGAGCAAAGACGAGGTGAAGAAAGCATTAATATTTTTTGCAGGGAGGGCCTTTCCTAAATTAAAAAAAACTGAGTACAAATGTGTAGTGAATACCAGTGCAGCCTTCTGGAAAATATTTATGGTTGTGACACTTAAAATTTGTTATTCCAAGATAATCTTGATTGGATGAAATCATTGCTGTCAGGGTCATCACAAACAACTCAGATCTTTAGTTAGCTTTGACATTCTACCAGTAATCCTCGCCTTCACAATTCTGTTATGTCTAAGTATAGAATTTACTGCTGCAATAGGGGTTAGTGGAAAAATAACTGCTATTCTAAACCTAAGGTCAGAATGTATAATGGGAATATGCCTCACAAGCTCCTGCAGGGCTGGATTAAATACACATTGCTACTTAGCTTCCGATTTAGTAGGTCTGGGGTGGGGTCCACAACTTTCCAGGCTAACCATTTCCCAGGGGACACTGCTACTGCTGACCTGGGAAGCACATTTTGAGAATGGCTGATCCAGAATGTTCCTTTCTCTCCCTTTCCCCACCCAATTCCTGCAAGCACATATGGGTATTAGGGTTCAGATCAAGAATCTCCCCAGTGGCCTTATGCACTCATAAGTGGGTCTTTGGGAAGGTGTTTGAATTATGAGGGTTTATAGCTGACTTTCTGCTACTAGGAGGTGTGTCTGGTTGGAAGAACAGGGTCACTGAGAGCATGACCTGGAAGGATGTATCTCCCTCCCCAGCTCCTCCTTTCTCTCTCTGCTTTCTGGTCCCCATGGTGTTTGCAGCTTTCCTCCAGCTTTTAGAGATGAGGGCCCAAACTGCAACCCAAAGCCCAGTTATTCATTGCAAAATGCCAACTACAATTAAACCTGGATACCGAAGGTTTAGTTTAGAAAAACTCACACATTAGCATCTTTTGTCTTAAAAAAAAAAAAAACTAACGTGCATGCCTTGGGTTCACTATCACTGACCTAGATCCATTCACTATGCCCTTCCTGCCATTGGTGAATCAACTACTGACTGAAAACATAAGCCAAAATAAACCACTTCTCTTTTAAATTGTGAGTGTTGGGTAATTTGTCTCATGGACAATGAAAGTGACCAACACATACAGAGTTCTGGTGAGAGAATCTGAAGAGATGGGAATGATCATATAGCCTTTGTACTTGCCACCAACCCAGAGTTTTACCCCTTTCCCAATATTTGACCAAATCTTCAATGATTGTTCCCAGCTTTCACAATTGAAGAATAAAACTAGGTGGGC
Source organism: Fukomys damarensis (assembly GCF_012274545.1). NCBI lineage: Eukaryota > Metazoa > Chordata > Mammalia > Rodentia > Bathyergidae > Fukomys > Fukomys damarensis. Next base: position 43,219,953 of record NW_022900931.1, on the reverse strand, counting down.
ATGGTGGTATGTTCCTATAATCCCAGCACTACGGGAAGCTTAGGCAGAAGGATCACAAGTTGAAGCCTTTACTGGGCAACTTAGGGAGCCCCTGTCTCAAAAAAATAAAAAGATTAGGGGTGAAAGGAGGGCAAAGGAATGGGGGGGATAAGAATCAACATATATTATGTAGGGCTTGAGATTTAGCTCAGTGGTTCTGCTGCCTGCATCACAAGTGCAAGGATCCAAGTTCAATCCCCAGTACCAAAAAAAAAAAAAAAAAAAAAAAAAAAATTATGTAAAGGTACAAATCTCCAACAATGAATGTCATTATATTATATACCTAAAATGCACAAATAAAATTAATTTTAAAAATAAATAAATAAAAAGACTGCGGCTGTAACTCTGTATAAACACCCTACACCCTGGGTGCACTCCCCAGTGCGTGCGTGTATGTGTGTGTGTGTGTGTGTGTGTGTGTGTGTGTGTGTGTGTGTGTGAGGGAGAGAATGAGAACTCTGTTGAAAAAAAACTTTATCCCCTTTAAATATAATAATATGGCTGGAGGGAAACACAAGGATAACATATGGTGATCTAAGGTGGACACAGGCATAAACAGGGCTGGCTTTGGTGTGCACACTACCAAGTACAGGGTTGCTGCTCCCTCCCTCTTTGCCAAGGCAATGGCCACTGACATGAGGGCCAAGGGTACACATGCTGGTAAGAGAACAGGGAACCTCTGCATCCTTTGCCCTCACTCTTCAGCGGATCTCTTCAGCCTCTCTTCATTACCACCTCCTCCAGGACTGGTGCAAAGTGCTGAGCAGTCCTTCGGTTTCAAGAGACCAGATGATTCCAAAGCTATGCATCTCCCACAAAACATAAATGTCATCAAATGTGTCTGTTTAGTGTCCCAGATCAAGTCTTTAAATGAATCTTCCCTCGTGGTCAGCTGTTTCCTCTCCACTGATGCCAGTGGGAGATGGAGTGGGAGATTACTGAGAAGCTTGACCAAGGAGAAATAACTTGATACTTGGGTACAGCTGAGCTTCAGGGAGATGCAGGCTGCTAATGGGCTATCACGGCAGCTGCAGCTTAGCCCTGCTATTGGATTATTCTCATGGATATGCCACACTCCGTACAAGGGATGTGCACCTGAGAAATGGGGCAGAGACCAAACTTCTGTTGAGTTGAACTTTATTTCACAATGAAGAACTTTTTTGTTACCATCAGGCATGAACAGACATGTTTCAACACACAGAGGTTCTTCAATGCTTCCATCATTTATGCATGCCCCTAAAAATTTATTCTGTGATACCCTTAATACACAGCCATGAACAAGACAGAAGAACCAACAGTCTAGAGAAAGGAATGACAGGTTCACAGGTCTTTCCAAGGAAGGTTGAAAAGTGTTTTGGTAAACTGAAGAGTTCTGGAGAAGGAAATGGGAGGACATCTCGTGTGGTCATAGAGGATCAAGAGAAGATTCCCCAAGAGTTGCAAAAAGTATAAGATAAGTTTAACAAAAATAAATGGGAAAGCAAAGAGAAGGAAAGAGGAGGGGGGAAGAAGGAGAGCAATGGAAGGGAAAGGAAGGGGGGAGGGGAAGGGAGGGAAGGGAAGGCACAGCTGAGAAGTATATGGACAGTGAAGGTGGTAGTGGGTGGGCAGAGATGACCAGAAAGGTAGCAGAGTTAGAAAAGTGAAGCTGTTAGGAACAAGCTGGGGGCTGTGGAGTCAAATAGATCTTGGCTAAATGCTGATTCTTCTGAGAACAAATTATTTAATTTCTTCAAATCTCTGTTGCCTATGCTGGGCACACAGTAAGCATTTAAGAAATTCCAAGCATTACCCTCAGTCCCATCTATGGAGTCATGAGGTAATATCATATATACTAAGAAGGTCTCATTATAATGCAAAACAACAGAAAGATGTTTGTCAGTATTTTTAAAAATAAGAACAGAAAGGGGGAGGGAAAAACTGATTCACGGGTAGGGAGACAGAGAAGCAGATAATTGTCATGGCTTTTAATGGGATTTTTGGGGGGGGTCACATCCACAGCAAATGTTTATTGACCCCACACGATGTTGACAACACTGTTGTTATAGGCTCTGAAAGTATAGTATGGTACTGAACAGAACCGAGGAGTCTCTCCTTTCTTTGGAGAAGACACATCTTAGAAATCAAGAATGAACCAAATCCTTATAGAATCTCAGTCAAATTTAAACAGTGGTAAGTAGGTACTGAAAACAGGATGACTGTGTCAGAAGACTCAGTGGTGAAGAATGCCTGCTCCCTCAGGAGTTAAGATGCTGCAGAGGAAGTGGCATTTGAAGGTGACAAGAGAGAGCAACCCAACTGGTGAGGTCACGCAGAGGCAGAGGCAGTGGCCCAGGCTCCAGCTGTTTCATCTGGGTCACGGTCCACAGAGGAAAAAGGTGGATGTTGAAGTAAGAGCCAGGTCCCAGACCGTAGTCAAGCACAGAGGCCGTGACAGGGAGTTTTTACTTATGTACAATGGGAAGCTAGTGCTAGAAACTGGAAAAGGTGGAAATAAAATCTAATCCCCTGTTCCTTACCTATTTCAAGGTTTCATATTTTGCTCCCTGCCCCCTCCACTCTAGGAGGCCCAAGAAAGCCTCAATGTTACTGAACAAATACTGACTCAATTTTTCTTTCCACTAGTTTGGATGACTCTAATGTTCTGCCTTATCTTTTTTTATATGTTTCATAAGTTAGGCACCATTCTTTGGCACTCAATGTATTCCTCCCCTTCCCTTTGTCCCTTCCACATCTCCTGAGGAATGTCTCTTACAAGATGCTGCACTACCTAGATTCAACTAATGGCAAACATTTACAAAGAAGTCAGAGAAAGGGAGAAACCAAAGGGTTACCTTGACCTCCCTCCACCTTGGGTGGTGTCTCTGGCAGCTGCTGCAACTTCCTCCACGGCGCCAGCTCGGCACCTGACAGGCGATAGCAGCTTTGCCTTCTGCCAGATGCTCCCAGCACTTACACCACCTCCTCCCCATCTCCCTCAGCTGAAGGCCGGTAGCAGCTCCCCTTCCTTGCTAATTTGTAGACTGTCTCGCCATCCTGATCTGTTTGCATCTCAATAATCTCATTAGATGCATAATCAATTCTCTAATTAAACTCTCCCTCATTTAAATGTTGACAACTGTTCCTCCCCTCCTGGCTGATCTCTCACTGATTCAGTTCTTGAGTGTGGCAAGGAATTTCACAGGTTTAGCAACTGTTCCTTCATTCTCCAGGTGAGTACATCCAGGAGCTCTGCTTCACTGGTCATACTGAAAACTGAGTTAAATCATCTTCTCATCTCCTTTTTTACCATTATTGGAGCTAAATTTTTAGGGATCATGCATGAGAAGCAATGACATAATGGAGCATGGTGAATATTTATCTTAGGACCTAGATTTTACAGCCCAGATGCCTTGAAAGTTGATATTAGAGGGCCATAAGCAGTCAGCACCACGGCCAGATCCTAGAGGCAAAGACAAAAAAAACTGGAGGCCAGCAAGAACTTGAAAGGAAACTTATTCCAGTGACTGGACATAGAAAGTAGACAGCTCATCATTTTTGCTTGTAACACCTCTCTGCAATTTGTACAACCTCTGTGCTGCTCTGTCACATGCAATTCAAAGAGTGACAAACACAGGCTTTGTCATATCCTGCATCACCTCTGGGAAGAACTAAAATACAAATGATCTCTGCAAACTGTCCTGGAAATGATTTATCACACTTCACCAAATATAAGCCACCTTTTGTTGCAAAATATGTCATTATTCTGTAGACCACCAAGAAAGAAAATATGGTCAATTAAATCTTGATATAATGCTTTCTTGTAACATCAATTGTGTCACATCCCAATTTTGGATATGCTAAAATGTAACCAGGAGTAAACTCTCTTAGAATACAAAATATGTTCTCCACTCTGCTTTAGGTAACTGACCTCTTAAACAAGATCAATTATTTAAAGCATTGGCCATTCTAGAAAACCCCAAAGCTCAGGATCTTGGGGGGAGGGGCATCCACTAACAGAAAGCATAGATGGCTCTGTTATTAATCACAGTCCATTCTTCTTGTCCCAAATACCTTGTTGACTGTGTTATGTGGAACCAAAGGAAGCAGCACAAGGCCAGGGTTGGTGGAAGCTGGTACTACAAATGCCTCTACAATGTGATCCTGAGCAATGTGCTTAACCTCAGTTCCCTCAACTATGAAACAAGGGAACTGTTGTAGATGGTGGCTTATATTCCTTTTCAATGCAGTCTTTTGTGTTTGTAAATGATAGGGGGAAAGATTAACAAACCTTCCCCCAGTTATGACTACTGAGCTGACCCTAGGTTTTCAGTCAGGAATGTTCTGCACCCTGGTGCCATTGGCAAATCTATGGAGATTCTTGTAGTTGTTAGTGGATGGGGGCCACCAAAAAAAAAAACAACACAAAAACTAAAACTAAAAAATGCCAACAGTCTTCCTGCTAAGAAATGCTGACTCAAACTACTGTGGACTGAGTGTGTCCTCCTAAAATTCCTCTTTGAAGTCCTAAGCCTCATTGTGATGATACCAAGGAGTGGGTCTTTTGGAGAGTAGTGAGGTTAGTAGAGATCTCATAAACAGGATTAGTACTCTTCTAAAAGGATCCCAAGGAATTCTTATGCTTTTTCCCCATTGTGTGAGGATACAATGAAAAATCAGCAGTGTGCAACTCCAAAAAGAACCATTACCTGAACACAACCACTCTGACACACTGATGTTGCACTTCCAGACTCTAGTACTACGAAAAATAATATCTGTTGTCTATAAGCCACACAGTCTAGAGTATTTTGTTAAATAGCAATGTGAGTGAGTGAAGACAAGAATCTCCCATGAAGGTATTTATGGCAGTGAACAAAAATCTCTGAGTTTATTCTCTGTATCTGCAGTGATTTTATTTCTAGTGTATTAGAATGGCCCAACATGGGTAACCATAGGAGCTGTGACTTAGGCAATTCTTAAACAAATCTCTCCATTTGGTGTCTAGCAACCTGAGCCTTAATATTTCCCCATGACCTTGTCAAGCTTCATTCTTGCTGGTGGCAGGACCAGCCCCACATACAAGGCAGTAACTCCCTGCATAGCTGAGAGAGTGGAACCAACAGATTTGCCACTGCCCTGTCACTGTGCTCACAAATCCGCACATGCACAGACAGTTATGACTTGCCTTTAGCTGCCCGAGTGGAACATGATGGAAAACAGCCCAAAATCAGACAACAAAAAACTTAGAGAACATCTATACCTGCTTCACATTCATTTATACTTCCTCAGGTAAGGAAATTGATCCCAATTAGGCAAAGAAACTTATCCAAGGTCCCATGCATGCTTAGTTGCTCCAAATTTTGGCTCGAAGTTCTTGCCTTGGATCCAGTGCCTTAGCTCATCACCATGGTCTGCCTCAGGCGGCAGGAGGAGAAAAGTCCCCTGGCAGCTCGGATTCTGGATCTTGCAGAGCAACTGGCAAACACTTATCAGAGGTGGGATCTTCTCAGTAACTCCACGCAAAGGGCTTTGCAACAACAGTATCAACATTTGTGAGCAAAACTTCTAAAGGAAATTATCCTATCTTCTTTACTCACTAATATAAATAGTCTGGGCTTTTAAAAAAATAGTTCTCAATCTTTCAGTGAATTCTAAAAGCCCTTCCTTAAATGTAAGCAATTGCTCTGTACAGCTGCACGTGGAAAAGTGTAGGAAGCCAGGCTATGGGGGCACTCCTCATGGAAAATATTTCTGTGGGGTTTTTGTTTAAAATAAATATGTGATATCAATTTATTTTCTGATTAATTCTTTGCTTATAATATTGGAAGATTTCAGGTGAAATATTCAGCTTAGTAGTTGGATTCTCATGAGCCCACATTTGGTGCAAAATTTCAGCTATTGTTATATCTTAATAATCCTTTTCTTCCAATTTTAATTAACATCATAGACACTTTTATTTCTCCCAAATTTTTTAAATTCTAAATTTTATAGCTTGAGAATTATAGCACCTGAGGTACTCTGTGGCAAGCTTCTCCCAACTTTCTGGAATCTTAGTGATTACTGTATTAATCAGTTTTCCTATGTCTGGGACGCAATACCCAACATCTACAATTTAAAGGAAGGAAGGTTTAATTTGATTCATGGTTTCAGGGAATTCAGTCCATAATTGGCTGGCTCTAAGGCAGTAACGTCATAAGAGAGGCTGATTACTTCATGGCAGCTGAGTAGCAGAGCAGGGAACAGTGCCAAGGAGGAAGAGGTGAGTGACCAGAGACTCCCCCCGATATCCCCAAGGTCAGGCCTCCATGACCAAGCCAGACACAATCAGAAGTGTGCTCCATTAATTTCTGGGGCAGATCCTAAAATCAATCAAGTTGACAAAATTAAGGTCAACTGTTACCATTACAAATCTGTTCCCACTGGAAATTTGCCTACACAAACTACACAGATACATCAAGGGCACCAGAGTGACTGAAACCAGTATGTCTCATGTACTTGATGAAGCATTCTCAAGAGGTTCTCTAAGCCAAGAGAAAGAAAAACCTTTCCTTCTGCTGCTCCGTGATCCTTGAGTACATCCAAGGTGATCTTGGAGCTGGGAAGTGAGCTCTGTGAAACCAGCCTCTAAGGTTCATGGCATTGGAAAGGCTGGAGATACACACAGCCCAGTACTGGGCTAGAAAAGGTACCCAGAGGAGCATATGGAGAGGCCCAGGGACCTTACCACCGTGGAGGAGGTATGCAGCCCCACCACAAGCCTTTCCCACTGGGAGTCCCCAGGTTCAGGCTCAAAGACTTAGGGTTCAACAAAAAAGTGAAGAAATTTTCTATGTATCTCTTCAACTCTGGGAAAAACAACAAAAATGCCTGTGTGTGACTCTACTGGGGAAAACCAGGTCTCAATGGCTCTTCCTTACATGTAATATGGGTTAGGCTTACAGGATCTGGAGAGTCAAGAGACACCAACAGAGGGAGGAATGCTGGAGGGTGAACATATCCTGTGCTTCTTCGTGGAAGGCAGCTTTCACCATCACTGCCTGGTTTGTTTTTAGGGAGGCATGTACTTCTGTAAGAACAAGGACTTTCCAAGATATAGCTGGTTGTTTAAGAAAATAAACATAATTCAAAACAATATGATCAATACGCACAGACCCAAGCCAATTCTTGGAGAAATTGCTAGAATCAATGTCATACTTCTTTCGGCATGCTCCACTTTGCAGAGATTGTCTTGCGTCCTTTGCCCCTCCTTCAAGAGCCTCAGATCCCTCTGGTCACATCCCAGCTGTTAGATTAGATAATGCCAGCTGTGGCTTCTTGTGTCACTGTCAAGCAGCCGAATGTGTGGCTTCCCAACCATATGAAAGGGGCACTTTAACGAGTCAGGAAGACGTCTTTGGAGTGTTGCCACTTCTAGGATTTCTTCCTTCTCTCTCCTTTGCCACACTGTACAAGTACGATGCTACAAGTACCAGCAGAAGTCCCTAGTATGCACGTATAATAATGAATTCCTTTTACTGAGCACTTACTTGGTGCCAGAAACTGTAATAAACATCTCATATATACCAGCATATATTGCACAAGCCCCACAGAGCCCATTTTACACATGAAGAAAAGGAAGCTCAAAGTGCTTACCCAAGATCACCAGCCATCTGGAAATAAAATCCAGGGAACCATAACCCCAAAGCCTTTGTTTTAGAATATTTTAACTAAATCACTGACTACTCCCATCCTTGTCAATATCCCATTAAATACACCTCAAATTGTTTTCACTTCATTCACAGATAATAAATTTGTATTCATTGATTGTGTCATGTATCAAAGTCTATGTGGACGACAGAAGAATTGTCTTTTATATACTTCATGTTCTCTAGGTGGCCAGGGGCTGGTCACAGAGGAGAGATTCAAGTGTGGCTTGAAAGAATGACACTGGAGACGATGGTAATGAGGAGGGAGTCACGCAGAGGGAGGGAGGGAGAGAAAAAGGGAGAGAATCTCAGTGGTACCACAGCTGCCTGGGGAAGGAGCACCGGGAGATGAGTCCGAGCCTTTGCAGACAATGGTCCCTAAGAAGTGGCAATGCCCACTGCTCAGGCTTGAACTACAGCCTCGGTGGCTGGCATGTGGTGGGCTGTATGGACTGTGCTAATTCTGTGCTTCTCAAACTTTCCAGGGCAGCAGAATTACAGATTATTGGTTGCAACTTACAGTGTCTAACACAGTAGAATGAAACATAAAACTTTGACGTCTAAGAAGTGCCCCGTTGATACTTGGTGAACCACTGTTCTACTGATATTTGTTGCTTTTGCTCTTAAGTGTTGTCTGTTTCCCACAACCGTGCAGATTCAGACAAAAGCATCAGTGGAGACACTGGTCAAAATCTACCTGCTTTTAAAGCCTCAGCTTTTCTGATCCCAAATCCACATCTGACCTCCACCTTGAGACCAAGATCCACGTGCTCAGCAGCCCACCTGACTCCATCCCCACCTGGCTCACAGCAACCTTCAAACTCATCATGCTCCACCTGGATTCATTACCGAGGTCATTCTTTGCTGATCGATCTTGTCTCCCTGTGACATCACTATTCATACAAGGTAGAAACCTCACAGCCATCTCCTGCTTAGCCTCTCTTTCCACACTTAATGGTCGTGTCAGTTGTAGAATTTAAAATCCTGGGTGATGAGCACTTGGACTGCTTTGTTTACCATTGCATCCCCAGGACTTAAAATGATGCCTGGCACACAGTGTGGACTGCGTCTGTACTGAATGAATATGCCAATGAACAAATTCTGCAAAGTCCCACATCCACTGTGAAACATTTTTAACAGCTCCCTCCATTCACACATATGCACACCAAGATACACATGTAATATACATATTATGCACATGTATGCACTGCTCCTGTCTGTATGCTCCCATAGCACAGTGTATACCCACTGTATGTGACAGTCGTGTGTATTTATGGTAATTCTTTTGTTGCAGGAGTTTCTTCATCACCAAGGGGCCTGAGAACCTGATGGTTTCCCTTCCTCTTGCAATCACTAGTATCTAACCCAGTGTCTGACAGATAGGCACTCAAGATGTTTGCTGAACTGGCCTCAATTTAATTTAGTCAGCATCAATCCGAGAGTAAGGGATAAACAAACAGTCGTGGCCTTAGTGAGACTAATTCTCTGAAGTCTTCACTGCCAAGGCCAAGCTAAAAACTAAAGTAATTACTTGGGTAGATATTTCATGAAAGGATGAGAACCATTTGCATTTGAATGATCTAGTGAGGATTTTCTGCGTATCGATGTTTCTGGAATTTTTCAGATAATGGTTTCAATTCTTTGATTCTTTCATAGTGAAGAGAGTAGGCCAGAAAGTTAACCTATCAATCATTCTCCCTTCTGAAACCAGGCAACTTTCCACCAAGACTAGCCAACGGAAAACATCCACAGAAACCAAGTTTTCAGCAAGCCGTGACACAGAGGTTGGAGAGCCGCAGTGTAGAGATTCAGCCCTCCAAAGGGCTCCTACAGAATGCCAGGAGGTGCTAAGTTGCCTCCCTCATACTTAAATAACCTCAAGACTGGCTCCCATTTATTTATTCCCTTAGGGTTGTCAAGGTTGGGGCAACAAAAGAGAGGAGCAGCAGTGGGCTGTGATTGCAGGAAAAAAAACCGATATTTTTGCCACAGTAGACAGGAGACCGGGGAAGCTGAATGCAAACCAGGACTAAGGCCGGGGAGCCCAAAGGAAAGCATGGGTCAGGTGGCGTGTCTATCCCTAGGTCTCTTTCGGAGTAAGGGGGTGAGGGGCAGCGGTGTGAGAGCCAGGGAAATGATAACCTCTGATTCCGAAAAATTCTTTATGACCCTCCCTTTTATGGCGCTCAAGCACACAACACAGGGACACAGGCGCGCAAGCGCATGCGCACGCACACACACACACACACACACACACACACACACACACACGCACACACAAAGCCGCAGCACCTGCTTTGGAAAGCCCCCTCCCGCAGCCTGGTCCAGAGCTGGCAGATTTACCGTGGCATTACTTTTAATTAACTCTGCGGCGCGGCGGGAGCGCAGGGTGGCCCTAATCCCGGGCCGCCTGACGTCACCTGGGAACGCGCGCTGGCGGGGCCGGGCGACAGCGACCTCGCGGCGACCCTGCGGCAGCGCCTCCGCCCTGCGCGGGGCTTTTGCTCGGCGGGAATTAAGGGAAGGAGAAATGTTAGTACACTTTTAATTGGAAACCGAGGTCTTCTTTCACAGTGGCTTGTTTACCCAGGCTTGGGCATTCGAACTCAGGGGAGGCTCTAATTGAAGTGACGGCTTTGGAGATTATGGGGAACATATGGCTCTACCGCCGGGCTCTTTATCTGCATTTTCTCATAAAACTGTCTTCTGTGTGTGCGTATGCGTGCGTGTGTGTCTGTGTGTGTCTGTGTGTCTGCGCCCGGCCGCTCCCATTCCTAAAGAAGCCTTTGAAAAGCAGGCCAAAGGCGAGCGGGGAAAGCGAGGTTCAGAGAGTCCTGGGCCCTGACCCGGTACCCACAGCCACCACCCTGTGGACTGGAGGGAGAAGGAGGCCGAGGAGGAAAAGCGGCCGGGTGTAATTCAAACTGTGGTGAGGGAGCGGCAGGAGGGAGTTGCCAAGGTAACGGGAGATTCCCTCTAAGCCCAGGAGAGGGAAGCAGCCCAGAGCATGGGGCTGAAACCCTGTTGTTCACAAGGGACACGGAAGCTCAGGTGTCCTGGGACGGAATTCATTTCTTTCTCCCTGTCAGCAGTCAGTCAATCAATCAATCAATCAAACATTATCCATACCTCCTGGCAGGCTCCAGCATCAGTCACCACCCCTCTTGGTCCTCCCTTTCCTCACCCCTGCCGGATTCTTATTATATCTAAAGCTGCCAGATAAAATACAGGACACAAAGTTAAGTCTGAATTTCTCATAAACAATAATTTTCATCACCGTGCACCCTGGATTTGTGTTGGTTTTTTACCTCACAGCCGGCTACACCTGCTCACTCTAGGGAAAGAATTGTCTTCTGTCTCGACTCTCCTGTCACCCTAGCTCGGCAAAAAAGCTGAGTGGGAAAAAAACTGAAGCATCCACCCCATCTTCCCTGAGCCTCACGACCTTCTGGGGCAGTGGTGCTCAATCTTGACGGCGCATGAAAACCCCCGAGGGGGCTTTGCAAAAGCCAGACTGGGTCCCAGGCTGACTAAATTCCTAAGGTGTCCAACATCCTTGAAGTATGAAGAATAGGGAAGGGTAGCCCGTAACCTTGCTTTATATACTTGGTCACGTGTGGTCTCCACTGGAATGTAAGCTTTGTGGTCTGCAAAAGGCCTGCTACACAGTCTGTGCTCAAAACATATTTCCCCAACAGTCAAGGTTCATATATCTCTGAGCACACTGCATACCCAATCCTTGCCCAATGCCACAGTCCAGCAAATGCCTGGCTGGAATTCCTTCTGAGTAGATTTAGCCAGTCCATTGCCCTCACAGACTCCTGAGAGGAAATACGTGAATATCTTACCTTGCACACCATCTGGACCCACTGGTCCCCCCGCTGCCAGTTACACATACATCCACAGTACTCAAATCCCAGTCACAATCACCAGAAAGCCTAAACACACTCTTGGCTTCCAATGTGCAAAACTGGATTTGGACCCCTAAGAACACAAATGGTTCTTAAATTACCCCGTTTTCTCTGTACTTTTTATAGTGCCAAATACCAACCAAAGTACTCAGAGAAATTTACAACTTGGTTTGCCACCAATCCCTAGTAAACAGGACTTTGGGTTTGTTTTTTGTTTTTGTTTTTGTTTTTTTTAAATCCACCTTGGTTGAAGATAGCAAGGCACAAGGAAATATTAGAAGTGATTCTCCATTTGCTCAGTGAACAATCTAAAGCATCATCATATCCATCTTGACATCCCTTGGTTGGAAAACCTTAAAACTGATGGACTTGGATGAATGTCAGGGCAAAAAACAAACAACAAAAAAACCCACCAAGCATCACTCAGCATCTCCTCCCCGACCCTGACCCTTACCATAAGATCGTAAGAAAGTAATTGTACGGGCAGGCTTTATGTCAAGTAAGGAAAAATCTACTTCATAAGTTGGCTCTGCCGGTCCAGACTGCAACCTTAACTCTTGCCAATCATTCTGCAAAGATGTGCTGTCACAGCCAAAGAAGACACAGTATAAGGTGGGCAGAGAGAGGCACTGTGGGACCAAAATGTGGGACCAAAATGTGACATCCAGGTGCATTTCTAGCGACTCAGCAACAGCACAGGGTTTGGGGTGTCCTGGAGATAGCCTGCCTGGGTTTGCATTCTGACTCTAGCCATTATGAGTTGTAGTATCTGCCACACACTGCTCATTTTCCTACATTCATCTCTACCTGTAGAATGGGAATAATCACCACATTGCTTTTCTTCATCAGCTTGAAGGGAAAACTGAATTAGTTAATTCATGTAAATTGCTTAACGTAAAGCTTTGTCAAGACAAAGGTTGCAATAATTGTGAGCACTATTCTCAACATCATTACACAAAATTCACAATGACAGCTGCCCAAATGGTCAGTTTTTTCTTACAGAGGTTGTACATAGGAAATGAACTCACAAAGGCAGCACATTATTGCAGATAGATACATTACAAAACAGGTGCCTTGGGCCAGGGATTTAGCTCAGTGGTTCTGTCGCCTGCTTCGCAAGTGCAATGTCCTGAGTTCAATACCTATACGAAAAATTAAAAAAAAAAAAAAAAGCAACTGCCCTAATTTTGCTATCATTTTAATTATTCATTTTAAATAAAAGTATTGTGTGAACACATTTCCAAAATTACATTGCCATCAATTGGAAGGAGAAAATGTGTTGTCTAAATCTGTAGATTGTAACTTTTTAAGCACTGAAGATAAACTCTGCCCAACTCACACAAATATGGCCAGGGCTAAACCCCTGTTTCAGTATCAAGTGTCCTGACTCGGTAATTGGTAGAATTAAATTCTTATTTCAGCTTATCCCTGACTCAAGTATCTTGTGTCTTTATTTCTCCCTCTATCTTATGAAGACAAAACAAATACACTAGAAGACAAAAACTCAGTAAAGGAAAAACAAGTGCAGAGCTTCCAACAGAGGGCAACAAATAATTCTGGTAGTGAATTTTATGGCTGTGATACCAACAAGAGACAAAACTGTTGATTTTTAAAACAACCTGAAAGGCTCAACAATTATAACTGCATCTTGTCTACCATCTGGGGATGCCAGATTAAAAAGTCAGAAAATGTCCCTGTAGACCTTTGTGCTAGTCATGATATAAATATGTGTGTTCTTCCTGTCTTTTTTGATAATAATAACAACAATAAAAAGAGGTAACATCTATTCCATGTTTGCTGTGTCCAAAGCACTGTACCAAATCTTCAGGGACAGACACATATCTTGTGTCTTATTCTTATATCTGTTAGAGTCCATATAATTACAATCTATTATTAGCCCAGAAGTTTAGAAATGTGCACCAATCCCAAAACCTGGGGATAGATTTGTAAATGATCAAAATATGAAGCAATATTTCTCAAACTTTAGGCCATAATCCAACAGTAGCCTATGAAATCAGTATAGTAGATTAGAATTAAAGATAAATAGGACTCAGCAGTTAGGGCAACCAGTGAGTCATTTTAAGTGTTAGGATTTATTTTATACACACACAGGTGAATGTGTACATTGGATCATGACAAAAATGTAATTTCTGTTAAGCTGCAGTAAAAATTTTCTGAAAACTTATGCTATAGCGGAGAGTCTTTCCAATGTGCTACATTAGAGGAAATATATAATGTGGTTTAAATAGATATATTCACCAATATGTTTATCAAAGTATTTGTAATACCCATTTAAAGTTTTTTTTAATTAATTTTATTGGTGTATTTTAGGTATACAATATAATGACATTTATCATTGGAAATTTGTGCCTTTACAAATATCTTTTTTTTTTCTTTTTTTTTTCCCCCATTCTCTGACCTTCCTTCAACCCCTCCTCCCCTCGCTATTTACAAAGACTTTGTTTCCATTTTTTTATCATATTAATTCCATTCCCTTCGTTCCTTTCCCTATGCTTCCCACTTCCCCTTTGCACCTTTCCTTCCTATGTCACAGTCTCTATTATATCCTTTGATCCTTATTTACACTTTCAGTTTCTCACATCAGAGAAACTATTCAGTATTTACACATGTGTCCTATTTATTTCACTTAAGTGTATCACCTCGATGTGCATCTATTTAGCTATAAATGTCTCTAGTTTCTCATTCTTTGTGGCTCAGTAGTACTCTTATTTTATAAAATTAAAGAAGCCACATTTTCTTTATTCAGGCTTCAGTTGATGGCCAACTGGGCTGTTTCCAAGTTTTAGCTATCACAAACTGTGCTGCTATGAACATAGGTGCACATATTTTGCTGTGGTGTGGTTCTTTTAATTCTTTTGGGAAAATACCCAGCAGGGGAATAGCTGAGTCAAATGGGATCTCCAATCCTAGTTCTTTGAGGTATCTCCATACTGATTTACACAGTGGTTGCACCGGTCTGTACTCCCACCAATAATGGAGAAGGGTTCCTTTCTCCCCACAACCCTGCCAGCATTTGTTATTGGTTGATTTCATGATAGCAGCCATTCTTTCTGAGGTGAGGTAGAATCTCAGCATTGTTGTTTTCATTTGTATCTCTCAAATGACCAGTGATGTTGAACATATTTTTATATGTCTATTTGCTATTTCTACTTCTTTGTCTGAGAACTGTCTGTTCATTTCAGGTACCCATTTTTGGATTGGGTCTTTAAATTTGGGAGGTCTGATTTTTGTGAGTTATTTATATATTCTAGATAGTAGACCTTTGTCTTCCCACTAGAATTTTTTAACATGACTCACTCCTTACTTCTTAAAGAAAACAAGGGCAAGATTTATTAACAAGCTATATCCCTTTCCTATTTCTCAGTCTCCTTATATCACAAAGTTGGATCAGTATTCCACTGGCATTGGGATACTGGCTTTGAGAAGTTTATCTCAGTCATTCTGTTCAGTATTAAATATCTCCTTGGACCTTCTTTTTCTGCAATTTAAATGACAAAATTTGGCCCATAGTCCAACATAGTGTAAGGTGTCTGTAAGAAAAATGTTGGTTGGTAAGATGGCCACCTACGGACAAAAATGGATTACACTGGGCCTGAGAATAATGCTAACAGGTCTATAGAAAGATAGAAAAAATGACTTTAGCCTCAGGTGAACAATGTATTCACCAGTAGCTGCCAAATTCAATGCCCTTGCTGGACTGAAGAGTTCGGGTTGTAAGAGAGAAGTCTAATCCACTCCCAAAGGAACTCAATCAAAGATGCAAGATATACTACTACATTATACCAAGAATCCTAGAGCTCCACCCCAGGGTAACATGCCAAGAAATGTTATATGCAGTAATAAGGTGGCACTTGGGCTCTCAAAAGAGCTCTAATCATAACCACTATATGACTCGGTTTCCTAAAATGTAAAAGAACAGCAGAGAAGTTTAATGAATCTTTCCCATTCTTGCTTGGAATTCCAGTTCCCAGAGAGGATTGCAAGAATAACTCCTCCTGGTCTTCTGCCCTGAGTTTGCAAGATGCAATGCTGGGCAAAATGTTTGGAAACTGACGAGTGCCTCAGAGACATGCAGGCCCATGCATGAATGAGCCCATCTCTACTTGGTGTACCCTAACCACACAAAATGGTAGAGTCATTGTCTACACCCACCCCAAGATGCCTCAGGTCAGCTACCCAGAGGCAACTGAAAGAGAAAAAGAGATGCTTATGAAACATGGATTTTTTATTAAATAAGCTGAGCCATGAGCTACCCAGACCCACAGTTTCCCTCCCACCAGGACACAACAATGGTGACTGCCATTGACTCAGCACCAACCAAACTTCAGGCCCTTGATTGGCACTGCCTCTTTTTATTAATACAGCAGCCTGCACAGGAGGTATTTTGGCCCCCTTTCTAGTGATTAGGACACTGGGTCCTGGAGAAGAGGTATAATTTGCCTAAGTTTGTAGTGCTAGTGAGCACAGGGCACACACTCAGACCTGTCTAACATCAGGGCCCAAGGCTTTGACTACAGTATGGAGAATGTGACTTCCTCATGCCTCCTCCTGCTGACTTTTTCTTTTCTATCTTGCACTGTAAAATTCAGGCTGTGAACTGACAAAGAAAATCCTCCAAGTTGGGTATTTTCCAGACCACTGAGGTAATCACTGGCTCTCTAGTCTAATTTATTGGAAAATAAGATAGGTTGAAAGAAATACTTCTGTAATTGACGAGGAGGAGGATGATGAGGAGGAGGAAGAGGAAGGAGAAGGAGAGGAGATGAAGGAGGAGAGGCAGCAGCCACTTCCAAGGTTGTAGAAAACAATTTAGATGTGTGCCTAGACATGGACGAGTGGGACTGAGAAGAGAAAAACTCATTTCAAAAGCAGAGCAGTGAGAGAGGCACACAGACCTTCTGAAGCAGCAGCATCCCATATCCCAAGGAGACCTAGAAGGAAGAAGGACTCACAAACTCCAATATGTGTGCAGAATCGTCTTTCACTTCCAGAAAAAAAAAAAAAGTTATACTGCAGGTTTGTGTTCCTGTCAAGGGTGTCAGAAGTAAAGTGGGAGAAAGTTACTTTATTCACACAAGAAGCAAACGTTTCCTGAATGCCTACTGCATCCCGGGTACCAAGGTGTGCTGGTTGAATGCAGAACACAAGGTAAGGAGCACCTTAAGCTCCATGCTGCAGACCAGACTCCCTGATAAACTGAGGCCAGGACCTGCTCCGACAACTGAAAACATAAAATGTCCTTTGCAGAAAGGGGCTGTCACACAGAGATTTCACAACCAATGCTTCCCAATCCTGAGCAAGAGCTGAAGCTGGGTGGGATGATCTACAACTGCAATTCCAGCTACTGGGAAGGATAAGGCAGGAGCCCTGCAGAATAAGGCCAACCTGGCCAACCTAGCAAGTTAAAAAGTCTGGGGATGTAGCTCCTTCATCATGCACTTCCCTAGCATTCAATGAGGCCCTTGGTTCAATCCCCAGTACAGCAAAAACCAAATCAAAACAAACAAAAACTCAAGTGGAGCAGCTAAAAGAGCCTCCCTTCGTCAAAGAATAGAGCCCAGGCATAATCTGAAATGCACACAGGTCTTCTGAAAGGAAAAGTTAAATGGGAAACAAACCAATCTCAAAACAAATAGGCTGAAAAAACAAAGTTTGATCCCATGGTGAGGAACACTAAAAATAAATGAAATGCCAAAAAGTATTATTAGATACAGGAGCAAAATATGAAGTTCTGACTAGATATTCTCCAATACTCCCCCAAAGAGGGAAAAGAGCAATTTAACTTAAAAATAGCCTAACCCTAAATGCAATGTGGCATCATGTACTAGATCCTTGCACGGATAAACACAGTAGTAGAACATCTCATGAAATCGAATGAAGCCGGTGGTCCATAGTGCTACACCAGTGTTACTTTTAGCCTCAATGAATGTATCCAGGCTGCGTACAACATTACTATCGTGGGGAGATGGATGAGGGTGTCTGTGGGAACCTCTGTCCTATGTGTGATTAAATTTTACCTCAAAACATATACTTTGTGTTTAAAGGCAGATTTTAAAAATTACTGCACAGGACAATCTCAGGTGACATCTAATTTTAAAAGGAAACATGAAGACAAGAAGGGTAGTTAAATAAGCAACATGCCCACAACCACCTCACTCCAGGTCAAAACAACTAATGAAATCGGGGATTGGTCAGGACCCATGACAAGTAGCAGCAATCCCGCTGTACCATTTAGACTACATATGGAAGAGTGTAGGCCCTTCTTCCCGGTAGATTTCAAAGAGAATGTCGTATTTTCACAGATAAAGCAATATGCCTCCTATAAGGGCTTGTTGGAAGAGCAGGCAAAAGTAGAAAGGAAAAGATTTCGCGAGTCTCATAGATCTCACAGGCAGGAGTTCTGTCTTCCACCTTAAGGCTGCCACATGTAGGGGAACAGACACTGACTTATTTTATGAGGATCTGAAAGTAGAGGAGCCAAGACCAAGGTTGAAGGTTACATACAGACCAAGGCAGACACTGGGGCTCAATATAAAAATTCTAGTAAAATACTGCAGAATCTGGGGTTAAGTGCTCCTGTGATGTTGTGAAACACATAGTGGCCCTTGTCCAGTGTCCTGTCAAAAAGCTCCTAAAACTTCTGAAGTCTCTAGAATGACAAGAATACCTTTTGTATGCTAATGCGATGAGTAGGGCCTGGGGGCCACTACACAGCTGCAGAGCAGGGCTGGTCCCTGGAAAGACCCAGGCAGGATTAGAGTGGTAGACTTGCAGTCCCACTCACCAGCCTTGGGCAGGGGAGAGGGGATAAAGGCTGAGGTGATTGCTAATGGCCAATGACATAATCAATCACATTATGTAATGAAGACCCCATAAAAAACCCAGAAGGACAAAGGTCTGCGTAGATTCCAGACAGCTGAACACAGGGAAGCTTTCAGTGGTGACATCCCAGAGTGAGGACAGGAGCTCCAGACCCTCCCCACACACCTCGCCCTGTACATCTCTTCACCAGGCTTTTCATCTATGTCCCTGAAAATACCTTTGTAATAAATGGGTAAACCTAAGTAAGATGTTTCCCTGAGTTCTGTGAACCGCTCTAACAACTTAAGTGACCTGAGTAGGAATCCTGAAACCCATGGTTTATAGCCAGTAGGTCAGGAGTGCAGGTGACAACCTTCAACTTGGGACTGGTATCTAAGCACAGGGGACAGTTTCGTGAGCCTGGAGCCTTTAACCTGTGGAATCTGACATTATCTCTAGGTAGACAGCGTCAGCATTGAATTGAACCAACAGCCCACTTGCCTGATGGCATGTGAGGAAAACTCCTGCACGTTTACAGTCAGCATTGAGCAGAAGGTAGACGAAAAAGTGCATGGATTTGTCCCCTACTATCCCCTTAGATTCCCCGATGGCTGAGATGCTCAAGCAGAGGCTGGAGGAGCATCTGGTGAAGTGTGAACTGGATCACCTTCAAAGCACTTACCACTGCGAGATCACCTTCTCTGGCGAAGGAGATCTGAGGCCTAAATGTCACGAGATCTCTTCTGGAATCCCTAGACATCCAAGGTGCCCCATGAGCCAATGAAAATTGTCTGTCTTTGGCTACAAATCCCATCCATTTGCTTGGGAGGCTGCTTCGAGGCCGCCGGCAAAGCAGAGACCAGGACAGAAGAGACCGGGCCATATCAAAAAAGACCATCTAAATAAATCAATAAATATCTTTTACAAAATAGACCATCCACCAGCTGAAGACCTCCTGGCTTTGGCGTCCTGCATAGCTGTAAGCCTGTCATGTGCTCTTGTATTAAATCAGCGGGTACCATAAAATTACAGACTTGAGTATCCCGGACGGAAGAAGGCCGAGTGGTCATTGATGCAATTTCCCACCAACCGTAATTAAAATGTTAAAGAACAGGCAAGCTCACTCCCCATGGAAGTAGACCAGCGGGCACAAGTGTCAGACATGGACCTACTTTATACTGAGCCAGAATCTGTCATTTCACTCTCGGTACCAGGTGTGCCACCTTGGGTGTGACTCTCATGATGCCCATTAGACTTATTTTTACAAAGCTAAATATATTGTTTCTTCAGCTATTTATCATTTATTTAACAAGGAGTTAATTACTCTCTGCAAGACTCTTCCAAGTCACTGGCCTACTAAAGGACATCATTTAAAATGAGCTTGTGAATTCTAAATGTTCTCTGACCAATACTAAAAAAGGGACCATATTGGATGTTAGGGACACTATAGTTCTAGTAACATAGCTTAAGACTTTTTGGATCCTATTGGCTACATCATCAACTATAAACCCACATGGAATTCTATCAAGACAGGCCAGGTTTCATACACTTTCAGTAGGATTGTGGGACCTGGGGATGAGATTTCCATCTCCCCAACTTTGTGGTCTTCTAGCTTGTCAAATCATTCAGAACATGGAGCGTATCGGCTGCCACTACAGCATTCCCTGCCAGGACTGTGTCACCTGCAAATGGTATCTTCATCCAAGTCGTTGATAAAAATGTTAAAAGATGACAAGACAGTCAGTCATTCACTCAACAAATATTTGTCAAGCACCTACAATATGTAAGACATTCAGGACAGAAACAAGAGGAACAACTGTATTTGTATGGGGACAACTTTTAAAACAGCTTTCTATGAAGCCCTTATATGAGGTGGATATCTTTTTTTTTTAAGATTTAGCTAAACTCATTAGATATTTATTGATCACTTATTCTTCTCCTGGTATCATGCTAAGCTTTACAAAAGACACAAAAAATTAAAAGCTACAGACCTGTTCTAAAAATCTGCCCTCATTAGTGAGGCAAGCTGGACATACAAAACATTTTATGACAGGCAGCATTTATACAATTCATAAAATGAGGGGTCAACAATATCACTTTAAAGCTCCAAAAGCAATCATAGGTTTCTAGAGATGGGTCTCCTAGGACCTCCCTCCTGCCCTCACACCACACCAAGTCAGAGTCAACACGCGTAAGGTGTATTTCTTGGTAATTTTAGCCTTTGTTGGATCCAGTCATTAGAGTGAAATTCCAACATTCCTGTGCCTAGTTGAAAGTTGCTTTCTTGTACCTCTTTAGTACAAATACTCAACAATTTTATTAAATCAATGAATAAATTCTCATCTCTCTAAAATCAGAAGAAATTTTGGTCTGATTTGATCATCTGAAGGCAACGATCACGTCACCTAATTTTCATTTTTTAGGCTACATGTCCACAATTCCTCCACTAGACATGGTTTTGAGATCTCCCCACCCTTAAATAATTGTCATGTAACAAACATTCACTGAAGATGTGATTACTGAATGATACACAAATGAATGGCCTGGAAAGCTCAGGTCTGTCTAAATTAGTCTCAAAGAGAAAAGCTCAGAAATGAACACCTTGCTGGAAACGTGATGAGACAAGACCTGTTGCTGTTCCTCTGCTCTGGATATCATAATGCTATTTTTGATGGCTTAGATTCAGCTTTGGTTTTGTTATTTGAGGGAGGGGGCAGTAACAATGCAATGCCTCACTCTGAGTTCAAATAAAATCTTGCAAACCTTAAAAGTGTGACCAACTGACTAACTTAGGGATCAAGCCCTACGTAGTCACGCATAAAGAAAGGTGACACCACAGTGTTTATTATCACGTGAACAGAATGTAGGTCCCTCTAGGTGTGCAAGTCTTTCTAAGGTTATGCTGGTATTCTCACCACCACGACACCAAAGCTCCTTTGGAACTGCAAGATTTTGCATTATCTGGGAAGAGGTTTTTATAGTTTACATCTGAAAATATTCCCCCGAAGTCTCATATGCTCAGAGATGGGGCCTGGTTGGAGCGGTCAGGACAGTGGGGGTGTGCTCTGAAGGGATGTAATCTTGTCCCCGCCTCCTTCCTTCTCTCTCTGCTTCCTGGCTGCCATGAGATAAGCAGCTCACCTCCTCTAGGTCCTTCCACCAAGCCATTTCTGTCTTGGAGCAATCCAACCATGGACTGACCCCACTGGAAAGTATAGGCCAAACAAACTTTTCCTTCTTTAAATTGTGTGTGTGTCAGGTACTTTATTCAAACAAGAAAGTACAAAGGTCTTATGGGCAGGCAGAGCAGAACACCTGAAGGAAAACTGAAGTGTTGCCTAAGGGTGAGTTGGCCTTATACCAAGATGCAACCATTACGTTCAGTGTAGAATGCGTCTAATTTCCTGGGAAGATCCTCCATATGTCAATGCCAGGTTTCTGGGCAAAGAGAATTTCCCTTAAACCAAAATAAAACCAGGAAATCTTGAAACCACTAGGCCCCAGAGAAGTTGCCCAGGTATCTGCTCACTTAAGACTGCAGGCAAGAATGGGAAAGAAGAACCAGCAGAGGTAAAAGAAACCATTACCCAGCAGAAACCCAGCACCAGCAGTGACTCCGCACTGGGCTTCTGCATGCACCATCTTGTTTGTTTCCCAAAACAGGTGCAATGGTCACTATTTCACAGTTGTGGAAATGGAGGCGTGGAGTGGCTCAAAAACTCTCCCAAAGTCACAGATGTAAGTGCGTCAGCCAGGATAAGGCACCCCACCTGCCTGTCTCCAAAGGTCTGGTACTTAAACACCAGCCCATGGTGCTTTTGTTTCTTGGTTTATTCATTCTCTAACAGAGTTGATGCTCAGTGTCCTGACCTGTGGGATATAGGTCCCTGGGGACACAGCGGTAAATGAGACACAGGCTGTCCCTCCGGGAGCTTAGATAGCTGGCAAGAATGACCATCAACTACTTTGAAATGGTAGAAATGAGTCAGCAAACATGGAGGGTAGAGTCCCCCAGCATGGGGGAGTTTTCCTTGTGAAACAGACCCCAGATGGAAGTGTAAAGGATGTGCTAGCAAGATAAAGGAGTGTGACAATGAGACAGAGAAGGATAAGACCCTTACACCTTGTTAGGGAGTGAGAGCCTCTAACAGATGCTAGTGTTGAGCAAAACTAAATATAAAGCAGGAGGGGCAGAGAGTCCCAGAGAAGCTGGAAAGGTGGGGCAGAGGGAGTTTACAGAGCACCTGGTCAGTGTGCTGGGGTCAGAACTGGGCCGGAAATGCAAGGGGGAGAACTAGCAAATAGTATCACCTCATGGATTCTTTCTTTTTTCCCTGGTACTGGGGCTTGAATCAAGGGCCTCTTCCCTGAGCTACATCCCCAGTCTTTTATAGTTTTCTCTTAAGACAGGGTCTTGCTAAGTTGCTGAGTTTCCCAGGCTGGGCTCCAACTTACAATCCTTATGACTCAGCCTCCCAGCGAGCTGGGATTCCATGCATGCATCATCATACACAGGTGAAGCACGTAGATTCTTGAGCAAAAGCCAACACTACTTCAAGAAGACAAACACCTGGAAAAGGCACTTAATTTGGACAGTTTCAATTTCAACTGAAAGTTTTCAGTTTCAATTCTCTGGCCCCATGACACCTGCTCTGTAAAATCTCCGCACTTCTCCTATCGTCTCTCTTTCTCCGCCACTGCGGGCAATGTGGGTAGGGAACAAGCAGGTGAGAAAGAGGACGAACACGTACATTCTGATTCCTTTCCTTGTGTGACCCATCATCCAGCTGACTCACTTGACAGATGAGGAAAGAAAGACAGAAAAGTTCAATGATTGTCACTAAATTCATCACGAATGTCTCTGATCCATCATTCCCTTTAATACAACCCCATACTGCACATTATACATAGTAATATCTGTGATCCCAACAAGGCTTGGCACTGCACAAAGTACATTTGTCCACCACATAACCTCAGGTTTCGCCTCCTCTTCTGCTTTGGCTAATGGGACACTGACAGAGGCTGGAAATGTGCTTGTGTGGTTCAACATGCCTGCGTGCACTCTGACCAGTGCTAGGAGATCATGCCCTGTAGGTGCTCCTCTTCTGGACCACAGAAAATATCACACAGAGTGGACCTGAACCTGGTGTAAGCCTAGAGCTAAGCTCAGCTGAGCCCAGCTAACTTGAAGAGCTTCAGCCTGAAGCAGAGTCACTCCACTGAACCTGGAGACAATGGATATGTGAATAAGTGTTATGGTTTGATGCCTTTGAATGCAGGGGAAATTTGTTACCCAGAATCATCATGGCAGTAGCTGATTGGTGAGAGATGATTCAGATCTTAGAAAAAGAGTTACTGAAATACGCAGAACTGCCTTGCCTTGGAGGTAGGTTGCCCAGACAGCTGGCTCTCTGGGAAGGAAGCAACACAGATGGCCACCTCGCTCTGTTCTGTCATCCCACTGAAACCCCTGCCCACTACACGACACTCACCTGAGTCTGAGGCTGCTGGGCTCACCAGGCTGAGCAGCTCCCGCTCCTTCTCATAGTCCCCTTTGCAGAGCAGCTGCCCCTCCTTCAGGACAAACTCATCACCCTTCTGAAGCTGCCGCTCACAGACACAACAGCAGAAGCAGCTCAGGTGGTACACGCTCTTCTGGGCCCGCATAACAAACTCATTGGGTGCGATGGCCTCAAAGCAGCCCCCACATTTGACAGCAAATAGCCTGGCAGCAGGAGAGAGGGAGAGAGGACAGACACTGTGAGAAAGATCTGGTCCGGGCCCCAGTCTCCCCTTGGGTTAACAGCGAAAGGACTTCAAAGTCCTGGGTCAAGGAAGCTTGGACTGGAATATACTTGACACCCAGGAAATTCAGACTCTTCCTGGTCACTCCACATCTGTAACAAGCCAGGGTGGCCTAAGAAAGACCTAAAGTTTTTTGTTTTTAAAATCTTGTCTGGTGATACCACAACTGCATTTGTCAAAGGTGTGGCATAAGCACTAAGTGATGTATTCGAAAAATTTTCTGGCATTCGTTATAGCATTCATTTTACTACTTCCAGAATAAAGAGCTGTTTTGCTTCCTAAAGCTGTAGCACAATGGAGAAAGAGGGGCTCTGTGGAAAACATCCTCTGTGTTTGTCCCTACTCGCTGGAGTCGATGGGTATAGAAAGGTCAGATGGTGCAAGGGAGAGAATGGCAAGGAGGGACAGTGTCCAGGGTGGGCACAAAGGAGCCCACACCACTCCGCTCTTCACAGAGACAGAAGACAGGAGCTGACTCTGAGTACCTGCAGGAGCTGGTGCCGGCTTGTTCTGCTCATAAGCTCTACCTCAGGAGGAGCTAAGGAACCATGAGTACCGAAGAGCATTTTCCTGCACACAGGAACATGACCACGGCCGCCTCAAGGTGGCCAATCCCGTCTAGAAAGCGTCTTCACACACTCACTCAGTCATTTCATCCTCTGTTTTTTCATCCTTTCATTTATTCACAAGCATTCACCATGCACAAACTCCACATTTTCACAGGGAAAGGAAGCCAGCGCCCAACAGCATTCACTACAGGTGCAAGTGTATAGAGAATATCTGCTGTGTGTCAGGCATTGTTGTAGACGTAGGTGGATACAAGACAAATCCCCCACCCCACAGAGTAAACAAAAAATACATTAGTTAATAGATAAATAATGTCTACCCTTCAGGATTTAAGAACAATACAAAGCAGTGTCCTGTGATACCACACAGAATGATATAAAGCTATGGCATATATAAAAACGTTATGATAGTCAGTAGTTTCCCAACCATGAAATTGGACTCATTTATAGCTTTAAACGACTCGTGGCAAACACTGTGTTTATCTTGGAAGACCCTGGAAGAAGGGAAGCATTTTGGGGGGTGGAGCAAAGAGGAAGCTGAGGAGAAATTCCCAAGGACACAGGACACACAGATGGGCACGAAAGAAAAGGGAAGCCATTCAAGCACTTTGAGCAGTGGAGGCCAGGGGCTTGGAGCAGTGAATGGAGTCACCTGCCACGAAGCCACGAGGAGCAATCTCCTGGGGCAGGGGCCAAGCCGCAAGAGTAGGAGGCCACGTGCTGTCTTACTTCTGACACGCGCCTTCAGCCACCACACCCACCCTTCCTGGCCTCGGCCACGGGGAGTACCTGAGAAACACCAACGCTGATGTTCCGCCTCTCAGATTCAGAAAGGAGGGTGAGGCTGGGGATAGTCCAGAGAGCTGGTAGGGCTCTTTCACCACTAACAAAGTGTGCTAGAACCCTAAACCGGAACTCCAGGTACTAGAAGCCCTTCTGTCCTCTTCCTTCCTCCAGGTGCCCTGTGTGGTTTTCCTGTCTCTCCGGCAACCTCACATCAGTCCCTGAAGTGTTTGCCTTTCCTCCCTTCTCCCTGCCTCCTGTGTTGCTGGACACCATGCATTAGGTAGAAAAACTACCCAGTTCATCTTTGGGCCCCAAGTCCCCAGTCACTGTTTGCCAACCTGAGCAAACTCATCAGGGCCTTTCCAGGAGCTGGTCAAAGGGCCTTTGTCCCCACGCCCTGCTTCTCCTCCCCTTCCCCAGGAACGGACTGTTAAACAGACTCAAGGCAAACTCCCAGGGAGTCAACAAGCACTTGAGAATGTGCAGCAGCAGGTGGTAGCATCTGTGCTTGTCTAACTTCTACCCCCTTAATCTCCTCTTTCTCTTCCCCTTTCTTTTCGTTGCCTACTCCAAAATTTTCCCCGAAATTGGAGAAGGGAGGGTTGGAGTGAATCAACCATGAAAGCCTGCCATGTTGACGGGGAAGTGGCAGGAGTTCTCTGTGCTCAAATCCTGAAGTGGTCACGGTCACTGGGGATCACAGGCCCACAGAGGGGCAGTCCTGCTCCTCTCCATCAGCTCTCCCCTCCTGGGTCCAAACCAGGTCACCCTCAGCTCTGTAAGCCTCTCTCAGTTCTGAGAAATTCAAGGAGCAAAGGCACATGCAGCCCACACCTGTGTGCCAGATGTGTACACAGATGTACTGGTACCACTGTGGACCCAGCTGCCGACTGCACACCTCCCACAAGTTGTTTTCTCTAAGGCTCAGACAAGCAGAGAAAAGGATTTGTTCAAAAGTCCAGGTCCTAATTAAAACACAGCCTGTCTTCTCCTAATACTCTGGATGCATCCCCCATGGTTACTTCCCCCTCTGAATGCTAATGAGACCTCGCTCCGGGTTCAGAGCCTGGCAGACGGTGCCATGGAGAGCTGGGCAAGGTTTCCAGAATCATCAGATACCCAAGTTTTCTCATCATCAGAAAGTCTCCTACCTCTCAAAGCTCATCCCCTGTTTGCACCTCACTCTCTCACCTGTAAAATGAGAATCACGGTATCTTCCTTATGAAAAAGCACTGGGTGCACTACCTGCTTCAGAGACTAAGCCCTCAGCACTATCTTCCCTCTACTGAGTCCCCTCTGAGTAAGGCCCCGGAGACACTGTGATAAACAAGGCCACCCCAACCTTAGGGAACTCACTTTCTCCAGCAGGCAGCAGGCTTTAAATGAACAGCCACGCGTGGGTATATTTAAGTAGCTGGGAAAAGGCACAAAGGAGAGACCCACCCACCTCGTTTAGGCTAGCAGTCACTGATTATTCTACCTTCTTTTTCTTTGTTCTTGCTTTTCCTCTTCCTCCATACTCCTTCTGCTGTTTCCCCTGTGCTCTGCCAGGCGGGAAAGTAGAGGCTGACGGAAGCTCCACCCAATGATGCCCTGCTTACACCTTTTCTTGAATAGCCACCGATTATGAGAGGCAAATGACAGTGCCCAGGCTCGCAGCACTCACCACGTCCAAGCTGTGTGGCTAAAAGCCTGCATTCCTCCCCTGCTAAAGACCAGCTGGTCCCTACCCTTCTGAGAACCTGTATGTGAGGACTTTGTGACCTGTAAGTATAGCACAACTCTTAGGCATTTTTCTTGGCCACTTCTGTTTTTATGACATTTAGGGATTTGCTTTTTTGCCCCAAATGTGTTTCTCACCTCTTAAGGGTTTCCTAACCCCGACCTAAGAGAGTCCTTCCTCCTCAGCAGGGTGACCACACCCAGCTTGCAAAGGCTCAACTTCATCTCCAGGGCACGGGGTTGTTCTGGGAGATGAACCCAAGGGGCGTCACACTCGGGGTGATGCTAGGCAGGGCGTGCTCTTCAGACCAAGCCACGGGCCCCACTTCCTCCCCGCTTGGGCTGAGGTCATCCGGCGAAGCAGATCTCTCCACTCTGCCCTGTGCCAGGGGCCACCGGGGAAAGCAAAAGAGGAAAAGCGAAGAAGTAGCCCAGGGAAATAGCCCGAATTCTGGAGCAACAAGACCCGTGCCTCTGTCCTTACCAAGAGCCTCAGAAAGGCCACCGCCTCTCCGTGGGCCTCTTGTTTCTTAACTCTCATTTCTTCATGAAAAGTACTGCCTGGGACCAGGTTTATGCCAGGAACTTGGAGGACAAAGAGGACTACATTTCCATTCCTTTTTGTCTCCTTGCCCCATGCCTTTCACCAGAGAAACCCATCTGCCCACACCTCAATCAAAACTCCAGTGTTTTGGCAGAACGTGGCCTTGCTAGAGCAATTCTCCAAACAAAATCTTTTCAAGCTCAGTATCATTTACACGTGGATGCAGGTAAAACAGTCAAGGCTAAGAGAGATGGTGTATACAGACAGAAAGACAGACATACACGCACTCTCACACTCTCCCACACACACCTCATAGATATGACTAATTATATATATATATATATAGTTTGATATAACAAATATATAGGCTGATTGTATATAATTTCGTATATGTTTATATAATGATATATACCTATACATATAGATATATAAAATATTGTAATGCTTTTTGGAAGATAACATTTTCCTATCCATCTTTCCTACACCATCTTTGAAATCCTCTAGTCTGAGTGATTTTTTATGTGTATATGTCTGTGATACAAAATAATTACATGTATCCTGGGATTTTACACATACACATGGAATCTTAATTCCCTTTACTTCTCTGTCCCCTCCCCTCTCCCATTTCCTCTGTCCCCAGATCCTCTTTCCATTTCCACCAAGTCTGCTGAATAATCTCTTAACTCATGCTCATCCTTATGTTCTACACTCTTATCACAGGGTTGGGAAGTACCGTAACTAAGAAGACATGAATATCTCAAAAGCAGATACAGCTGGGAGCAGCTGCCCACACCTGTGATACCAGCTACTAAAAGAGGTTGAGAACGGAGAATTATAAGTTCAAGACCAGCCTGGGCAACACAGGGAGACCTTATCTCAAAATAAAAATTTAAAAAGGGCTAGGGAAGTAGATGAATGACAGAGGACTTGATCAACACGTGTAAAGCTGTGGACAGTGGACTGGAAAAAAGTAGCTATAGAGGCTTGATCCTGAGAAACACTAGGGAACAGGTCTAAGGTATAAATAAAGAAGCTCAGATGATTCTTGCAGGAACTTTATATATGGGGTAACGTGGTAGGTCATTGTTTTCAATGTACAGTAAGTCCAGACTCACAAACAAGTTCCATTCCGGGAAAATTGTTGGTAAGTCAGAGTCGGTTGTAAGCTGACAAAGTGAGTCTTACACCTGTAAGAGTCTGATGTGCAAATGTTTGGAAGTGAGGGACTTACTGTATAAGGAGAAATGCAGGGATGGGTTGGACCCAGGAAAAACCAACGAAGTCCAGCTCGAGAGAGAATGAGTCACAGAAAAAGAGAGAAACACAAGGAGGCGACGTGGTGGCACTGATTAACTGAAGTCCAAGTTCTTAATCCCTCACTTGTTAGCTCTGAGACCTTGATTGGGCTATGTCAGCCTTAGTTTGCTCACCTATAAAATGGGGAAAAAAGAACCTACCTCATAGCATCCCCATAAAAATTAACTGAACTAATGGTTTAAGGCTGCTTAGCACAGTCCTTAGCATATGATAAATCCTCTATAAAATGCCCATTACTGCAATGGCAGTGGTGGTGATGATGATGGAGAAAAAAAGCTGACTATGAAATATGAGCAATGAATCAGTCTTTGCAAAGACGATAGTTCATAAACACAAAGGATAAAAGGATGAGGACTGGGGGAAGGCAGCACAGGAACGACAAAACTGGAGCTAGAGATACAGGCATGGTAGAGCCAGTTCTTCAATGTGGTGCTATGTGAGGACCTCTGACAGTGCCGGAGTTCCTGCCTGCTGCAATGGGCTCAGCTTAGGGCTCTCACGCGGCACCATCATGGGATTTACCTGTAACGCACCTTTCTGAGTATATCTGGAGGTCGTTTCTGGATGAGACTGGCTCTTGAATCAGTGGAATGAGGAAGGAAGGCCCCTCATCCAGTGCAGGGGGGTGCCGTCCAATCGGTTCAGCAGCCTGCAGACTCCAGGACTGCCGCCCGTGCCCCCAGGCCCTCGGGCCTCCAGCCCCCTGCTGAGAGCTCCACTTCCGCTGTCCTAGCTCTCCATCTCCCAGGTGGCATGTCACAGGTCGTGGGCCTTCTCAGCCTGCATAATCACGTGAGCCAATTCCCCTAAAAATCCTCTATTATGGATCTAAGCCTATCCCATTTCTTCCGTTTCTCTGGAGAACACTGACCGATATACCCACCCAGCAGTTCTCGCACAGTACCCTGCATTGCTTTCCTGTTTTACACATCAAAGTAAAAACCAAGAGAGAAACAGAGGCTTTGCTTTCTTCTTGGTATCAATGGACCCGACTTTTTGCCCGCGAACTGCCATGGCCTCCTCCAATCTCCCCCGTACCTGCCCCATCATCCACTGGACACCAGACACTTCATACACTGACACTCCCACATCCTCCCACCCAGCACATGACACCCTTCCCATAAACAGGCCTCATACAGATCACAGTTGCCTTGGGCAAACTCAGAGCTACCACATGGCAAGGCTTCAACAGCCATGAGGGTTGAGTGAGAAGGAAAAGGGAACACCATTATGATACATCAGAGAGTTCCTGACCAGTAGCATGTTTAGAAAGGCCAGTATTTTCATTCACCTTGACCCAAAGTCCTGCAGGCCTTAAAGGGATCTTCTCAAAGTCTCCACATCATAGACAATTGAACAATGAAATAAATTCACACAAGACTCATTCCAATTTGAGCCTGCTGGAGTATACTGTTTTGCCCCACGAAAATAAGAAATCAGAGCCATCTTCGTCTTGGATATTAGGCTACTACAGATCATGTCCAATTCCACAAGTAGCACTGAAACTAGTTTTGATCAGGCAGAGGAGTCTTTTGGTTTAGAAAGTAGGAGAGGGTCTCGGGCAGCTTCTTAACAAGAAGGCAGGAATCTGTGCTCAGTTTTCACCCTCTCCACCAGGGGGCAGCATAGCAGCGCTCATTAGGTGCCATGTTGACTTGGTAACTGAGGTCATCCAGGCAGAGACAGGGATTGGCCATAAGCCAAAACTGTCTGCTGGAAAATCTGCTGCTGCGAGTCTGGGAGACCATGTGGCTAAACTGAAGGAGAGATGGTGAGTGAAGAGTATTCAAAAGTATTGGGAACCAAAAGCATGGCTTGTGGCCTTAGAAGAAGTGACACGAGCAACCTTGTCAGCTGGCTCAAGGTCTCCGTCCTTGAGGCTGAGCCAACACCACCACAATAAGCCACTGAGCACATGGTCCTGAGGCGGTGGGAAAGTCTGCAGGGACAATAGAAGTGGCAGGATCTTCTACAGGAGACAGTCTTGAGCCTCTGCCTCGGTGAGAAAATGGAAAACAATAAATAGCTGGCAGAACCAATCAGAATCTCTGTCTCCCTGCGGTGCCTGGGGAGGACCATACAATGGATGAAGGAGAGGGAGAGAGGATTGCTAAGTGTGGTGCCTGGGAGGCAGCTTCGCCAATACGTGCAAAATAACACACACAGTTCTTCATCGTTCACAGGCATTGCTGGTAGTGGGTGGTTTACCTTGAAATGGTAGATCAAGAACTTTTCTTGTTCACAAGAGTCTCTGTTCAAGTCAGAAGACAAGGTTTAAAAAAGTTTTTTATTTTTCAAAACAGCCTTTGAAGTCTCGTAAAACATGAAGTCAAATCTCAGTTCTACTTCTAAGAACTTGAGCAAGTTACAGACTTTCTTAGAGGTTCAGCTTTCCTTATCTACAAAATGAGACCATAACTGTCTTATGAGACACTGCAGAGATTCAACAAGATGATATATTAAAGCATAAGACACACACACTAGCTGCTCTCCACAAGCAGTAGCGATTCACTCTTTACTGAAATCCATTTTAGATATCTGCCATATAAATACTTGTATAAGATAATTTATTTCAAGATAGCCAACTGAGCAAAAAACAGAATTTCACATGGATATCAATCAAGGCTTTGCTCATTATTATAACAAATTATATTTCAACAAGCACTCCTTATGCGATTAGAGAGGAGACCAGCAAACAAATATAAAAGGCAAATCCTTGAGAGGAAACAGAGGGTGCACTTCATTGGGGAAACTATGGCTATGGTCTATCCTAGCCCATGGCAAATATTGATATTAGCTACTCACTGTTGAGCAACACCCAAGTTCACTGTCTAACTCCCAGCATATGTTCAGGAAGTCAGCAGCTCCATCATTGGCCTACCAAAGCCAACAGTTGCAATTTAGTTAATGCTGGCATTATCCAGCAAATATTCAGAACAGACTCTTTCCCCATATCATTTGAGTTCTTAGGTGACCGTATCTTACCAAGGCCACTACCACTGTGTGGACCTTTCCTGAAACACTCAGGTTCCTGCCTTGCTCCCCTGGCTGTCAGACCCCTAAGAGATCAGTCAGCTTCATCCCTCCTCTTACAAATAGAGAGAACCAAGGCACAGGAAGGACAGTGGCCTAGGCCCCAAAGAGGGACAAGACTACTGAGATGACCATCCAGAGCCTGAGGCTGACTCAGTGATCAGAAAGCAAGAGGCTACGATATGGCCCAGCTAGAGACAGAAGTGTAGCTTTTCAGGCTGTTAAATGAGTGTATGTTATGTGATGAGCTGAATCAGTCGACATGGAGCAGGACAGTAAGTTTTTCCTTCTTGGGGGTTTTCTTCTCCCTCCCTCTCTTTCTTTGCCAAAACCTGGAAAGCACTTATGAATCAGGTCATAGAGTACAAGACTGTGGTGAAAGTGTGTATTCCAATAACTCAAGCCAAGGTGGCATGACTTATAAACTTTCCATATTGTCACAAAGACATCCAACAATGGCAAGAAACATAAAACAGACATACAGAAAATATATGTTTTCTCTTTAGGGAGCTAAAACTTTGAAAAATGCCAGTTTTTTCTTTCCTTTATTCTCATTAGCCCCCTGGGACACTCTTAAACATACCCAGGAAACAACAGAACAGAGGGAATGAGGTATTTTTAGCTGATATTCTGAGCAGAGATTCCTATTGTTCCACAATTTTTGGCTCAAGTACATGGCATGTGGCCAATACGATGTATATCCTTACAAAGAATGTGCGTTCCTGGGTCGTGTGTGTGTGTGTGTGTGTGTGTGTGTGTATAATAATAGGAATGATAGGGTTATTATTGATGATGTTTTGATGGGAAAGATTTTGGGGTCCCAGCAGGGGGCAACAAAGCTCTCCATGAATCTATTTGAATTGGTCACATCACTTTTCATTCATAATTGGTACTGCGCTGTACATCAAAGGGGAGAGTCAGATTGTCACAACTCAGTAACTCCTCATGGAATCAACTGATACCAATATCAAGAGCACTATATTTGGAACTAGATATATGTTGACAAGCCATGAGCGTGTTGCAAAGTCATCTGTAGCACTGCCTAGTACACAGTGATATGGAAAACTTCAACAGCCGCTACTGTCTCCCTCCTCCTCACAATGCCTATTTCTCAAGGATCATCTAGTCTTTAGGAGAAATAGGGAAAGAAAAACTCCCTGTGACAATGGAGTAAAAAATTTCTCACTGTGGCATAAAAGCTACAGGAAGCTGCTGAAGGCCTTTTCCTTTCTATGCAAAGGGTAGGGAACATCTCTGCATTATCTGAATTTGCAGAATGCCTTTAAAAGTTCAAGTATCTCAAAGCAACTGCTTATGCAACACCTCAGCTCTGAGGGAAGACACAAAGGGATGAGAGAGCCTGTCACCTGATCCTACGACCCTCATTGTTTAGTCATAAATCTGTCAGCACAGCAGGGTGACCCGTCTCTATCCCCAAATCCAACAGTGTGATGAAGCCCTGGGTCCTGCATCTCCCTTGAGCAGGGATCCTTCTTTCCCCCGAGACAATGCTGCATTCCTTCCTGTTAGACCTCAGCTGTCTTGGGAGCCAAGTCTGACCCAGTACTAATGACATGGTCCTTGTTTCTTGATGTTTTTATTTTTACTCCCATTTTTACCCTCTTTTCTTCAACTCTCTCCCCACTCATCAATTTTAACTCTCTCCCTTCCCATTAAAAACTGGCCACTATCAGGAAGATGAAAAATCTCAAATGTTCAAAAGGATGTGAAGATATGAGAACCCTTGTGCATGGTTAGTGAGAATGTAAAATCACACCGCCACTGTGGAATACTGTACGAAGGCCCCTCAAGAAGATGAATGCAGAACTACCATATAATCCAGCAATCTACTTCTGGACATATACGCAACGAAATGGAAAGCAAGGACTCAAAGAGATGTTTGCACATTTATGTTCATAGAAATATCAATCACAATAGCCAAAAAGGTGGACACAGATCAAAGTCCATCAACAGATAAACAGATAAATGAAATTCAATATGGATGCACAATGGGATGCTGTTTCACCTTAAAAAAAGAAGCAGGGTGTGACAGGGCACACTTGTAATCCTTGTACTCAGGGAGGCTGAAGCAAGAGGATTACAAGCTTGAGTCCCACATAGTCAACTTAGTAAGACCTTGTCTCAAAACTTTTAAAGTATTTTTAAATGACTGGTGACATGGTTCAGTGGCAGAGTACCCTTGGGCTCAATCCCCTATTACAGAGAAAGGAGAAGAAAAGAGGAGAGGAGAGGAAAGAGTCCTGATTCATGCTGTAATATTTCAGGGCTACTGTGCTATATAAAATAAGCCAGTCCCAAAAGAGAAACACTGTATGATTCCACTTATACAAGGTAC
This sequence comes from Fukomys damarensis, assembly GCF_012274545.1. Classification (NCBI taxonomy): domain Eukaryota; kingdom Metazoa; phylum Chordata; class Mammalia; order Rodentia; family Bathyergidae; genus Fukomys; species Fukomys damarensis. The sequence goes on along the minus strand of NW_022900931.1, from coordinate 43,185,388 downwards.
CTAGAGAAGTCAAATTCATAGAGGCAAAAGTAGAATGGCTGTAGTTGGGGACTAGAAGGAGGGAACAGAGTGTTACTGCATAATGTGCAGCTTTTATTGTATACTGTCTCCGTTTTGCAATATAAAAAAGTTCTGAAGGTTAATGGGGGTGATTATAGCCCAATATTGTGAATATACTTAATGCAACTGAACTGTGCACTTAATAATGGTGGAGATGGTAAATTTTATATGTATTCTACTTCCAAAAAAAATCAAAAAATAGTCATATTCTTAAAACTTCCAAGGCACAATGATCTATGTCTATACTCTACTTTCTATAACTAAAATTTAGGTGGTGTAATCCCAAGTGAAACTCCCACCTGCCCAGCCTCTCTTGCAGCTAGGAACAGCCATGCTGGGTATGGTGGAGGGAAGGAGAGATTTGGGGTAAAGCTTCTCTTGATAAAATTAGACATCCTCAGTTGGCATATATATCCACCTTTTCTCTTTCCTCTGCCTGGATTTAAAATGCAGTGCCTGGAGATAACAGCCATATTAGCACTAAGAGATTGAAAGCAACCTGTTAAGGACGTAGAGCAAGAAGAGAGAAGCTTGAGTCTTTGAAAACTTCCTTGAACATTTGCACCACCACTTTGAACTTCTTGTCTCCTTTTTAGTCTGAAAAATAAAAGCTCTTTCTGATTGGCCCACTCTAGTCAGGGTAAAGTGATGAAGGCCAACTGAAACCTTGCTCTCATTCTTAGAGCCTGGCTGGCTAAAGGACGTCCCCATTCCATTTGCTGATTAGTGTGTCCTATAGTCTCACCTGGGGACAACTCTTCTGGCCAGGCACTAGCATTTATCACTTCACACCTACTCAAGAGTTATCACATTGTCTCTTTCCAAATATGTTTTGCATATATTGTTTTATTTCTCCAATTTAAGACAAATCATACCCCTTCTCTTGAACCACTTCTTCTACCACATACTTTCTCATTTATCTGATGACCTTTGTAGAAAACAATTTTTGAGAAATTACTTTTGTTTGCTATCTCCTGTTCCTTTCTTTTTAAAAAATTAATTGGTACATTTAAGGTATACAACATAATGACATTCATCAATAGAAATGTGCACCTTTACATAATTCACCTTGGTTCTTATTGTTTCCCCCATTCCTCTCTTTCAAGGCTAGTCCAGTCGAGCACTTGTCCCAGTTTCTCTAACGAAACTGTAGCATGATGGTCACTATGACCTCCATATTGTTCAGTTCTCCTCATGCTGAGTTCATCACCAGGAAGTGACATCACCCTTCCTTAGCCTCCAGGACCCCTTTATTCTTATTTTTCCTCCTATCTCATTGGTCATCGCTTCTTGATCTCCTTTGTTAGTTCCTCCTCATCTCCCTGACCTTGAAATGTTTAGTTCTAGAGGGCCGTGGATTTAGCTCAGTGGTTCTACCACCTGCCTTGCAAGCGCAAGGACCCGAGTTTGATCCCAGATACCAAAAACAAAGAAGAAGTGTTTAGGTCTCATCTGTACCTAAACTCATTTCCTTGGTAATCTTATCCAGTGTCCTTACTCTACATATCATGTATATGCTGAATTACTTTCACAGTCCTCTCTCCACTCTAGTTTATTCTCCTACATCTAACTTGTATATCCAATTACCTATTCAATATTTTCGCTTCGATTTCTTTTATTTTAATTAGTATTGTTGTTGTTGTTATTTTTAATGTATCTATGTATAGGGCACAGTGTAATAATTTTATATACCTACAGAATGTGCAATGATTAATTAGAGTAGTCAGCATTTTGAACTCCTTAAACATTAAAAAATAATATGCATTTATGGCTAATGTATGATACATCATTATCTCAAATTAAACAAAACTAAAACTAGAATTCCTGATTTTCCCTCACCCATCTCACCTTGGCTCAAATTTGCTCCAACCACAACCTACCCTGTTCTGTGGGTGGCTGGCACCCTTGTCTCTTCTCTTGCTCAGGACAAGCATCTCAGACCATTCTTGACTCTTCTGTCCTCTGAAAACCAGATGGTTCACAACCATTTCTATTTGACCTTCAAAGCAGAAGAGCGTCTGATCATCCTTGTTATCTCTCTGCAGCCCATGCCTCTACCACATCTCCCTGGATTACCTCAACAGCCAGCTTCCTCTTGCCACCTGCCATGTTGGTTTTCTACACAGTAACCACGGCAATCCTACTAAGAACTAAACCAGAGTATGCCACCTGCTCAAAACTCATTTCCATTTCACAGATGAAAGAATATTTAATGAAGGTTTAAAAAATTTGCTCAACTTTCCACAGCTAGAGATTCTGCAAAATCTGCTATTATATCACTGCCCAACACAGCTTCAAGGGTGGCCCTAGCCAAATGGTAGGATGGTACTTGTAAATTGAAAGCCATCTGTGGCTACAGTGGAATACTACCACTATTATCAATCCATGGCCTGGATAGGCAGAGCTGAATTAATGAGGTTTTCAATTATATTGAAATATTTTATCCAGGGAGGAGAGGTCAAAGGTTGCTCTCTACTTCTCGCAAGAGAGCCCAGATTCTGAGATCCATGGCCCAAGATAGCACCAGTCCTGGAACTCATCTGAAACAAGCTAATGGGGACTGGGCAAAAATGGAAAAACCCACCAGCCTTGTAACAAGTGTGCAGTGTCAGCCAGCACACCACCCTCACCCAACCGCCACTCCCATGTGCCAGTCTGCAATATAATTTTCATCTTGGATGCCTTGCACGTGACTCTGCTGCCCACATTGGCTCCATTCAGAAGACCAGAGAACAGGGACAGACATGAGGAGCTGAGAAACCACAAGAATCTTCATGAAACAGGAGTCCTGGTTTGGAATTACAGAGACAAATGATGGTTACAGACATGAGTACAGATCTGTGCATGCTTACACGCTCATGTGCGCGCGCACACACACACACACACACATTCCCTTAGATGAGGGAGCATTGGTTTCAAAATGTGTGTCAGTAAGAAGTTTGGGGGAAAATTTTCATAACCACCTCTCCTGACCAGAGAAATAAATAACGACAATCTAGGGTAGTGGTGGTGCACGGCTGCTACAGTGGGCTGTTTGTATCTATTGAGAGCTCTAAAAGGTTCTCCATCACTGATCTAGCGTGTCCCAAACCACAGGAAGTCTCGAAGACAGCAAGAACTTTCAGGAATGTCTGTGTTCTTCTTGGGCCAGTGAGCCCCACAAAGTCCATAATGCGGGAACTGAGGGAGGAGCTGAGGAAGGAAAGGGAGCTCCAGAAGTCTACCTTCCTCTGCTTCTCAAAGACCTTCAAATTCTGGCTATCATTTTTAAAACAATCAGAAGTTGAAGACCTGTTCTTTCAAGTCAAAGTGTTAAGGCCAGGGGCCCAGTGCCAGGAGAATACCTGCTGTCTTCAGTGTTTGGCAGACTACTGACTACCAGGCAGGGAAGCAGGGAGCCTGTTACCTTTCAGCAAAGAGGCAGAGGAGCCATCGTGGAGCTGCTTCTTGAAAGCCTTCAGACTCCACCTCCATCACTGTGAAGAAAGAGCCACAAACACACACTATGGCCAGCTCCCTCCCAACTTGGCCACATGAGTCCTGCAAGGAAGCTGGGTCCTGGTTATCATCACTGAAATACCTGCTCTGTAGACTACATTCACAACCAAAAGCTTCAAACAGGTAAGTACCTTACCTCCATGAAGACAAATAGTCTTTTCCCAAATGGCAGGCATGAGAGAGAAAGAGAAAAAGGTAGACAAATGCCATCCAGAAATGAATTAATGGACATGTCTGGGGAAAAATTATGACTTTTGTAGCATCCTTCACAGAGAGGCACAAGCATCCTCATAACTAAGCAAACTACTGACAAGGAAGTTGGGACACTCAAAGTATGGGTCATTTAAGGAAAGGGTTTTATTCAAACCTATCACAAATATTCATAAGGTCCCAACTATTCTATCTGTGAACATCGAGGCATTGTGTCTTAGAATAGAAGAATGAATAAACCAGACAAAAATCACTGCCCTCTGAGTTTCTATTTGATTGATAATAAACAGGTAACGAATTAAATGTCAAGGACACTCGGGCTATTCCTCTCATTCTGTGGCTGTGAATAGTGCAACGAACACATAATTTGAAGTGGAAAGGACAAGGAGATAGGAAGAAAGCCTGTTAGGAGGCTACAGAACCATTCCAGGTGAGAGGTGACAGGGACCAAAAGATGAGAAGAAATAAATACATCCATCGCCTCACTTGCTGCCAATTAAATCGAGAAAAGTGAAGACAGAGCACTGAGTCATACAGAGACTCAGCAACACAGAGGCCAGCATGGGTGTCGCGGCTAGGAGAGGGCCTCATGGGATGGGAGGATAGGCAGGTGAGAGTACATAGCTCTGCTAAAAAGCTTTGTAAAGGACAGACAGAAATGGGGTGAGATGAAGAAAACCTAGGGTCCAGAGATTGGAGTAATTTTAGAACATTTGCTGATAGAAATGAGTCAGTTTGAGAAAAATCTTCAGGGTGGAGAAGAGAGGCTAGACGGTACCAATAAAGTGACAGACACCAGTAAACCCCAAGGGGGTTTGGAATGTGGAGAAGGTGTCAGTCTTACTTTGATCAGATCAAGCCTGCTGGATGCATTAGGTGAAATTCTTGGAAATGGCTTGGAAGGAACAGAGTCTGGACCATTTTGGATTTTCTGGTCTAGTAACAAGGAGAACCAAGCTTACATCAAAATATCACATAAACCAAAGCACTATTATTGGACTGTGTAATATACCAGGTGATGTGACTGCACCCCAGCCCATCATGATTATCTTGGGCTAATGTTAACCTCACAATCATGAATAGGGACGCAGACGGTTCAGGAGTGAGCTGAGTGATGGGGCAAACTAAGTCTCCACTCTAAACAACCTGCAAGTATTGAGGCCTTGGGAATGGTGCTGAGAGAGGCACTAACCTGGCAAGACTGCTAGCAAATATTCCCACATCTACTGCCAATGTGTGCCAACAGGAAGCAGGGGGGAAAGTATGCTAAAATGTCTTTTTCTAAGACATTTACTCATGGGGGAAACTCTGGTATACCAAAAGAACACCAAACGGCTCAGGTTTGAGCTCCACTCTATCACTTATCAGCTGTCTGACCTTAGTCACGATAATTAACCTCCCTAAGCCTGAATCTCTTCAACTGTAAAATAGGATTCACAATACCCACACTACCAGTTATCAGCAGGAAATGAGGAACTATCTCTAAAGATAGTTGGTACATAGTTCATGGTTACCTAGATGACCAGATTTCAGCATCTAGATGTTCTTCACATTGCTATGAAAAATTGTGAAAATTACTGCAAAGACTTCAGGAAAAGCTACAGGAGAATCCCAAGAGTAGAGCTGCACTTTCAACACACTGTGGCAAAAGCTAAGGAAAAGGATGTAGAGAAACCTACACAGCCAAGCATGCGGCCTCTACAAGAGTCTAGCTTTCCAGGTGTGGCAAGATTTATTTATAATCCAACCTCTCTGGGAGGTTGAGGCAGGAAGGTCATAAATTAGAGCCCAGTCTGAGCAATTTAGGAACTTAGGAAGACGCTGTCTTAAAATTTAAAAAAAATACAAAAGGACTGTAGATACAACTCAGGGTGAAGGCCCAGGCTTCAATCCCCAGTATTAAAAAAGAAAAAGAAAACAGTCCAGATTCGTGAGCTCATCCTGGGGTAAGCCACCAAAGGCTGGCCCAGAGCTACCTAGAGCTAGATTTGCTGCTCCAGTATTTACTCCCACCTTGTCCAGCACACTTCAGTCCTTTGAAAACTCTGAGACAAAAGTGTGTGAGGTCATGAGTCTAGACCCTCTGTTTGGAGATTGCCTTCCAAGGGTAATATCCACCCAGTGCTGAGGGCAGTGCTTGCTGAGAACCAGCTCCCGTATGGCCCGTCTGTACAGGATCTGCATAAACTAACAAAAGAACTTATGAACTGTCCTTGAACTGAGGATATCTGGGTTTCCACCCCACTCAACATCTCTCCGGTGACCCTCTAAGTCAATGCTGCCCAACAAACTTGTCTGCAGTGATGGACATGTCCTCTGTACTGTTCAAGACAGTAGCCCCCAACCAAGCACACACACTCCTGGAGAAAGCACGAAGATGTTCAAAGCAAAAGGAGAACTAGGAGAGTGAAGACTCAAGGGCAGACTACAGACAGGCTCAAATTGCCCCAGCTATAGGGCATGGCCCTGTCCTCTCCACCAATCCAAACTCGCCCAGCCTTCCAGAATCAGCTCAAGCCTCAACACCCCTCCAAGACTGCCTGTGCCTATCCAGGTCTCCCTGATGCTCCAGACGGTGCACCAATAACCAGAGCTATAGAAACTCAAAGGAGACTCTGGAAACTTCCTGTTGGGGCAATCAAGGAAATGCTCTCCAAGGAGATAAATCAGTTGGACTGATGCCTGCTTTGCACGGGGGAGTACCAGGAGATAAAACAGGGAATCTGTGCTTCCTGCCAGATGTGTGGCTGGTTTGCGTAAGATGGAGGAGAGCCTTTAATGCTAAGCTGACTTCGACTTTTATTGTACAGGAAACGTAGAGTCTTGACACGTTTGTGAGCAGAGGGATAAGGAGAGAAAAGAGGACTGTTGGAAGAATGTTGTTAGGACCAGCACACGCGTCAGATGTGAGGAGAGCCTGGAAAAATCTGCATGCTGTCATCCCACATCCTACCACCTTCCGCTTTCCAGGCCTGACTTCTCCCCTTCTTCAGCTTCCAGTACCAAGCTACAGCCTCTGACAAGAGTGCATCACCTGAGCAGACGTGGCCAGCTGCCCTCCCGGTCCCCTTTCCCGGCCACCATCTCCATCCTGCTCAGAACTCTGACTCCATTGGCAGCAGTGTGGCCCGTCCCACAGATGAGTCTTGATTTACCTGAGTCTGTCAGACCTGTCTCACTCCCCTTCACCAGTGACTAGCGCTGGGGTGAGCACATGGCCCCATTCCAGCTAAAGGGATCCAAGGGAAAGTCTGACGGTGAGTTTTCAGATTGATTTTCCTCTGTGAGTGCGCAGTGAATGATGAAGAAAGCTGCAGCCCTTGCCCTTCCTTGTCACTTTGAGGCTGGACATTGCTGAGCTGCTAAACCAGCAGAATACCACACGCCGTCGGACCTCGAGCTCAGGGAGAACAGTTCTCCTGCGGATCGAAGCCCCTGTTCATTACTTCTGTTACTGGAAGCCTAACTCATCCAGGTCACTGGACAGCTGTTCCCAGTGCTGACCTCTGGTTTCTGCTGACATGGCCTATCAAGCCATGTTGATCCTGCCCAGCACCCTCAGTAGAAGGTGCAGTTTTATCGAGCACAGGAGCTAGGCAGTGGCCAAAACTGAGAAGCAAGAGTCCCTAAGGCCAGAGACTGCTGACCACTGCTGTCAAAACAAAAGAACTATGCTCTACCCTTTGCTCCTGGGCAGGTAGAACTGTGTGGCGGGAAGAAGCTGTGCAGAGCCAGCAGCAGGGCTCAGGGCCCATCTGAGTCATCTACAACCATTCAGCTCACCAAGAGCCTCAGGGCTCCAGAGTGAGTGGAAAGATTCCTCCCACCAGCTAGGCGCAGGGCGTGACAAGCGGGGTGCATTCCCTGCCAGATCCTCACTGCCTATCATGCTTTATGGACACAAAAACAAATTCCACCATATGTTAAAGTTAATTGCAAACAGTTGTTGCCGAAGAGAGCTCCATTTTTCAAGAGCCCGCAGAGATCTGGTTACACCGGTGGCTGAAGCATCAACCACCCTCATTCACTCATTGAAACCAGCAGGGCCAATATGAGGGTGGCAACCAAATTGTGAAAGGAAGCCTCGCCCACTCCTTCATTGGCCCCCAGTCTGTCTCTGCTCCCACCAGGCTTCAACAAGTGCACGCTCCAGGTGCAAGGCCTCCCTTAACACAGACGCAGGGACCACTGCAGGGAAGTTGGGAGGATGGGCCAGTGGGCAGCCAAAGATGATGGCAGGAGAGAGTGAAGGATGAGGATGGACTGGGGAGTCAGCTGGCTGTGCTCCATCGTCCAGTGAGAGCTGAAACAAGAGGCACAGGGAAATTCAGCAGCTCCAGGGGACTCAGAGCAGTCAGGCTGGCTTGCTAGAGGTCTGCATGGGGTCTGCGAGTGATAGTTATTGATGATGTGGTTTAGGAAGAGGCCAGTGAGGGTAAACTTGTGGTTGACAAGGCCCTCAGCTTAGAATGCAGCCCTGGGACGTCCCCAAACCATGTGGACAGTGGGAAAGAAGTCGGGACTTGGATCTCCTGGGAATATTCCTGGGTCAGAGAGGCATTAATTAAGCACATCTCTGGCAGCATGAAGAGGAAATAGGAGCCCTTTCCACGGCCCAGCCTACACACTGCACCCACATTCCCACCTGCCCCAAGAGAAACATTCTGTGGTTTGGATTTGTACCAGGCCAGCTGGAGACACGAGCTAAGAAGAGCCTCAGCACTCTGTGCCCTGGCTCAGGAAGGAGCATCACTGAGTGCCCCTCCTCACGCTGTTCAGGTGAGTCCAAACGTGTTGCCTGGCTGGGCAAGCTCTAAGAGGCGTGATGCACGAAGCCAGCACAGTCAGTGACTGACCTCTGTCACACCGCGGGTCTCACTCCCAGGCCATCCCAGTGGAGTAGCAGTAGGTGGAATGTACAGAGGAAAGCTTGCTTGCTGGGCTTCATGGGGAACCCAACACCCCTGCTGGGCACCTCCTAAGAGCAAGACAGCTTTCATCCATGCAAAGCTCATCCACCCCACTGATTCAAATACACAGTCAACATGAACAACGAGAAAAATAATCTATCAAGATGGGGTCCAATCAACCAGCCAGGGTTAGCTGCCTCTCCACTGAGACTGACCTCACATTCCTTCTGGCCCCTTGCATGCTCAGCACTGACCCAATGCTCCTGCTTTGTCTTTTTTGACGTGAATGTTACCTGCTAACAAACATATCCCAGCACTCCATCACACACATTCGTAGACAAAGATTTATGAAGCACCCACTGCACTGAGCCACTTCATGCCATCCAGGTCACCAAGAAACATACTGCCTCTTACCAAGAGGAACCCAACATCCAGCTGGAGTTTCAGAGCATTTATATGAAAAAAAGAAAAAACTAAGTGATAATCTAAGACTTAAGAGTTTAAGGCATGGGTACACATAGACATTCGATGGAGGGTCCACTGGGCAGGGATGCATGGTCACCAAGAGCTAAAATAAAGTACTACCAAATAGGATAAGGGGCAATAAGCACTGGTGATTGTCGCACTCACTGAACCCTTGAATATCCAAGATGCTCCCGAAAAGACTAGATCAAGTCTCTTACTCCTCATAACCATCCTACAAGTCCAACACAATTACTCTCAGTTCACAGATAGGGAAACTGAGTGCACAGAGGTACGTGGCCATGCAATCTCCTCCTAGCTTGCCTAGAATGCATCTGCCCTGAGTCCTGGGCAGTGCACATCTGCCTGGGTCTCTGCAGTGATTCTTTCCCTCTCTTCTCCGCTTTTTGGATCTAATTGTGACCTTCTTTGGCCAATCCATTCCCACTTTCAGCCCTTTTATATTCAAGTGCATTCATCTCTGTGTTCTGGAAATATTTCACACATCTACATCAGTTTATGCCACTTACGTTTATTTATAAATATTGTTTTTATTTGTCACCCTCACTATTTTGTTGTCACTAAAAAATACTATTTATCATTTTTGTATCAACAGCATCATATGGAGTATATAGAAAAGTACTTCATAAACATTGGTCAGATTTAATTAAATCTATCTGAACTAATTTAGGGGCTAGGATTGTGGGCAGAGAAGCTAGGCGTATAGCCAATTCTTTCTAAGAAATGAGGAATGACCAAAGTGCCCTTAGCTAATCCACCTTCTCAGTGCTGGACTCCAGGGGTGAGTATTTACTGCAGAAATCAGAAGTGGCAGCGGGACTGATGGATGGCCACCACCCTCATAAAGAGCTGTGGGATGCAGTCTCCAGCCACAGCCTCAGAGCTGCTGGGTCCCTTGGAACTTTATGGTATTGTTGCCATGGTGGTCACAGAGGTAACGAGCCATGGAAGCAAAAATGAAATTTCCCTAGAGGTGAAACACTGGGCTGAACCCATTCACAGACAACTGTGAGTTACTTAACCTCTCTAAGTCTCAATTTCCCTTCGTAAAATAGAGGCAACAGCACTCACGTGGCAGTTGAGAGGATTAAATACAATTGACTATCAGCACATTGGCTAGCACATAGGAGGCCCTAAATAAATGAATCAATTATTGAAATCGATTTTCATTTCCTTACATATTTGGGAGGATGAGAGTTCCAGCATGATTTCATATTACTAGGGTGAGGTTTTGGGGGTCTTGTTTTGGCTTTCAGTTTAAATGCAGGATTTGTAGAAACTCCAGGGTTAATGATGGAAGGAACCCTATGGTTTCTAATAAATGAGGCTTCCCATTGATCACACATGGCTGGGCTGACATCTGAAACTGCCACTGCAGAGCTACAGCCCTCAACTCTGAAGCAGCCCTGGGTCCCAGGCTGGACCTCTCCTGGGATTCACTCCTGGGTCCCTGCAGTCACTTATGTGACTGGGCTGTTAAGATGCTAATGGCAGTTACTCATTAGCAAGTGTGGATAACACCCCCAATAAGTAGCCATCTGGGTTTGCTGGATTGTCCAGCGCTCCTGGTCACCAGCATTTGTAAAAACACCCTAATAAAAATGCCAAAGGATGTCACACTAAATCTGCCTGGGGTGACAGGTTTACTCTCTTCAGGGTAACTTCTAGTTACCTCACAATACCTTCCATCCCTAATACCCGGGCAGGCTGGGTCCTCTGCACCACACTGCATCACGCCTCATCATGTCCAGCTCCTTCACAACGCCCCCCTCCTTTCTTTATATAACAAATCCAGAAATCAAACACCAAGTAATCCTTCTCCAGGGAAGGAAGAGCTACGGGGGCAGCTAAGGCAAATGCTCATGGGAGGGGAAGGGAGGGAATAGGGAAGGAGGTAGTAGGAAGCCAGAGAGAAGGTAGAGATGAAAAAATACAGCATCCAGGAGAGTATGGTGCCATGCCTCTAGATGGGGGACATTTGGTGATGGTGTGTGCGTGTGTGTGTGTGTGTGTGTGTGTGTGTTCCTTCCTGTGAGTCTGAACACCAGCCAACTCCAGAATGAAAGCAGACTGGAGCTGAGCAAGAAGACAACCACAAATGCATTTGGAAACATTGCTGAGGTTTCGGGATGTACACACCAGAGAAGCTGGAGGAAGAAGGAGGGAGCAGGGAGGGGGCTTGTAAAAGAGCACACAGGAAAGAGGAAAGCTCTAAAGAACACTCCTTCCAAGTGAGTCAACCCTGACTATGGTCCAAGATGCATCTTCTGATTCTCTTTGGAAAGAAAGGTCATAGCCTATTTTGGAAGGGCCTTTTCCTGCCTTTTCCTTTTTCCTTTTCTGCCTTTTCCTGCCAATCATTCACTCAATCAATCAAGAGTTCAGCAACCAAGATTCTGGGGATTTTTTTATCCTTATTAAGCTTATTGATTCATTTTAGACATACAATACAGTTACATTCATCATTGGGATCTTGTACATGACTTACCTTGGTTCTTATTTTTCCCCATTCCCCTGCCCTCCCTTCAGCCCCTCCACCCTTCCCTATTTACAAAGACATTGTTTCCATGTTTTTCCTTTTCACATTTTTTTTTTTTTTTTTTTTTTTTGCTATCGGGGATTGAACTCTGGTCCTTGCACTTGCAAGGCAGACTACTGAACCGCTGAGCTAAATCCCCAGCCCATCACATAATTTTTCTTTTCCCTTTTTACCTTTACCCTACCCCTCCCACTTCCTCTACTCTTTTAGACCTTTTCTTCCTATTACACAATGTCAATTATACATTCTGATCTTTATTTATACTTTTAGTTTTTCACATCAGAGAAACTATTTGGTATTCACACGTGTGTGACTTATTAATTTGCCTCAATGTACATCCACTTAGCTATAAATATCTCTAATTTCTCATTCTTTACGGCTGAGTAGTACTCCATTTTATTTTATTTTTTTTAATCTTCTTTATCCAGTCTCCAGTTGATGGGCAATTGGGCTATTTCCAAGTTTTAGCTATTCCAAACTGTGCTGCTATAAACATGGGTGAGCATATATCACTGTGGTATGATTCTTTTAATTCTTTTGGGAAGATACCCGGCAGAGGAATAGCTGGGTCAAATGGAACCTCTAATCCTAGTTGTTTGAGGTATCTCTATATTGATTTCTACAGTAGTTGCACCAGTCTGCACTCTCTCCAACAATGGAGAAGGGTTCCTTTCTCCCCACAATCTGGCCAGCATTTGTTATTGGTTGATTTCATGATAGCAGCCATTCTTTCTGGGGTGAGGTGAAATCACAGCAAAAGCAATTCTAGGCAACAGAGACATGGCAGGGGATACTACAATCCCCAACTTGAAACTATGCTACAAAGCTGCTGTGATAAAAACAGCATGGTACTGGCAAAGAAACAGACCCAAGGATCAGTGGAACAGATTAGCAGATGAAGAAACAACTCCTGGCATGAATTGCCTCATCTTTGACAACAGAACCAAACACCCACACTGGAGGAAAGATAGCCTCTTTAATAAATGGTGTTGGAAAAACTGGATTTCAACTTGTCAAAGATTAAACTAGACCTGTATCTTTCACCATGCACTAAACTAATATCCAAGTAGATTAAAGATCTAAATATTAAAACAGAAACACTAAACTTGCTGGAAGATAAGTTAGGTAGAACTCTTGAAGATATCAGCATAGGAAAAGACTTTATGAACAAATCCTCAGTAGCACAGGAACTAGCACAAAGAATCAACAACTGGGATCTCATTTTTTTAAAAAGCTTCTGCACTGCCGGAGATATCACAAGCAGAGCTGAGACAAACCATAATATGGGGAAAATGTTTTACCAGCTGTTCCTCAGACAAAGGTCTACTATCTAGAATATATAAAGAACTCAAAAAAATCAGACCCAACATAAAGCCCCGATTCAAAAATGGGCATCTGAAATGAACAGACATTTCTCAGACAAAGAAGTAAAAGCAGCAAATAATCACAATTCAACATCACTGGTCATTCAAGAGATGCAGATGAAAACACCACTGAGATTCTACCTCATTCCAGAAGGAATGGCTGCTATCAAGAAATCAACCAATAACAAATGCTGGTGGGGTTGCGGAGAGAAAGGAACCCTTCTCCATTGTTGGTGGGAGTACAGACCAGTGCAACCACTGTGGAAATCAATATGGAGACACCTCTGCTGTGAGGTTTTAAATGAACCTTTAATATGAAGAGCTATTCAAGTATAAAATGGTCCCAACCAGACAGCCCTATCCAAGAGACAGCTGCCCTCTACCCTGCCCCTCCTGTCTTTGGCAAGGCCCACACCCACACGTGCAGCTGTGGGTCCCAAGAAGGTTCGTCACGTATGACCCCAGTAACTGACAGCAATTTCCATTCCTCAGCCTTGTGAGGATGAGCCACGAAAGGCATCAAAGCTTTTACGCACCAACCCAGAATGAACACAGGACCCAAAGGTGAGTTTATAATTACCTTGTTCTGACTTGGCTACCCAAATCACTGCGACGTTATACCACATCATACAGTATTTGTAAAGAAAGGCAGAAAGAAAAATTCTCAAGTGTGACTTATAGGAATCTTCCTTAATGCAAACTCCTAGTCCCGAGGACTTCTTGTCTCCAACTCTTAAGAGAACAGTTGGAAAAAAAGTACTCATCTATGAAGTTAGGGAGGATAATAGTAAGAAGATAATTCATGTGAACAAGCTTTATAAAGTACATAGGAACTCCATCCATGTAACTGGACATCATGATTGTTAATGTTGACAACTCCAATGTAGAGGAGAAGAAACAGAGCTTTGCAAAGCAATGAGAAATAGTGAGGTAAAAGGAGGGACTCAAGAATCCAAGATCTGGGCTCTAAAATGTGTAAACAGCCAAGCGCAAGTCACGCTTAGCAACTCACAGAGAATACAAATGAGTGTCACAAGCTGTGTATCCGCTGCACTAGGGCAATGGCTCTGGGGATGCACATGTGGCCAAGTGCCCAGGGATAGGGGCTGCAAGAGCTCTCGGTGAGAGGTGCCAGTGGGAGGGCATGGCACGTTTGCTGGGGTTGGTGGCACTGCAGCCACATGGCAAGCCAGAGAGGGAAGGTCCTGACAACAGGAGGTGGGTCACGGTGGCTCTGTGGGTGGCATCCACTGGATGAAGTTGTCTTGGCATCTGTGACCGCCCCCCACCTGCCAGGGCTTACTACTAGAAATGCCAGCTTTGAGTAGGCATCTCTGCCAAGTCATCCCCTGGGAAAGAGCATTCCAGGGCCGTGCAGACGTCTGGGAGACTCTCCAGGGGCCACAAAGGATGTCAGTCTTTGCGGATTCTTTCTCTCTCCCTCTCCCTCTCCCTCTCTTCCACCATAAGTGAATGTAGATCAGGATCTGAGATGGGTTTGCCCTGGTTGTTACGCTCCATGAAAATCCCCCAAAACACCCCAAAGCACAAATCCCCCCAAAGCACCACAAAAATCCCCCAAAGCACCCCCAAAGAATCCTTTGATTCCCCAGCTTTCTCCAGGCTTCAGCCTCCTGGAATCCCCCAAGCTATCCATCATGCTCACAGCAGGTCTCATCCACCTGTTGAGTGGACTCAATCCCAAACCCCACAGCACCCACAGCCCCTAAAATGCTTCCTTGATTGCATAGCAAGAAGGCTGGGGGCTGGGTGTCCTTCGGGGTAAGAAGGGTGTCCTTTGGGGTAAGAAGCTAGTCCCATTCATTGCACTGAATGACATAATTGAAGAAATAAAATGGCGTATTCCTATGGGGGGCAGTCTGTGACTGGGAGTTAGGGGAGTCTGTAGTTGGGCCATGAATCCCTTAAGTTGTATGGCTTTGTGCATTACTGTTTATGAGAATTTCTGAGAATCACTCCAATAGCTAGTAATGTCAACTACTGTGTGCTAGCCACTATCCAAGGGCTTAAGCATATCAGCTAATTTAATCCTTACCTAGGAGATACACACTGTTTTTGACCTCCACTTAAAAATGGGTACCAAGAGGTCAAATAACTTGCCCAAGTACTAAGCTAACAAGCAATGGCACAGGGATCCAGACCCAGGCTACCCGACTCCAGAGTCCCCACTCCTAAAAACCACCTCTTCATCCATCACTTTGACCCTCAGAGAGGTCCGCAGCCTTCCACACTGTCACTGTTCGGAAAGCACGCAGGCACTACATCTAAGGCAGGGCCGCCTCACTCTCCTTCGGCAGGGGTCTTCTGTCTCCTGGAAAGTCACCTCTTTCTCCCATTCTCTCACTTCATCTTGGCACACGGCACCAGGTCCTGAATCAAACACTGGGTGTTTGCTTCCCTGGGCTTTTTTCTTTGCCTGCTGGCAGCATTTGCTCACCTCCCTTTCGCGGTCCTCATCCTCCTGCTTCACCTGCGGTCTCTGATATCCCTCGCTCCATACCCCAGGGCCAGCCCACACCACCTGCTCTCCCACTATCTCCCAGCCCGAGTGGCGGTTGGACTGAGGCCGTGGAATGCAGCAACTCTGCTTCTGCCTGTGGGCCTCTGAGAGTCCGCAGCTCCTACAGCAGGCAGGAGGGAAAGCTGGTTCTCACCAGAGACAGACGGCTCACTGCCGGGCTGACTCGCCAGGGGCCAGAGGGCATTAACCCCGCACCTGGCGCTGAGGCCCCTGAGGGCCAAGGGGAAGTCACAGCCAGGGCAGGGGGCTGAGCTCCTCACACCAGGCAGGAACCACCTGACATGGAAAAAGCCATGCTCCTCTGTTTGTGAGGGCCCAGAAGTTAAACTTCCACCCCGCTGTACCTCTTGTGGGCACCCAACACATTTTCCGTGGCCCCCAAGTTCCAGAAGATAATTTTAACATGAGGTTACACACTCACGCACTGTGTCCGGTGGAGACTGAAATCTGTCATCCTCGGACAGGGACTCTGTGGTTTGCATGAAATGAGCGGGTGTAGGTGCCAGGTGGTGGGAAGAGAGCTGGACCCCAGAAACCAGCACTGCAGCCAGGGAGCACTGGCCCTGGGTTTGTTTCCTGCTCCAGGTGAGCCTCAGAAGAAGCCAAGTGCGCAGCTGAGTCCCCTCTTCATAATAACAGTCACAGTTAGGCATTTTAGAGAGCTGAATCATGCATTCATTTCCTTTTACTGGCTTTTTAAACACAAGAGATCTGAGAGCAGCCGGCCTTCACTTTCCCCACATGTCTGCCTTTGACAGAGAAGGTGGTACAGATCCTTGGGTCATCTACTCTCTAGTGCAAGGAGCTCAGCCTCTTGGTGCCTCGGTTCCCCTTTAAAGGGACCAGCGCTGACTGTTCAGAAAAATCATGCTCACATGAGTATATATCTGGCACCCCGCAGAAATAGCATGGGGCAAACTTACTATTAGTATCTCTATGGTAATAAAAAATAATTTGCATTATTAGTTCTGACAAATGGCCACAGTTTGAGCCTCTGGGACAGCGTCTTTCGACATCAATAAACATATCGACTGCCCCAAAAAACTTCAAGAGGAGATTTGGGGGAAGAACTCAAGAGAGAGTCGTTTACACGACCCTTTTCCATCTCCTGGTCTTCCTCTCCCCGGGGCAGGCAAGTGCTCGTTTTACTGCCTGGCAACCAGACTGGGACTAAGCTTGTTAAAATATGAGTGTTTTTTTGGCTGGAGTAGCAGAGAGCCTGCAGCCCTATGGAGAGAGAAAAATTGAACACACCAGGCCGTGGCTCCAGAAAGGGGAAGAATTAGGCTTCACACCGAGCAGGCTGAACCATGGCATTCTTTAGATAATGCTTAACAAACCCCCAAACAAAAGCAGCCAACTTAGCTGCATGTTCGTAAAATGTATTCTCAGCAGATTCGGGCTTATTGAAGCGCCGAGTTGCTTTGCAGCCAGGGTCCCCGTCCTAAGCTTCCCGTTTTTCCGTGCCGCTCCCCTTGTCTGAATTCCTACAGATTCTGCCAATCAGAATTCCTCACCTCGGGCTCAGGGGGGCTTAGCAACCAAGGTAAATGGTGGTGCTTTTCAATTTGAGCCTCACCCTTAAAAAAAAAAAACCCAACCTCAAAAGCACCCCACCCCAGCGAGCTGTGGTCTGCAGCCAGTCCACAAGGGGGTTAGGGATGCCTTCTTCCAGAGGTCCCTTCCCTGTCCACATCATTCTCGGGCAGAACACCTCTCATATTTATTCACTGCCACCTTAGGCTGTTTATTGCCATGATCCTGAAAGTTCGATTTGAGTGGTTTTTTGTTGACTCTGTTTTGCTTTGTTTGGCTCAGGCTATTGTCACTGTTACTTTTAAAACCATAGTTATCATTCATACTACTAGGATTTGTGGAACCACCCAGAAAGGTAGCTTGATAAACTGGAAGCACAATTTTGTGGTATAATCTGATTTTCTGTTGTAGAATTTATAGAGCATGGGAGAAATGACAAAAGGTGTGGAAACAGGCTTTTATATCTAGGAACCAACACAATCACCACTGAACTTCATTGTTCCAAATGCAGCTTCTGGTCTCTCTCTCTTTTTCTTTGTCTTTCTATGGTATCACGCTGATGTCTTACCCAAAGTCCCCAAGACCTGTGCCCTGGATAGTGCCTTTGTAACCATTACTGGAGGGCATGGAACTCAGGGTTTAGCGATTAGATGGCGATCTTTACATATACTCCATCTAAAAATATAATGAGATCAACTCTTTTTCCCCACGGAAGAAAGCACTGCTCCTCTCCAAAACATGGAGAATCAGTCATGGTGACTCAAGCCCCACCATGAACTTGACTAACTCTGACTTCGGGCAGGATTCTCTGCTATAGACCTTCTCTTCCACAAAACAAGAAAAAAACAAGTTCTATCTCTCATTGAGCTCCTCCTAATTAGGAATGAATGGGAAAAGGAGTAGGAAGTACTTTTACAGCTTCTGAGAAAGAAGACACAGAAATGCAAGACATTAAACCCTGAAAAATACCAGGCTGTTTCGAGGACTTCTTGCCTGTGGCCACTCTGAATCCTTGTCTGCACTGAAAATTTCAGCTAAAAAGGCATCCCCAGCCCCAAAGCCAGATCAGGCACCAACAGAGCTGAAATCTCTGTGGACTTGGGACCTAAAGGCTCATCAACTCAGGGCTGGTAGCTCTAAGAGGTGGTCACTGCAAATACAGAGGCCAGGAAACATGTCAAACACGGAGTTGACAATAGAGTCCAGCTCTGCCCCCAAGAGACAAAAGAGATTCCAGGATTGCTGGAGGTAAAGCAAGGGGACTGGCATGAAAGGAAAGGTATCAGGCTGACCACAGACCAAAAAAAAAAGCAGGTGCTATACATGACAGCTGCAACCGTACATGGGAAATCGATGTGGGGCATTTATGTGTAAACAACTGCTGTTTGCTAAGGACGACCCACTCAGCCCCATGTACACACATGTGTGTGCACACACGTGAAGCCACAATGCACTGTCCATTAAAAATGAAGCTATTGCTTAGCATATTGCCTAACCAATAGTGAAAGTCCAGCAACTTACCTTGAACTGGTCAGCAATTCTGCTGGCTTTTAGATAATCCATGTGATTTAAGGGTGTTTATTTTTCTTCAGAAATGACAGTGGGTTTCACAGATAAATCAGCCTTTCATTCAGCCCCGAGTGATGATCGACCCCAGGTGTGAAGTGACTATCTTGGGCTAGAAGCACAGACCCCCTCAGGTGGTGGACAGAAGGACACAACTGGTGCATTCCAGCCCCAGACAACAGTCTCGAAACTGCTTCCCAGGAAAGCTGTGCCTGGCCCCTTTTACACACTCTGCCCAGAGAATTCTTTCAGTCCCTTGATGCTCCAACCATCCACAGCCTGACAAGTCCCAAACCCCTGTATCTCGTCACCCCAATGCCAAACTCAAGTCCAAGTGCCCAGGGCCATCTCCACAACACATGTCAAATTGCACACGGCCACAGCTCTTTGCATGACCTCTACCCCTGCCTCAAGCTGTCACAAACCAATTCCTGGCATCTCCATCTGCCTAGCAGTCATCCTGGGTTCTTGTCTATTCCCCCACCTCCCTCCCAAGTCCTCTACCAGTCCTGCTTGGCCTCCAAATCAGTCAGTTTTTCCATTCCCCACTCCCCACTACCATTTCCATCTCTTGTCTTCCTACACCGGCACCCAGCAGCCAGGGATCTTTCGAAGAAGTAAAGAGACATCACTTACCTTCAGAAAGCCCTCCACTTCCCAATGGATTCAGTATGGAAGCCAGAGTCTCAACTCTAATTTATGAAAACACTCCAACTTGCTCCTTGCTGGCTCCAACCCCAACTCATGTGACTGCTCCCTTACTCATCTGTCCCCAGCACACCCCTGACTGCTTTCTGTGCTTCCGTATGTCAAGCTTGGGACCAGGAATTTAGCTCAGTGGTGGTACCACTGCCTGCCTCACAAGCACAAGGTCCTGAGTTCGATCCCTGGTTTAAAAAAAAAAAAAAGTCAATTCTGTTTGCATTACAGGGCTTTGCGCTGGCCATGTTTCCTTCCTGGAATACCTTACTTCCTCTTCTTAGCCCTCTCCTTCCTCTCCACCCTCCTCTCTTCACAGGGAGGGCCCCTGGCATTCAGCTCTTAGCTCGAAGAGGTGTTTCCTGATCGTGCAACCTAAAAAACCCATCTGTTGTCTTCACCACTTCCCCTACATAGCCAGGCCTACACTGTCCTCCTTTCTTATCTGCTTGTCCATTCCTGGGTTGTTCCCTCCAGCTCCAGTGTTGCCCAAAGCGAAGAGAAACACACCTGGCTGATTAGAACAGCATCCTAAATGCAAAACATTTTTGAAATGTATGGCTCTTCTCTTATAGTCAACAACATCCACACACCTGTAATATCGCCCCTCTGGGAGGTTGAGGCAAGAGAATCACAAGTTTGAGCTCAGCCTGGGCAACTTAGTAACATAGGGGGTGCTGTCTCACGAAATAAATAAAAAGGGCTGGAGATGTAGCTCAGCATAAAATCACTCGGTTCAATCCCCAGTACTATAAAGAAAATTTTTTTAAACAAAAAAATGTTAAGCCCGAAGAACACCCACTCATAGTCACAAATGCATAGTTTTGAACACATTCGGGGAGACTGACCTTATCGTTCTTGTTGCGCCATATGCAGTGTCCCACGAGCTAATGGTGACTTCACATCTCAAACCCCTTCGTCAAAAGGAGGCAGAAAAAAAGAAACTGCTAAATAACCATCACCTCAATCGCTAAAAGTAAATAAATAAATAAATAAATAAATAGGGCCAGGGATTTAGCTCAGTGGTTCTGCCACCTGCCTGTCAAGCACAAGGTCCCGAGTTCAATCCCCAGAACCATAAATGAAAACTCGTTTTTCCTCACCCTTTCATTGTTTACAATCTACCTCAATGGTGCAGACGCTGATATTTAAGAAATTCGAATCTGGGGCTCAGCCGTTTTTGACACAGGGGATGCCACATAAGCCACACGCCCCTCTGCACTTTACTTCTCATCTGTTAGGTGAATGTGACACCGGCCCTGCCTACCTGATGGGGTCACACAGAGGAGCGAAAAAGTACAAGAAAGCCCTTGGTGCGTTTGCATCTTGCACAGTAAAGGGGGCAAACTGCAAGAATTGTTAGCGTTACTGAGACAAGGGGACTGCTTCCGTAACTGCGGGAGTCTACTGGATTGTTGGTTTCACTTCGAGCCACCTGATTATCCTGGCTCGGTTGAGGGCCTGTGGGGTTAGGACAGGGGAAGGGAAGGGCTGCTGAAGAAGCATGTGGAAGACCACATCCTAACAACAAACAGCGAGGGCTCATTCTGGGAGTCAGAGTTAATATCCAGAGCACGTGAGCGGGTAGGCTGTGGAGGTCAGAGTTAATTACAGCCAGCAGCGTTGTTACGCGGTGCCTACCCCAGCCCCTCCACTGGGAACAGCCGAGTTCTACCTCAGAGCTGGCTGATATTAGTGAGCAGTGATTAGAATATGCCCACAGGGCCTTTTAAACTTTCCTCCTCTAGTTAAAGCATTTGTTTTCAGCAAGATTTATAGGTGCGTCTGCGGAGCACACGTAGATTCGCCAACACGGAAGTCCTCTTGTTTGCAAAGTGCCGGCTGAGAAGCACCCGCCAGAGCAGCCTCGTGTGAGGAAAGGCGCTTCCATGTGGGTGTTCTCCCCACCACCACCACCCCCCGGAGAGCCGCGGGAGGCTTTCAGCACTCTGCCCAGCCTGAACTAGCCTCCAGAACCATGAGCCACAGGCAGAGGAAAAATACACAGCGCTGTTGCCTTCAGGAAAGCCAGAGCATCTGTTTCTCCATTTGTGAAATGGGTTCACCTTGTTAGTCTGAGAGAGGCGGGAAGTGCTTGGTGTTTGGAAGAATGTCATTTATTCCTTAGTCGCACATCTACCATGCTATTCTCAAAAAAAGAGTGAATGTGTCAGGAGCAGTTGCACACACTTGTATTCTCAGCAGTTAGGGGAAGCTGAGACAGGAGGATCCTAAGTCAGAGGCTAGCCATAACAACTTAGTGAGAGCCTGTTTCAAAATAAAAAGCTGGGGATGTAGCTTGCCTAGCGTGTGCAAGTGCATAAGTTCAATCCTTTGACCAAAACAAGAAGATGAAGAAGGAGGAGCAGGAGAAAGGGAAAGAGGGAGAGAAGAATAAATGTATTTCCCCATGCTCCAGGAGACTGAGGCAGGAAGATCACAAGTTTGAGCCCAGCCTGGCCAATTTAGGGATTTAAAGAGACCTTGTCACATTTAAAACAATTTTTTAAAGAGCTTGGGATGTAACTCAGTGTGAAGGCCTTTGTTCAATCCCCAGTATCAGCTAAATAAAAAATAAATAAATGAATGATTGTTAATCCAGGACAGAGGGAACTCACAGTCTGGATGCAAGGATCCAGTGAAAAAAATAAAATAATTCTCACCTCCAAGACCCATTGCGTCCCTGAAAATACAACCTCGGTGGAGAAAGTTCTTCACGAACTCCAGACCCACTTACCCTCCCAGGCTGGGTCAACCCGGCCCTGAGAACCAGCTTCATGGGTAAAGTGTCACCATCCTTCCAGCTCTGGACACTATGATCATATTCTCCTCGCCCTTTTCCCCAACACCCACAAAATCAGCACCATTCTGCCAAGAAGTCGGGGACATCCTAGAGATGCTGACAGCCTCAACTGCTCCAAGAGCTGCTCTGCATCTCAGAGCCTTGTGGGAAGTACAGTCCTCTTGCACAGAGGACAAGACAAGGCTTCATTGTCCATGGTGAGTGCATGTGAATGGGCTCCCCCAGGAAGGGTTGCTACAGAACCGTGAGGACCGGCCACCTCCACCAAGGAGCAGATGAAAAGCCTGAAGGACAGGGCTGAGGCTAGATATAAGGAGGGATCCCGGCAGGAGGGGTTGTTAAACACAGCAGCAGGTTACTAAGAGGGAGGTTGAAGCACATTTTCCAATTGCCTTTACCTGGTGGAGAGACAGTCTACCTGGGGTGGCTCCACTGTGGGTACGGATGTAAAGAGGA
This sequence comes from Fukomys damarensis, assembly GCF_012274545.1. Lineage (NCBI taxonomy): Eukaryota > Metazoa > Chordata > Mammalia > Rodentia > Bathyergidae > Fukomys > Fukomys damarensis. The sequence goes on along the minus strand of NW_022900931.1, from coordinate 43,162,722 downwards.
AGGTGGGAGTTAAGAGACATACCGTCCTTACCAACTATGTGACACTGCTCCCTGGACTTGGTCAGAGTACAGACTAGTTTATTACAAACATGATAGCTCCCTGGTAAAGAAACACAGACTAAGACTTGCATTCAAGCAGGGCAGGGCCCCTGAGTCGTCACTCTACAGGGGGAAAGGGAATGGTACAAAGTCCAAGAAAGCCGGGCTGACCTCTACGCCTACCACTCTCGTCACAAATTACTTATAACCCCCCACCTTTAATTTCCTCATCATAAAGTAGAGAATAATTCCAACTTGGGAGGCTTCTTGTTTCTTATGAGATAACTTACACAAAAACACCTGTTATGTGGACAAATGTCAACAAATGTCAGTTTCCTTCTTTACTTCCTGGTAGCCCTGAATCTGTTTGGAATGTGCCCTGATGAACTGCTGTGATCTCTCCTGGAAGCCTCCCGTAGATTTCCACCAGAGAAGAGGCAGGGAGGACCTAACATCTCAGTCTGTCCCTTTGACTTTCCTTCAAGATGATCTTCCCTGGCCTAATCTACCCCAGCTCTGCAAAGGAAGAAGTTGAAAAACCAGGACCTAAGATTTTCACATTTGACTTTGCCCCAGGGAAAATGACTTCAGCACTCTGTGCCTCAATTTCCCCCGATTCCACAAAGATAAACCAAGAATGTCTTGAGTAGAGTGAGGCATGCCCAGCATGTCCCAGAAACGATACCAAGTGTTTTCTGTCATTTGTCACACTTTATTATCACGTGAGTCCTGTGATCTTGAGTCATTTCACGGAAAGACAAAACTAAAGTTCAGAAAGAAATTGTCTGAGACTACACAGATCCTGTTTGGCACCACAATTCAAACCCAGATGGCTCCACTCTAAAGACAAGCTCCTTTCCCATGTTTAAACACCTTGCAGAGGTGTTCCAAGCATTTCTGAAATGGTCTGGAAATAATCAGAGAAATGTTAAATGATACTAACACACGATAAAGGACATTCAATGATGGAAGGGAACCAATGATTCGTGAACACCATAGAGTTCAGGTGAATCCAACTTAAATTCTCCATCTCTCTGTCCTTTCCTATCACCTAAATAAGTTAAAATCTAGGAGGCAAATACAATGGAAATTAATATTAAAAATGTGTTGATGGAAAGAATACTCAAGGCAGTCCCCACTTGCCTGTCTCGGTGATGGAAAGTCCAGGAATTTGAAACATGCAAAGTGCTATCCGTCTGAACCACCTTCTACAGCACTGGCTAGCCGGCTGCCTAGGCCAGGGTCAGCTGGATTTCCTTCCACAAAATCCATTCATCAAACCCTAAAGATAGGACTGGGGACAGATTGTGATCCTTGACCTTAGATATCCTCTTTATATCTGACTGAGATAGCCCTTTACCAAAGGGACTCAAAAGTGCTGAGCTCTCACTCTCCTCCTGGTTAGGAAGGTGGAAGGTGGAGTCCTCTTTTCCTTAAAGAAAGATTCAGAAAGTAAGTTGCAGAAGGGAGGTAATGATGAGACTTGGCTGGAATTATGCCCCAAGGGTGCATTACAGTGGTGAAGCCTTTTATTCCCCTGTGGTGCGGCATACCAGTCTCCAGGCACTCAGTGAAGGAAGGGTAGGAGTGGATGAAACCCTGTGCCCAGGTCTCCCATCCCAAACATTCCACATCCAGCAGCACTGCTCCACTCAACTCCAGCAACCCAACCTACACAGGCCACACCTGCCCTCTGATCCAACCCCAGGCTTAAAACAGTGTGGATGAGGAATTTCTATCTCAACAAACCCCTAAAAAAAGTCATTAGGGGAAGAATTATTCATGCCCCAAGATGCATCATGGCTTTGCCAACACACAAAACAACAACGAAACAGACTACTGTATTCTTCTAAAGACTCCTTTATTTCAAAAATCTGATTTATAGGCCATTTCCCAGGAATGCCACTGGTGTATAAATGGAGGTACCCCTGTCCTGAGGGTGAGTCTCCCAGGCAGGCTCCCTTGTTCGGCCCTGTGGCTGCAGAGCCAGATTGAGTTATTCATTAACTTCCTGTATGAAAACCGAATAATAAAACTGAAGTGTGTTAAACAAGTCCAGATGAGGGGGTTTAAATCACCTCCAAGTCACTAGGCTTAAAACCGCTGTCATTTCCCCTGGAACAAACATGCTCTCCCTTGCTCCAGCACCACGTTATTAAACAGAGATAACAATATTTATGCCCATCTGAGGGGGTCACTGGGATGAACAGCTCTCCCGGGCAGGGCCAGTTGGATGAAGAATTGACAAGCACTGGGGAAACAGGCAGGAAGCCTCCAGAGTCCACTTTCATCCCTGTGATTCCAAAACACGCCCAGAGATTAGGGGCAGAAAAGTGTCTTGGGATGAGAGAGGGCGGTCTAGAAGAGCCAGACACGTTGCCGTGACGGGCCCTGGGAGTCAAACCCATCAGGCTTTGGTAACAACCACTTAGCTCTTATTTCTCCCCGGGGATTTATGTGTGAGTTAACAGCAGGCAGCTGTCTCCTCCGTGCAGTGGCCACCGGGAGCTACACGACAATGTGCAGCCATGAAGCCAGCGCTAGAAAACCCCTCCTGGGCTGGCCCTGCAAGCCACCAAGCTGCGGTTAAAGATTCCAATTCTGGTGGGAGCCTGTGTCTCCTAGGTTACAGCTGAGGACTGTTTTCCTTTATTACAACAGAAAATGTGTGTTCCCTGGGGACTGTTCAAACATCTGTACGAGGCACACCGTGTGTGAGAGTGTGTGTGTGTGTGTGTGTGTGTATAAGCCAGTCCCACTCAGCCAGCATTGGCTATCTGACCCAGCTCTTCAAATAACCTTCTCTAGATACTTAAAATTCATGGCACCTTTCTGCTGCTCTAGCAGCCAGCCTGCTACAGATGTGCAAAGGTGCAGTTGTATTTGAGGCAAACATCCTCAGAACTCTAATTAAAATAGAGGAAGTGATCTGTTCCTCAAATTTCCTTTAGACTTAACTCCATCAAAATCACTAGGTAATACCCGATTGGCAGAGTGAATCACTGCAGCTAGCAGCTGCTCCAAGCACACAGAGCAAACAGACTTGGAGCCCCGCTGTGGGATTGGGGGTGTCTTATAAAAAACACCCACAGCCGACAGCAGAAACTTGGGCCCCTTGCCTTGCACCTCCATGGAATCTCTTGTGGTCACATCTAGGAAGTTATGGTTCTGTGTCCATCTGGAGTTGGGGAGGGGGAAGAGTGCTGTTGGTTCCCCCTAGAATCCAGGGACCCAAATCACTGATATGTGCGCTCAACTGCTCTCTCTGATGGTTGATCGAGGATGAGAGCTTGTTGCCCTGTTACACAAGCAAAATGATACCACAGATCTAGCTGTTTCCAAAAAGGGAAATCCTTTGTTTGCTGACATCAGCTGTCTAACAGTGTTTGGGACACTGGTCACCCCAGCCCATGCAGAATTGGTTGTGGGTAAATGTGACACTCCCTCTGCAGACACTCTGCCAAGTTCTTACTACTGCTGTGGGTCTTACTACCTTTTCTCCCATCACCAGTTTTAAGTAATTCGATATGTAAAACATTCATCTTTCTCCCAGTTTCCAATGTCTCGGGTGCAGCAATGAATCTATGTGAACAGTTGTTAGGTAGACAGCCACACTCAAAAATAATCACCCAGGGTTGAGGTGTGCGATACAGGGAGCCCTGGATATGGAGTCAGGGGCTGGGACTGGGTCAAGGACGGGCTGCCCCAAGTCATCCAAGGCCTCCTAGGACCCCTTAATCATCAAGAAAACTCACTGGCACCCACCTGGCCTCCCTACCTGCCTGGCAGTGAAGTTTGTGCACAGCAACCCATGACAAAGTCCTCTCACTTGCAGGAGGATGCACTTAGCAGTTATCCCGAGAAATAGTTTCTAGGAAGCAGCCTGGTCAGGCAGCTTTCAACCCTGGCAGAGGATCTTCTTAAACAACAATGTAGCACAGGCTTATAGACAGAGATCCCAATTTCATTGTTTTAAAGTGCAGTGTGGGGTGAAAACCACTAAGCAAATGGAGAGAAAACTGGAGTGGGAGACAGACCTGAGTCCCCATCAGTTGGCACACCTGACATATCTGGGCCAGATCCATGAAGCCCCCACGTTATATATCAGTTAAGTGGATGTCACAGTCCCTGCTTTAACTGTTCCCCTGCTCACTTTCTCAAAGTTGACTGCATCTCTACCATGCTCATTGCTATGGCAACTGTGACAAACCACAAACTCCATGGCTTAAAATAACAGAAATGTACTCACACTATTCTTCAGGGCAGAAGTCAAGATCAGTTTCATGAGGCTGAACTGAAGGGATCAGCAGGACTGTGCTCACTCTAGAGGTTCTGAAGAATAACCTATGCCATGTCTCCAGCTTCTGTGGCTGCGGATGCCAACATTCCTTGGCTTGTGGCCACATCATTCCAATCTGCATCGGTCTGCTCCTCTCTTATAAAGACACCTGTGATGGCATTTAGAGCCCACCCAGATAACCTAGGATTATGTCACCTCAACTCCCTTAATCACTTTCTGCAAAGACTCTTTTTCCAAATAATGTAACATTCCCAGTTTGTACAGATTAAGACCTACTATCCTTGGGGGATATTCTACTGTAGGTGAGGCAGTATGCTAATCGCTGAGAATACAGCACACAAGACCCCACTCTACTTTCAAGGAGGATTAAGAATTATATCCTCTCAGTGTTGGAAAGACATTGTAGCTGTGGTTCTCAAAGTGTGTCCCCCAGGCCATCAACATCATCTGGCAGTGTGACGTAAATTCTGGAACGTAAATTTTTGCTACCAGTTCCTTCGGGATCAGAACTTCCTGAAACAGAAACTTACTGATGGGGCCCAGTAACTTAACAAGAAGCCTTCCAAGTGATTTCTGACACATGCAGATGTTTGAGAATCACTTAAATAGAGCTAATGGGATCCCTTTACTCTGCTAAATTTACATCCCGTTTCTGGTCAGATACCACCACTTTATGTACTTATCCACTCCTCCACTTATAGTTAAAGTGGTTAGAAAAGACTTAAGGTTATTGAAAGAACTGAGAATTCCTGTGATCAGCCACCCTGCAAACACCAGTCATAACCAACAGTCTCCACCTCAGCAACAGTTCCCACTTTCATACCCTGTACTTGAGTAAGTGAGCAGCTGATGACTAAATGCCAGCATTAAGCCCACTGTGCCATCCTGGGCACTTGAAAGCTTGCCACGGGATGTGGCACCAGTGTTGACTTCGTGAACCCTAAGAAAGTGGAGCTATCAAATGCGTGGGAAACACTATCATAAACAATCAGCAGACACCCATCCACCGCTTGAGATGAAGAGGGCGCTCAAAGCACAGGCCTACTTCTTTCCACGTTAGGTGGCCACATTTGGCAGCTTCACTTTTGTGTGTGTGTGTGTGTGTGTGTGTGTGTGTGTGTGGCTTAGTTTTTCTAGCTAGAAAGTGAAGCAAGTGAAGGGGGCAATGTCTAATCATCTGTGACTCTTGGTTGGAATTTACCTTTCTAACATGTTGCCAAGGGATATAGCTCCAAGAAGCACCCTCGGAATTCAAAACATGCTTCATACGGAATGACTTCTGGCCAGGGTTGTTTGAAAACATGGGTTCACTTACTCCTCATTTCAGTCTCACAAGGTCGTCATTATCTCCACTTCCCAGGTGAGAAACGGAGGTACAAGAAATTTTAGGTGACTTTCTCAAGATGTTAGAGCTGGTGAGCAGCAGAGCTGGGATTTGAACCTCTATTCTTTTTTTTTTTTTTTTTTTTGTACTGGGAATTGAACTCAGAAACTTGCACTTGTACCACTGAGGTACATCCCCGGCCCAGGAACCTCTACTCTTAACCAACCTGCTCTGGATAGGATCATGCTAACTTTTGGCTTTAAAATATGGCCAAAGGGAAACAAGATTTAAAAAGCACAAATTCACATCATGTTTCTACAGGATGTTGGTGGTCTTCTTTTGTTAACAAGCAGATGACAATGAGTGTGGCCACTGGAAACATCTTCTCACCAGCAGCTCAAGGCAGCTCATGATTGCCTGTTCTGGAAACATTAGTTCTCATTTTTAAAGCTCTAAGAGCCACATAGATAAAAGCTGGATTCAAGGTTCAGAATGGTGAGTGATGGCTAGACATAGCTGTTATCTACAAAAAAGAAAAAGGGAAGAGGCACAGGAGGTGGCATAAGGCCCACACAGTGCAGAGTCATGGTCTCCTGTCAGGAGGGTCACCTGGACAGCAGGTGCACTAGGCTGTGGGGTCCATCTGTGCTCCTACTAGCCGTAAGGCTAGACTAGTTCATCCTTTAAAAATGCCTGATGATGAAATTGTTTCCCTTTATTTCTTCCAGGCAGACACTACTCATTTGTTCACTCTTGAAAATCTGTGTGAGGCACTGGGGCTCAGACATATACAAGACCCAGGGGGGACTGGGACAGATAAACAAGTACAACCCAAGACTAGCTGATCCTCCAGGCTGGGCCAGTGTCTTGGGATTTACCTCCCTGTCACACTATTGCCACCATCAGAAGCACATACAGGTTAAAGCCATATGGAAGACACTAAATCTGGTATCCTCAGGAAAACAAGGAGCAGACGAAGATCCAGGACCCTGAGGAATTCAAAACTGATGTTAGCCAGTTTCTATTTGGGTTCTATGCCTCCTGGGCCATACAGACCCTGCACAATTAATTACCATTGGAGTGATGTAAAAACATCTAAACTAGAGCTTTTATATATAACATTTGCACCTCAAAATAACCCCTGATCAGGTGGCATGATGATCCCCATAGCAAGTGATGCCGCACTCTCACCTCAGTGTGCTTATTTGTAGAACGCGAGAATGAGGATTCGACAGATGAGAGCTTTTCCAGCCCAGTGTTACGTGTAGGACCCAGAGAGCAAAATGACGCTGTGCACCTAATACTGGGTAATGAGTGTGAAGTATGTTCCATGTCTCGTCTGCCTGAGCTGCTGAGATCAGTGCCCTGTCAACACCAAAATGCACTTCTCACAGCTGTGGAAGCCAGAAAAACATAAGAATGAGAAAGACTGGGTGTCTGGAGAGGGTCCTCTTCCCGGCTCAGGGACAGCACCTCGTTGTCGTGTCTTCTCAGAATGGAAGGGATAACCAAGCTCCCTAGGGCTCCTTTCACAGGGCCACTGCTCCATCCAGGATGGCTATGCTCTAGTGACCTAAGCACCTCCCAAAGGCCCCACCCTCTAACACCATGACCTTGAGCTTGAGCTTGGGGTTTCAACATATGAATGGGGCAGCATGCTGGACTGTACACCAAGCAAGAGTTTCCTCACCAGGGATGTAGCTCAGTGGTTCTGCTGCCTGCTTCACAAGCACAAGGACCCGAGTTTGATCCTCAGTACCAAAAAAGAGAGAGAGAGAGAGAGAGAGAGAGAGAGAGAGAGAGAGTTATGAGCAAGAAGCCAGTGCACGCAGAAACAGCTTGACGATAAATTTCAAAAGACGAAATGTCCAGAGTAGGCCAAGGTTGGACAATGTTGGCCAGGGGACAGGGAAAGAAGCACCCTTAGTTACTGCCAGGGGTGATCTAAGTGCCACAGACCCCAGGAGGACAATCTGACAACATTAACGAAACCCTAAAAAAAGGTTCAGATAATTTAAATCCAGCAACTTCTCTTCTTGAATTGAAGCACATGTCTTACCCATTTTGACCCATCAGCAGCTAAACCTTTAGATATCTAGTAAGCGCTACAATCCTTCCACCATAAAAACCAAACACATCAGAACATTTACATGCGATAATAGAGGATGCATGATGCCAACCTGAAGCCCATCTGTGAGCTTCAGGAATAAATCCCCAAAAAAGAGATGAGCGTGATGTCTGACACCTGGATAACATAACGCATCAATTCAATTTCATATTGCAAAGCCACTGACACTTATGCTGGGAAGACCGAGACAGAAGGATAGCAAGGTCAAGGCCAGCCTGGGCTACTTAATAAAAATTTATCTCAAACTTAAAAATAAAATGGGAGGGGGGTGTAGCTCAATGAGAAAAGCCTGTGTTCAGTCCTCAGTGTTACAAAAAGTAATTAACTAATTAATTAAAGTTTTGAAAATAAAGATATATTAGAAACCATTAAAGAAGTTTTAATGGCAGGGGAAAGTATTCACCACAAATTGTTAAATACAGGAGCAGACGATACAACAAGTGGTACAGTAAGATCCCTATAATAACATATGGTTTAAAAAAGGATAGGGCTGGGGATTTGGCTCAGTGGTTCCACCACCTGCCTCGCAAGTGCAAGGTCCCAAGTTCGATCCCCAGTACCAAAAAAAATAAAATAAAATAAATAAAAAAGGATAAAAATAAAACAATGGGAAGCTAAGTATCAAACCATTGCTAGTGATTATTTCTGGATAGTGAGATGACAGATGATTTTTCATGTGTTCTAAATTTGCCATAATAAAAGAGTAGTCCTTTAGTAATCAGATCTAATTATTTTTGAATAGAAATAACCGAATTACATTGCCTGAGCAAGCTTGAAGTTTCATTTTTTTTCCTCCCAACTCCCAGTTTTCCCAGGAAAAAGTGCATCTGCATCAAGGCTACCTAATCAAAACCAAAGAGCACGATCAATGCAACCAGGAAACCCACATAGCTGTGTGTAAAAGTAGAGACACCTTTACCCCTGTAAGAGAAAAAGTGGAACAGTGGTACCAAACCTGCACACAGAAAGTAAGGGGGTCCCTGCGACTAAGGAGAGAATCCTCCAAGTGCCAGATCTCTGCACCTTCTGGGGGAAGCTCCTTTCTCGGGGGTAGCCCGGAGGCAAACCGAGATAAACAAAGTTCATGTGCTGCTCAGAGCAAATCAAACAGAGGGGCCTGGAATCTGTACACCAGGTCCAAGACGCCATTCTGAACAATAGGAAAGGAAAGGGCCCATTTATTCTTCTTGTACTCACAACATCCCTTTAGCCAGGAGAAGTGGGCCGGAAACGGGTATAACCTTCAGAGCACTGAGGATGAAACGCGCAGTTCTGTCCTGCTCAAAACACACCCAGAGGCGGGAACTGGGAACTCAGACTGCCAGGGTTCTTCTCAACCATTCTCCCACTTCCCCTCACCAAATTCTGCGAAGCCTTAAATGTTGCTGTCTTCAGCAGACAAGGTGAAAGCGCAAGTACCAAATGTCTAGAGGACGCGGCTCGAAGTGAGTAAGTCTCAGCTACAGCAAAGCCTTCCTGCTGAAGAAGGGGTCTCGGCTGAGTGTGGAGGACGAAGGGAGGGAGGCAAAGTGGAAAGGGTTTGGCAGTGGGGGAAGGGTGCACACAAGACAGAGGCGCATGCTCAGCCTGAAGAGTGGGGCGGGGGATGGCGGTGGGGGGTGGGGTCACCAGGGCACCCTGGAGTTTGCCACCCCAAGGAAGTACCAGCGTCACTTCCAAGGTGTTCTGTGTGTCACAGGGAGGTGTGTGTGTGTGTGTGTCTGTGTGAGACTCGGAGGGGAAGAACCCATTCTTAGAAAGCCAGCTCCAAAGACCATCTCGGCCGATGATTCTGCCAGCTGTCGTCAATCAGCATTCACTGCTTTGTGCCAAGCACGGTGGTCCACACCTGTAATCATGGCCATAATCCCAGCATTCTGGGAGACTGAGGCAGGAGGATCGCAAACTTGAGTCTAGCTTGGGTAATTTAGCCACCTCGTGGGAATCTGTCTCAAACCATAAAGAGGGCCGAGGGCTGTAGATTAGTGTGAAGGTCCTGGTTTCAATCCTCAGTACAAGAAGAAGTAAAAAAAAGAATTAACTTCTTCCCCACGCTCCTTTAGACACTCTATACCTCTAGTATAACGAATAATCATCGCCTGGCCTCCCACACAAGGTCATCAAGTCAGATCTCCTACCTGTGGCCTAGGTCTCTGTCTGCATGTTCCCTCTCACCTGCGCGAAAACAGAGCTGCCTCAACTGGCTGGTGTGGCAAGTGATGTGTGTTTATATTTTCATTCCAAAGAACATCCACTTCCTTTCCATCAAGGCTTACAAGGAAGGCGATGGGCTACAACTTTGCTTAATTTAGCAGGAGGGCAGATTCCTAGTACCAAGAGTTACAAAATCTGCATTTCTAAAAAGCTCCCGTGTGACTTAGTTATACCTTACACGTACAAGATGCAATTGAACATTACGGTGAATATTTAATTCCTGAATTGACAACAGTAAAATTGACTACATTGTCATTCATCCTCAAAAACGTGCTCCCCATCTTGAACACACTTATGCCATCATGCTTGTCACTTTCTGAAGCAGTTCTTGGAAGGTCCTCTTTTATGAGTATCTTTCGTGGCGCTGTTGTGACTTCCTTGGAGTCCTGAATCGATTCAAAACATTTACCTTTCATGGTCACTTTGCCTTGGGGAACAGCCCAACATCGCATGCTGCTAGATCTGGTGAATAAGACAGATGGGACACACTGTAATGCTTTTGCAAGCCTGCCTTTCCATTGGAAAGTCTCACCAAAGAGGACGTCCAGCACTGCTTCGGAAAGCGGCAAGAATTAGGAAGTGTGTTCAGAGCTAGGGGGAGTCTTTTGAGGGGGATTCATAGCGGTTTACCTTTTTTATTGTAATAATTTTTTAAAATGTAAGCATTCACCGTGTATCATGATCACCCCTCATACAGAGGTCTCCAAGCGCGGTCAGAGTTCAGCTGTGTCTCCTCCTCCATCACCCTGTGAAGAGGCGCCTTGGACATCTCTAGATTCCCGTGCCCACCGCCACATAGGGTCCTGTCTGAGAGAACGTGTCCAACGCCCCGTCTCTTTCTCTGTTCTCTCAGATGCTTCCCACTTGTCTCTTTGTGTCCACGCAAGTGCCTCAAATCTCTTCACTTCAGAAACAAAAATAAAGGTTCTCTACCCACACTCCAAGGACATTTTTTGTTTTTAATTAGATGTTTAGCTGGCTGTGGTAGCACATGCCTGTAACCACAGCACTCAGGAGGCTGAGGCAAGAGGATTACCATGAGTTCAAGGTCAGCCTGGACTACATAACAAGATCCTGACTCAAAAAAAGAAAAAGATGTTTAGGCCATAACCATAGGAATTCTGGTATAACTGATAAGAGTAGGGTCTGGACCTGAGTTAAGCTTCTCAAGGAGGGAATGCTGTACCCTCCATCTCAGCAGGCAAACAAAGATAAAAGCAGCTCTAGAAGTCTACACTTCCAATGAGGCCAAAATGGCCTGAACTGAAGTCTCTGGATGTCCCCAGTTTGTACCTCAAGGGCAGAACACTTTGAAAAGTAAGATGGCAGGCAGAGGTCTCAGGGCCTTTCCATTCCAGATGCAGACTGATGCACTGCAGGGCTCAGGGGCAAGTGCCTGGACACTGAGAGGCAGAGATGGATTCCCAGGATGCTCCAGGACCCAACTGCAGGTTCTTCTTGTGACCTCCAGCGATGTTCCCTAAATGACCCTTTCTGTGACCCTTCCAAAGCCGTCTCCAGGGCAGCCCATGAGGCTGGGGAGAAGGTTCCCGCTGCTCTGGCACCTCCTCTGCGACTTGGGAGTCACAGGACAGAGCCAGCATCAATGTTTTACAGCTGTGGGAACTCAGGCCACTGATTCAACTCTCCTCAGGTCCTGCTTGCTCATCTATAAAGTGGGGATAACAAAACCCAGCCCATTTCAGGAGCCATGCAAAGGCTCCACTGTGACAGAGCAAGTCCAGCCTCTACTTCATTGGAAATGCCTGTTTCCCAAGCCAGGAAAGCATATGCAAGGCAGCGTGACAATGCAAGTTACTCCTGAAGCAGAGTTAAACCTGAGATAAGAGTTGAAGCCTAAAATGTCCCCACGAGGCACCTGCTTAGGTGATGCTTGCTTCTGAAGCCCACGGCCAGTCTCTCCATGTAGGCGTGCTCGCCTCGGGCAGGACTGGATCTTATACTACCAGTCGGATCATCAGAGCTGGTTTATTGCCAGTGGGAATCTCTCTTGAAGACTGAAATGACTCTGGGAGCTCAAGTACAGCCTTCAGCTGAAAGGCTGTGGCTAAGCCTGGGAGAAAGTACAGCCTCGAGCTAAGACAACCATCCAGGGTTACGGGGCGCAACTCAGCAGGATCTGAACCACACTAGAGAGCAAAATGTCTGCACAGCTGAAGCCAAGACTCAAACACACAGAGTTGGGAGATGCGGGCACACAGATACACAATTAGCAAAGGGCCCAAAGGCTGGGAAAATGACACGTTAGGAGCCACGCTGGACATTGGCAGCTGACCCGTGTGAAATGCTGCCGTGTCATCTGAGGTCATCTCTCACCCAAGGCACCAAAAGAAATGAAGGGGAACTTTCTGTGATGAGTTCACACAAAGTCTAATTTCCCCCAAACCAGAACCCCTCCTCCTCCTCCTCGCCTCACAGAAAGGACTGTAGTTGTTGAAAACAACCAAAGTAACCAACGATTGTACATTTGGTAAATTACCATCGTAATGTTGGGCAGCCAGCACAACGACAGGAGAAAGCACAGAATCCAGAAAGGTGCTTGTAACATTCACCAATTAAAACAGGCCCAACACCTATACTGTGGCTGCATGCAAGAAGGGAATGCTGAACATCTATTCCATGTGGAGCACTTTACTACACTAATTTTATCTCATTCTAGAAAAATGCCAAGAGGTATTTTATTTTTCCCATTTTACAGATGAAAAATGAAACTCAAAGAGGCTAAATAACATTTCCAAGAACAATGTTTGAAACCCGTGACTTAGATAAAGCCGGCGGCCTTTGGTATATCTCAGCCCCAGACGTCCCACCCTCCCTTCTCCCTTTGGTCCCACCTTTTGACCAGGATCCGGTGGAAATTCATCAGCATGCATTTCAGCCATTGCTTCTTTCTGGGTATTTGAGAATAAAATGAAAAGGCAAGGTTGCTCTTAATGGGCCTGAAACAATGAGTGACTCAAGGAACTATCTGCCAAAACACACAACGCAGAACCCACTCCACTTCTGCATCCAGTCCCAGTTGGGTGGCCATCCGGGGACAGTCAGGGTGGGAACCACAGTTCTCTTATTTCCAGCTTATACACCAGCCAAGAGGCCATGCTCCCTACCACGAAAGCCCTTAATACCACAGGTCGGAAGGTATTTTCTGCCTGAAAGATATCATTATTGAATAAAAGGGGAGGGAAAACAGGAAAAGGGCATCAAAGCCTAGACAAATAACATCAGCATGAAATCTTTAATGAATGGCTCATCCAATGCGATCTACTAAAATCCAGAAGGTTTAGTAAAAGATGCCTTAAACCCAGTTTATACTGCAAATCAGCCATGAAGAAAAGTCAACACCAAGTTAATCCCCATTTAATAATTCAGTTTCAGGATGTTAAAACATATTTCTCTCTTGGAGATCCTGTATGTATGGCTGATAACAGGAAACCAAGAAACACACACTCAAAAAAAAAAAAAAAAAAAAAAAAAAAAAAAAAAGAAAAAAAGAAAAAGTACTGTTTTACGAACTTCTGAGAGGTGACAGTTGGCTCTTCCTGACCCCTGACTCCATCTCCCAAATCCTTTTTCCCCCCTCTGACCTTTCCCCAGGGAGGGAAATGCTAAGACTTGACCCAGCAGGACTATTAGGTTGCGGGTTCAAACACTGTAGGACACCATAGAACCTCTGGAGTGCACTAGATCTGGAGAATCCTCCCTCAAACTCTGTGGGAAGAGCCAGTCCCAGAGTGATTCGGATCTCAGCAAAACCCTCAGAAAGACGCACGCAGGTGGTTCCAGGCCAGCACCCTTACCACTCCCACCCTGAGCTCTCACCAAACAATTTGGGCTTAGAGTTGCCAGAATCTGTCATCAATTCAAATGTCCTCAGCACTTAGATCTCCAGTGTGACCTGTCTGCAGAACTCTCCCCTGGGCCTTCTGGAAAGGGCTTTCTCAACTCTATGCTCCCGTGGACTGATGCAAGAGGCAGTGTCCCATTCATTCTCCCATCCGTCAAAACCTTAAGCTAACTCAGGATAAGCATTCTTTTCCTTTCTTCTAAGCCCTACGCCTTCCCCAATTCCTCAGTGTGGCAAAAACTCCAGAGTCCAAGTGGGTCTCATCCGCTGCTCTCCGAAAGCAGTGCTTTACACACACAACAAGTGGGAAGACCCAGTGGTCAACTCCGTAAATGACCACAAAGCCTCCCCACTTCCTCACTCCCCGTGACAGCTCCCTGGACACCTTGACAGTGCTTACAACTGCAGAGAAGAGAAATTAAAAGCAAATTTGCATCACCTTTGCTCAGTGCTAGAGCGCTCGGTTTTAATTTACATTTTATTTGCAGAGCACTTGCATATAATATTGTAGAAATGCCCAGAACTCTCTCTCCCTCCTCTCACCCACCCACTGCTCACCACCCATGAGTCTTGGGATGCTTGTGGAGCCAGGTACCTTGCAGAATGACACAGCACCCCAAGGAGCTTACCTGGAGAGGCTCCTGGCCATGCCAAGAGGCTAGAGAACACGAGGGGCAGTCTGATGAGAATAGTTTGATCCCTAATGGAAGAAAGCCCATGCCTGCTTTCTTTCACTTGAAATCAGAGTAAAATTCTCCTTCTGCCCACAATGCAAATATACACAATGCTGGCTCAAAAATGCTGCCTCTCAGGACAAGTTTAACACAGCTCCAACCTGGTGAGAAGCCACTGGGCATCCGCACTGTGCCATCTGTGAAAGCCCCTTATGGGTCTTTTTAATATCCCTTCCTCCTTAACAAGGGAACTTTCTCCCGCTCTGGTTCTGTCGGGTGTTACACCCACCTGCCTGCTGTCCCACCTGGCACATGTAGGGTTCAACAAGCAGCGCCCCACCCCTGTGCAGCATTTGGCTCACACCAAATCGAGCCTGAGTCCAAAACAACACCCTCCAGCCTACACAGTTCTCTGCCATCACAGTACTACAAGGAGTTATCCAACTATTCTGTACATGTGTCAATCCAAAATTGTTCATTTCAGTAAATGACACATTGCCATTGAGTCCCCTCAAAACATTCCTTTCGCTTCCAACACACCGACCCCAGGATTCTGGTTGCTGCCTAAATCATTTCTGGAAGTCCCCTTTCATGCACAAAATGTGATCAAAAATATAGTGAATGCTATGGCTGAGTGCCATCTAAATAAAGGCAAGCTCATAAATACGTCGGGGTGGGGTCGGGGATTTAGCTCAGTGGGACCACTTCTGCCTCACAAGCACAAGGTCCTGAGTTTGAGCCCCAGTGTCAAATAAATACATACATATATACATGCATCATGGTGCATCCTCATCTACCCTGTTCACAGGATCTGGCCCCACCTGACTTCTTGCTCTTTCCAAAAGTCAAAATGACCACAAAAGTTAGCAATTCAGGACATCAAGAGAGCACAACAGTGCAACTAAAGACACAAAAGGGGCTTCCAGAACCACTTCAAAAAGTGGCAAGAAGCCAGGTGTGGTAGCACATGCCTGTAATCCCAGCACTCGAGAGGCTGAGGCAGGAGGATCGCTGTGAGTTTGAGACCAGCTTGGGCTACATAGAGAGTTTCAGCTCAGTCTCAACTACACAGTGAGACCTGTCTCAAAAAAC
>NW_022900931.1:43094288-43147074 GCF_012274545.1 Fukomys damarensis | reverse complement strand
AAAAAAAAAAAAAAAAGTACCAAGAATAATGGGATCAGTGTGGTCAAGTGAAGGGGATATTTTGAGAAGGATTCATGACAATGTGTCTTACTGTGATAATTTTTAAATGCATATATTTACCGTATTTTTATCACACCTCCTTTACCACACTAAATTTCTATGGGAACTAAAATTACTTCACAGACACACAGAGCTAGAAAATGTGCTGCTTCACTTCAGGCCTATGGTTCCTGCTTACTTGATGTGGATCCTGAGAAGGTAGCCCCTCCTCTCTGTTTATTTGGACAGCGGCTTCCAACCTGAGGGGACGTGGCCTTGAAACATCAGCAAGAACACTTTGCTAAATGTGCTCCTTTGGTGTCAAAAATGACAGCCAGGTTCCAAGATGTACTTTAAAAAGAAAACAAAACCATGGCGAAAGCTATGCGGTAGTGAACACAGAGAGGAACCCTCAGAAAACAGATTTGATTGCTTCTTTATTTTCTCCTTTGTTTTCAACTACCGCCACGTTATTTATCCCTGGAAAGCTGCTTACTTTCTCAAGGTGAAGTATTTCTTTACAAGATGACTTACGGTGTTTCCCTTGGTTCCACTTAAGTTTATGGCTCTCAAGTAAAGGGGAGAGACATCCAATCACACAATCCTGGAGTACAAAGAGGCCTTCAAGACCTCACTGTTTTCTTACTTACCGAGGAGGAAACCGCCAGGCCTACATTTTGCTCAAGTACAATTAAGTGACTTTCCCAAGGTCGCAAAGAGAAGACAAATCCGCCCCCCACGCCCCCTTTCCAGCTTTCCTCCCTCTGTGCTATGAAAGAAGGAAATGTTCCAAGACAGCATTGGTGAGGCTGGTGGCACAGCTGCGCCGACCTCCTTACCCATGGCCTGCCCTTGAAAAGACCTTCCATGTTCTGGTCCTCAGTGTCCTCTTCGGTCCCCTCATCACTTACTTTTTACTTCACCTGGGCATCGTGAAAATGAATGACAGCACCATCACTGGCCACCTTTACAAGGTCTCTGCCTACTCAGTTGCTCAATGACCCTAGGATAATCACCACTGTAATTCCTCCTCCTCCTCCTCAGTTGAAAAGTGCTAGGGGGAGGTTTTTCTCACTCAGTGGATGGGGAGGAGACTACCGATTGCTAGACACTGAGCCCTCTATAAATCAGCATGGCTTCTTACCCCCCCTGGCTTCTGGGAAGCCCTAAACTAGGGGATCAGCTGAAATGAAGCCCTTACACTGTGTTTCTTGGAACATTTTTTGGTGCCACACCACCCCCTTCATAACTTTGCTCTGATTCTTTTATTCTTGCTTCAATCATTTTATTGTCTCTTTGTTCTTATTATAAATTGCCTCAAATCTTCTTTGGAAAGTCACAGTATAAATAACCATAATGAAATTCTCAAGACTTTTCAGGCTTTGAGAAAAAAGATAATATATAATTTTCATGCATCTTGGTCCCAAACCAGGAATGTTGAGCTAGTGAGAACACTCATTTTGTGCCAAGATCACAACACAAAATAGAGGACTCCAAGATGCTCCTGAATATGGAGGTAAATTTGGGACCAGCACCCAACACCTGCCCCTTTCCATAGGCCACAATGTCCCTGCTACACTTACCCACAAAAATTCTCACCTTTTTCATGGCTCAGAAGTGGCATCCAACTTTTTCCAAATGTGCTGGGGGCTGGGAATGCTCGGTGGCTGACTGACCTTGTACCCACCCTGGTGCTCTGGGTTGTTCACAGAGCCTCGTCAAGACTTACAAAAGCACAAGACAGATGAGAAGGGGGAAGCACATTCCTCAGCTGGAAGAGTGGCCAAGAAACCACAAACTGCAGGCCCTCCTGAGACCCTGCCGGTCACGGACTTGGCTTCAGCAGCCCCATGACCTGCTCCTCCAGACATCGCCGATGCCTGCTGGCGGCCATTCCTCACTCAGACCACCAGCCCTCTGGGTCTTGAGGAGACACAGCATGACAGGAAGTAGGCGGGTGCTAGATGGGCAGGGCCACGGCAGGACCAAGAAAGAGCCCACTTCCCACATATTCAGTCCCCTGCAGGATTTTAAGATGCTTCTTTCCGAAGAGCTATGTTTTGAAATAGCCTTGATCCAAGTTATAGAGTCTGGGAAAGATTTTAAAGCAGTGGCCACGAAGCATAAAGCTTTCGTTGTCTTCTAGTTGGGGTATTTATATCCTGAACATGGGTGGGATCGTTCCAGACCAGAGGTTATTTTCTTAAAGTGTAAAACATATCACACCTCCCACCCAAGATGCACAGCCTCTGTGCCTGGAAAAAGGAGGGATCCGGGATGTCACGGCAAAGCCAAGTTCTGGAGGGGTCAGAACTGCCATGAGAAAGCAAAGCTCCACTCCTCGGTAGTCAGCCACCTGGGAAAGTTTCCTTAATCTCTCCAGTCCTCAGTTTCCTCATCCGTAAAATAAGAACAATAAGAGCACCCACTTCAGGAAGTCAGAAGATACACAACATAAAAGGGGCTCGTGGCAAGCGTTGTGTAAACTTTAGCCTCTCCCTCCCCCAAAACAATAATGACATGAAAGAAAAACTCAATAATCATGAGTTAGTTCAGCCTTCTCTTTGATTATTTTCAGAAACAACACATTTCCCGAATGGAGACCATCTCAACCTCTATTAAACATAGTCATCAAGCCACACAGAACTGGTTTGGAAATCACATAGCAGTTGATCTATATCTTATTTCTCCTCCCTCAACCCAGGTAATTAAGAAATAATTGTACATTTATGCGCTTACATAAATACAATGCAAATCCTACCAGGTTGCTCCCCTGCTTCAAACCTCTCAAAGACCCATAAATCCAAGCTCCGTATATGGGATCCAAGCATCTCCACGATGGGACCAAGCTGACCTGCCCTGCCCTGTCACCTGCCAGTCCCTGTCCCCACCTCCATAGTCTGGTAATGATAAAATGCCGCTTTACCCCGTGTGCAAAGAACACGACTCTTTGCCTGGTGCCTTTCCAAGTACTGTCCACCAGCCAGAAAAGTTTGTCCTTCTCTGCCATTCTGCTACACCATCACCTCTTTCTGGACCCTAACCATGCACCTCCCCTTGCCAGCAGGTTGAGCCACATCTGTTTCCATGTTCACGTCACTGTCTCACTACACTTAGTGCTTCACGCTGCAGCGATCTCTTCCTTGTCCCTCGGGCCCTTCAGAATGAACAAGACTGTGTCCGTGTGTGTCTGTGTGTCTGTGTGTGTCAGGTGCCCAGCATACAGCAGGTATTTGTGGAAGGAAAAACAGGAAGGGAGGTAAGAGAAATGTGCAGTTGGATTGGTCTACAGGAAGAAGTGACTGAGGTGAATATGAATAATACTTTTCCTGCATAAGGAGAGCTGATCAATTCATGGACACACAGTCACCCAGCAGTGACAGGTCCTGGAGAAAGGGCTCCTCCATTAGAAATCCATGGCTTATACGGGCCTGCAGTCCCTGCATTGTGGGCAGCTGAACAGAAGGACAGCAATCTTGACTCCTGCCAAGACAGTTTAGCAAGAGCCTGTCTCGAAATAAAAAAATAACATAAACAGTGCTAGGGGTGTAGCTCAATGCTAGAGTAATCACGGGGGGTGTGTGGAAGGGAAAAGCAAAGGGAAGGGAAGGGAAGGGAAAGGAAAGAAGGGGAGGGGAGGGGAGGGAAGGGAGGAAGGAGTGACGGGGAGAGGAGATGTGGAGGAAACTTCGGCCATATGACACTGTCTGGCCTGGAACATTCCAAAAACTAACCTGAAGGGGGAAAGACATCAGAAGGGAAAACAGGAAGCTTAAATCTGAAAAGATCCATTAAGCCAAATACCACTTTTTAAAATAAACCTCTCGGGTCAAGGATTTAGCTCAGTGGCATCCCACACCTGCCTCTCAAGCCCGAGATCATGAATTCGATCCTCAGTACCCAAAAAACAAAAATAGAAATAGAAATAGATTTTTAAAATAAACTTCTCATTCAGAGTGGAGGGAAGAACAGGAGCTACTGAAAGAGTTTCAGATGCCACACCACAGAAATATCTACACACCTATATTTATAGCAGTGTAATTTATAACAGCTAAGCTCTGAGAACAGCCTAGATACCTATCAACAGATGAACAGATAAAGAAAGCGCAGTGTCCATACACAATGGAATTTTATCCAGCCATACCGAAGGATACACCTGAGCCATTTGTAGGAAAATGGATGGATCCTGAGACCACAATGTTAAGTGAAATAAGTCAGATATGGGAAGTTACATATTACATGGCCTCTCTCGTGTGAGAAATCCAATTCTAAAGAAGTTAGAGATTACTATAAACACAGACTTTGGGGAGTAGGGGAAGGGAATGGGACGAAGAAGTGGGAGGATAGAACAGAGAGGAAAGGGGATGGAAAATGATCAAGATAAGCTATATATATGAAGCAATTTCCCAAAACAAATGTAAATAGCATGTCTAGCAAAATTATTTGAAAAGCACAAGGGCTGCATAATATGGGGAAGCAGGAAGTCCCCACGGCCTGTCCTGCTGACAGCTCCTGGCAGAGGCTGGCCAGCTCCAGGTTTCACAGTGGCAAAGTCAAACTGGGCATCACTTGCCCCAAAGAAACACAGAGGTAAAGGACTACGCGCCAGGTACTGGTGGCATCGGCCTTGAAGCTGGCTTCATTTCATCACCATGCTGGTCTCACTGACAGGCAGAGAGCCCACACTCATAGGCCTTTGAAGACCACAGCCGGGTAATACCAAGCCTTCAGAATTGGAGCCTGAGAGACAAGATGTGGCCCAAGGACTGAGCAACCAAGAGTCATGGCCAAGGGATACCAGCCCACCCTCCGCCCAGATGGGCACACAGGGCAAGCTGGTTTCTCACAGCCCAGCCGCTGCTTGGTGGGCCCCCACCCTGGCTAAGCTCACACTCCCCACCTTGTCCGACATCTTTCACTCTTTCAAACTCCATCTTTCACCTGCTCTTACGATCTTCAGAGCGTGGGTGAGTGGAATTTGCAGATATATAACCAAGGGCACTGCTTTACATGGTCGGTCACTCAATGTTCGCTCACTCCCCACCACTTCCCTGTAACACTGGGCTTCACTGTACCATATGACTTGTTCGGGCAACAGAATGTGATAGAGTGTGTGTGCTTTGGCTTCTGACACCAAGCACAAGAATACGTCTAAGGCCTGCTGGTCCGGAGAGAATGTCAACTAGATGTGAATCCAGCTGAAGTGTGGGACCAAATCCAAGTAACCCTGAAACAGAGTTGCCTCTGTCCACCCAGGGTCCTATAAGTGACAGAATAAATGCTTGGTTTTGAAGTCCCTGAGACTCAGGATGCTTTGTTATGCAGCATTCCTGTATCTAGCACTAACCTATACAGGCTTGTCAAAGTGAAACTGCTTATCGAGCTCGTTCTTTCTCCATTTATCTGTACTGTATGGTGCTGGCTCCTTTCCAAATGCGGTCAGCGCAGTTTGTTCTCTGAATCTCACCCACAGCCTGTTGGTAGCTCCACACTGACACATATCCTTCCCAGAGATTCAGCTACCTCTGCCTGACTTCCCACCACCAGCGGGATTTCTGCTGCAGTCCTTGTTGGAAGCTGTGCGTGCCGTACCTTCATCCAGCAACAGAGTGAAATGGTCAGCAGGAGACGGGGCTCAGCCCGGAGCTGCTGGCGGCAACTCCCTACATGTCCTCTCGGAAGAAGACAGATGCTGTGTCTGCGCATATGGACAGTGGTAATGAAAACTCCCTGTGGCTTCATGCGAGGGAATCAGACAGTGTGAGCAAAGCAAGCCAAGCTTCCCTCCTTGTTCCAGAAATGACAGCGAAACAAATGGTACGAAAGTCATTCTGCTGACCGACAATGGAAGAACTGCCAGGGCACAGCTCTGGAAATGGGGAGAAAGTGAGAGGAAAGATAACAGCGAGCAAGAGACAAGGAAAGTGAAAGGAGAACTCTGTGGAAATCAATCCACATTATACCACTGGCCTTCATAACCCTATCCATCCAAAGTCTGGTTTCAAAGTCCTACAAAGTCTAGTTTCAAAAAGGCTTAAATCTTGCAGAGATCTGCTGTCCAGAAAGCTTAGCTGACATTCCCCCAAAATTCTGGATCAACAAGGTGCCAGGTAGCGCATGGGGGAGGGTAGATTTTAAACAATCGCAAGGCCACAGTACAACAGGCTTGTGCCACAGACAGAATGAAGAACATCAGAACCCTTTCCCAAGGTCACATTATACCCGGAAGCAATTCTGGATCGCATCTGGTGTGTGTATATACCTGCTCTGGAGATGTCAGTTGATTTACCTGTGACTCCAGGCCTTGACACTCTTACAACAGACCCATCTGAATTTGCAACTAGGTGGCCACCTTAATCTAGGTCAGCTGGTCCCAGCGGTCTTCACACACCTCCCGCCCGCAGGAGGCTGGCCCACAGGTGGAGGGATGGAGGAGAACAGGAAGTTATCCCGAACTTCATCCCATGCCCTATTCATCAATGGGCATTTGGACTCGGGATTGAAATGGAAATTGATCCTGAGGAACAACATACTTTTCAGTTTTCACTTGTAATCCAAAGACTGTGAAGGCCGTGATTACAAGTACTACTCCCTCCTTCTCCTTTGGTTCTATAAAGATTGAGCCACAGAACCATATCAGGGAGGGCAAGTGACCAAAGAAGGGCTTCAAGACCCTACTTGCCAGTGTTTGAGTGAAAAGAGGAAAGGAATAGCACATGGAAGAAATAGGTTTGAGAAAAAAGCCAGTGAGAATTTCATAAGGAAATGATCACTCCAAGTGTGATACAGCTACAGAGATGCTACCACACTCAATGCATGCACGACACAGGGGCCAGTCCCCAGCACAGTGCTAACATACACACACTCAAAGGAGTCCAGAATCAGTGCTGTGACTAGCTGCCAGGGTGGAGAGGGAGGACACCCTGGAAGAGGGTTTAGGACACCATATGCCAGACCCACACGACCAAGGACACCAGCTTCCCCAGACTTGGGGTCTTCAAGCACAGATAGAAGCAATAAGAATCACAGCAAGAATTAGATGGGATAGTTCTGAATCCAATAAAGCTCTAGAAATATTAAACACGCTGTTTATGTGTGACTCTGCAAAGGGTCTGGTGAGAGCTGAGGAAATCAAGGACACCGTGGTAAAATGATAACACAATCCACAATCTCTTTAATATATTTTTCCAGTAATGAGGATTGAGCCCCCAGGACTTTGTGCTGAGCTTAAGCCCAGCTCTTCTCTTTTCTTTCCTTTTTTTTTTCCTTTAGGGCTCTGATAGGTCACTAAATTGCCCAGGCTAGGTTTGAACTTGCAATCCTCCTGCTTCAGCCTTCCACAGTTCTAGGATTACCAGCATAGGATCACACTCAGGTATTTACCACTCTTTCAAAAATCTACTGAACACGTATTTGGTGACTCACACTTAGGTCAGTTTTATATCTTTCAGACCTCATAACAATTCCACAAAATAAACATTATAATCCCTATCTTACAGATAAGGCAGTAGAGACTCAAAAAGATTAAATGACCAGATTTAAGTCACATAGCTAGGAAGCAGCAAAGTGAGGATGGTCCCCTGAACTTGTGAGTTTTTATTCCCATGCACCGTGACCC
Source organism: Fukomys damarensis (assembly GCF_012274545.1). NCBI lineage: Eukaryota > Metazoa > Chordata > Mammalia > Rodentia > Bathyergidae > Fukomys > Fukomys damarensis. The sequence goes on along the minus strand of NW_022900931.1, from coordinate 43,139,417 downwards.
ACAGCGTGTGTGTGTGTGTGTGTGTGTGTGTGTGTGTGTGCGCGCACACACACACACACACACGCGCGCGCGCGCGCGCGCGCGTCTTACTGTGCATACCTATCAATTTAGAGACAGACTTCGGCCTGAATACATACTCTCCCTGCTTCTGGGAAGACTCAGAGAGGCAATGTGTCAGGTGGGGGATGAGACTCTCATCCTAAAGAACGCCTTGGTCAGTCAGCAGCCGGGACCTGACCCCACCCTGGGTTGAGGTTCCCTCCCCGTCTGTCTTGTTGACATGGATATTATTATAGATGACGCTAAGAGAGGCTCGCGGGTGTCTCATATTCTATCGTTGGTCCCTTTGGAAAGGGGAGATGCTTATGGAAAACCTCCCTTTCCGCCCAAGTCAAGACATTCCTTGGGTGATTGGAGGGATCCCCCTCCCCACCGCGGGCCATTTGGAAGTGATTACACCGCGAGATGCCCTGACAGAGTGAATGATGCTGAGGGCTGGCTCCCGGATGCTGAGCGCGGAGCTGCAGCCCACTCCCGCCCCCAGCCCTTGGCACACGCTGCTACGGAGTGAGCCGGGAATCCCACTTGGATGCCGAGTTCCAAGGCTTGCCTTCCACTTTCTGATACATGGGATCAGCTTTAATAACAAAAACCTGGCAGGGAAGGCACCTCTGCCTAGCAAGAGCCCCCAGTGGCAAAACCAAGGAAGTCCTGCGGGGGAGCGGAGGCTGTTGCCTCATTTGTTACCTCCTACCCAGAGATGTGATGAGGTGACATGCCCCAGGCCTTCTGCCCGGATCCAACAACAGCAACAACTGTCTGTGCGATGGCTTCTTCCCCTTTTCTCCCGCTGCTGCCAAATGGGTTCCACCAATCCTTCCTGCAGAGGCAGTTTGTGTGGCAATTCTGGGGGTCACCTGCACTCAACAGCTTCTCCAGGCAGGAATGCAAAAACCATGGGGACCTGACATTACTGGAGGATCAAGAAAACCAGTGAAGCACGCATGTGCCCCATGACCCAAGGGAACCATCACCTCCTTATGTCTAGAGTCAGAAGCTTGTTGGTAAGAGAGTCTTGGCAAGCCAAATCACAGCATCACAACCTCAGGAAAGCTGAGCAGTAAGGTCCCAGCAAAAACACATGCCCCAAACACCGCCTCCATGAGAAAAAACAGAAATGAGCGAGATGCTTGACCACCTACCCAGAACAGCGATTTCTTCAAAGCTAGCAATCTCATGGCACTTTTCACCCCATTTTACCAATGAACAAAGCCTCACAAATACGAAACACTGCCTGAAGCTCCACTGCTGAAAAGCGGCAGTCACAAATCACATCCAGGTCTCCTAACTTCTCGCTGCTTTATTTGATCAGAGATTGGGGCTCCCTGAATTCTTGTTCCCGACAATGTCCTGGTGGTTGCTTAAAGGCAGGGACACTTGACAGGCCACAAAAATCCATCCTAGCTCTATGCATTAGTGGTGGGTGACAATGACACTTCCTCTGGGGTACAGAAGAAGATAGAAAGAGCTGTGCAGTTTTCCTGTGGTTGTGATGCTTTCTCCCCATCCTGTTCGATCTTGGTGAATGGTCTGAGGGTTAGGCACGTACTTGTGTCACAAGCCCCTTGGGTATGTGGGGTGTGGGTCACTGAGGCCTACGGGAAAGTAAATGTAGCTGGATGCAGAACCAAAAGCACAGAGACCTTAGCCCCTTTCATCGACATGCACTTGAGTACTTGCCACACAGAGGGGAGGACATGAGCGTGTGGTCTTGAGAAAGTGCACTGTAATTGACTATGTCCCTTGGAACGTCTTGGGTAGACGTGATCATCGAGAGGACAGTGAAAGAACTTCATATACAGAAGCTCCCATGATAGCAATGCTTGCTACAGTGCTCCCCAACTCTGGGGGTTGATTTCTATTTCAGACTCTCCCACTCCTTTTAGCTCTAACATTCAAGGAGTTCATGATGTACCTGGAGTCTTATCCACCGAAGCAAAGCAGCCCAAGACCTAGATATTTCATCAACAGAATCCCCCCCTTTTTTCCCCAGGGCCCCTTACTTTTCCCCAGGAATGCTGAGTGGGTTCAGAGTGGTCAGAGTAAATCATCTTTTCTTGAGAGTTTTTCAAAATAATGGACACCAAGGCCTGAAATAAGGCTCAAAATTATGTGAAAAGTAATTTCCTATGTGTCAAAAGACTCTGTGACCCAGTCATCCCTGACCACATCCCCAGTTTTATGTTAGTTTATGTGGCCAAAAAAAAAAAATCTTTCAACTGGATTCTGAAGCCATCAGAAGTCCCCAAGCCCACTCTAGCTCCACCTATAAGATGCCATGGGAGGAGGACCCCGTCTCTCAGACCCAGGTACTATAACTGCCAGACCTGGAGATACTGGATTCAACTGGACTGAAGCCATCAGAAGTCCCCAAGCCCACTCTAGCTCCACCTATAAGATGCCATGGGAGGAGGACCCCGTCTCTCAGACCCAGGTACTATAACTGCCAGACCTGGAGATACTGGCTGGCTCTTAGCCTCATGTCCCTGCCACCTATAATAGGAGGCCCACTCCCAAGGGCCACTCTCCAAATCTTTAGATCATTAACCTCTTTCCCCAACTGTTATCCAAGTTTAAGAGCTGTCACCCTGGGTGAAACAAGTTCTAATTTTCAGTGCCTGCACTGAGAAAAAGAAGGGTATGCTTGCCCCAGAGCTGCGAAAGTGAGCTTTCTGGGGCCCCTTGGAACCAAGACATCTAAACTCTTTGAAGGAAGACAGAGACAATTCTTCCTGTAGGGCACAATCCCTCCTAGAGCTTCACAGATGGCACCGGTGTGTGATATGCCAGTCCAATGGCGGTGACTTCCTCAAAAGTCTTCAATCTTAACTCACAGCTTCAAATGACCTTGGCAGCAGGTGGTCCTGAGCCGCTCACTCTGCTCCTAGGACAGTAGAAGGCTACCACAGACTGTGGTGTCCTTATATCTCCTAATCACCTCTGACAGATGGGAATTCCTTCTGTGTTTAAAGGTGTGGGAGTTTTCTTTTTCTTTTTAAATGCCAATACTACATTTCAGCAATTTCTAAAAAGCACTGCAATATCTCCCTTATCACTATTAGGCTGTGCCTGGAGGTTGAAAATTGGGGGCATGCAGACAGAAAAGAGTTATTCATGTTTATTAGATCAGCAAAGCAGAAGTATCTCAGACAGGGTAGTCTGGAAAATCAGGAGCTTATGGGCACTGGTTCCTGTTGAGTCCTTTATCTACATATTTTCTGTTGCTCTAAGAAAGGTTTATTTGTATTAGTATCTTAATTATTCACATATAAAAGACATGCTTATTGTGGCAGATTAAAGATAATCTGGTTGTAAATTCTTGGACTTCCTTCCCATTCAAAATTACGATTATGTCCCCTCCCCAGATGTCTGGATGGGCCCTGTCTGTCACAGTGGTAAATGACAGTGGAATCACACTCTGCCAGTTTCCCAGGCCAGGCTGGCAGAGACCAACACTCCTACTTTCTGTCTGCTGGATCATGCATACTTAGAATCCAGCTGCCATGCTGTTAGGGAGCCCAAGGAGCTCTCCATGTATAGAAACTCACATGCATGTTCGTTAGCGAGATAAATGGCTGGAGTTGGATCAAGCCTCTAACTTTTGGGTTGCTTTGTTATATGGCAATAAATAACAGGATCTCTAGCTCATGCAAATAGGTTGAGCACCAGGAAACAAACAAAAAAGTCCCCTGAGAGGGCATAATTGTCATCTGCCTGCCTTCCCCATTACTGGCAGAGGGTTAGTCATGCCCGGCATCAGCCAATTATAAATAGTATAGGATCCATGGGCCAGTTTGTCTCAGCAAGGCCAGAATAAAATTGCAAATACAGCACCCAGGGGCAAATTCAAAACATAAAAATTATCATCTTACACTTCTATAAAACCAGTGAGAATTTCAACAGCTACTTGTAAGAATAAGACAGGAAGATCATAAATTCAAGGCTGGCTTAAGCAACTTAGTGAAACTCTAGTTTGAAAACTAACATTAAAAGGGCTGGGATGTAGCTCAGAGGTGGAGCATTTGCCTAGCATGCATGAGGCCCTGGGTTCAATCCCCAGCACAGGGAGGGGGGAAAAGAAACAACATTAAGAAGCAGAGATTTAAACCAAGAGATTGGTCCTGAGTCTTGGCTTTGTGGCCTCTTGAGTCACATCACACATCACAGGTGCACAGATACTAAAACATTAGGGCCTCACCTCTTCTGCCCTTTCCCCAGCTCATTCTGATGTTTTCATTTACAAGCAGTGTCAGAAGCCACAGTTAGACGTCAATGACCCTACTGAAGCTTAGTCACACAAAGGCCCCACCCTTTTCCTTTTTGCTTTGCTAGTGGTTTTGATCGTTGTTTGGGGCTGGGAATAAAGAAAAATTTTCTGAAAACATGGGCCCAGTTTAGGAAAAGCAACAAAAAATGGTACGGCACCCCAGGACTGGAAATTTCAGGGAGCTTCTACCACCTTGGGCCTGAGGGAGAGGGAAGGGAGCCATCCCAGAACCATAGAGGGGGCGTGGGCAGAGACAGAGGACAGCAGTTGTGGCTTCTGGCTAAAGGACAAAACCAACACATAGGGACCACACAGGGAAGGGGCCCTGGAAATAAATATCCAACCTCATTCTCCTGCCTTTCAGCCCCCCCACCTGCACCTGTCACCGCCCAGACCTGGCCGAGCTGCGGGGCAGAACACACAAGGGGTCTTACCAGCACATCCCTTCGAGCGATGCTATTTCCTGTGTTCTGATTTTTATTTTGATTAGTACATGTTTGCAGTGCATAATGATTACATTCATCTTGGAGGTTAGAACACATACACAGCACCTTAATTCTTTTTATGTCTCCTTCCCTTCCTCTCTCCTCCCCACATTGTCTCTTGGTTCCTTTCCTACTTGCAAAAGGTCTATTTCCCTGTTTCCTACTATCTATTTTTAATTTTACTCTTCAATTTATTTAGACTTTGTATTTCTATATAAGGGAAATCATATGAAATTTAAGCTTTGTGTCGGATTTATTTCACTTAACATTACGGGCCCAAGGTGGGTCCATTTTCCTACAAATGACTCAGATGTACCCTTCTTTTACAGCAGAGTAGTGCTCTATTGTATATGAACACTAGGCTATTCTCAAGGAAGCTCGAAAAGCCCTCCGTAATTTTGACAGGTTCCCCTTAGTCCCTGAAGATGAAATTAAACCTTATCACCCCTTGGCTGCCCTCAGAAATCAGGGCCAAGCTGGGTGGCCGAGGTGACCACAGAGTGAGCTAGGAGTGGCTGCGTCTGCCCGCACTTCCCCAGCTGTGAAAGGAGTTGCCAGAAGCAAACAGAGAGAGGCCACCGAGCCAGCTCCCAGCTGGGCGGCAAACATCTCCACAAGCTGCCACCTCCTTGGGAAATAACTGCCTTCCCGCCACTTGTGTGGGACCCGGCCTTGCAGAGGCGGGAGCACAGGCACCACAGGCTGGACTGCAGAGCTCCAGAGCAAAGCACTGAGAGAGAGGGACACGAGAGATGAAGCAGTGTCCCCAACACTTGACTTTGGGGCTCACATGTGTGATGCAGGGTCCCTCCAGGGTGTGGCAGCACTTTCCCTTGGTGCTTTTTCTCTTAGTTATTAGAAGTAATGGATTAAGGTCACAGGTAGCAAATAACAGTCAGCAGCATCTAGTTTACATCAGCTAGGGACACGGTAACCACGGGCACTCACAACTTGTGTCAGGCAGGGGCCATGGACATCAATGCCCCACCGCTCCTGGTGGATGGACTATATGGTTCTTTCTCTGCTAACTTCGCCCCTGGGTTAGGTGGCCGATTGGGTTAGGTATACAAGAAAGAACAATCAGAGACAGGTACGGTGACAAACACCCATGATCCCAAGCACTCTGGGAGGCTAATGCAGGAGGATCACAAGTCAGAGCCCGGCCTGGGCAACACGGACACTTACTGAGATCCTGCCGCAAAACTACAAAAGGTCTGGGGGTGTAGTTCAGTATGAAGGCACTGGTTCAATATCCAGTATGGGAAAAAATAAAAGAAGAAAGGGGAAGCAGAAGGGGAAGGGAAGAAAAGAATAAAGGAAGGAGGAAGAGAGGGGTGGGGTGGAGGGAGGGAAGGAAGGAGGAACGAACGAAGGAGCGAACTAGAATATTGCTTTTGTCTCTGACATGTCCAGCAAGATGGGTGTTATCCATGAATTTCACTTCCTTTATCTTTCCCTTCCATTCTGTTCTGCCTGGTGAAAGCCACAGTAATAAGCCGCAGCTTCGCGTTCATAGAGAGGACAGCATCCCAGACCACCCCACAACTTCCCCACAACCTTCTCTGGGCTGGCTCCACCCACTGTGTGCAACTCACACCGGCCCCCCAGCCCCGCTAAGAAAGGGAGCCTGGAAAGCTGCATCCTTTCATCTCCACCCACTCCAGCCTTGGCTGAAAGCCCCTGGGACAGCAGCACAGGAACTTCAGAAATCCTAACCATAACTTTGTACTTTGAATACTGGCTTTGAAGTATGTGCTAACAGCTGTAATTGGCATTATGGAAGAAGGTTAGAATAAATTACTCGTAGCTAAGGAGCCAGCAAAGTGAAAATTATCCAAGGCATGTTGCACTTGGCCCTTCATCCAACGCTATAAAAGTAAATCCTTGTCACCCTGACTTCTTGTGAGTCCACAGTACAGGGCTTCTGCTGGTGTGACCTTGAGATCCATGCCCCCCTCCTGGTCCTGGACAAGCAGGGGATACCTCAAAACTATTCGGGAGACTCTGGAAAGGCCCGTGGCTCTGGATGAAGGTGGCCCACCAAATATCTCTGCCTCTCTCTCAGAACCTCAATTCCAGGAGCTCCACAGCAAGGGCTTAAACCAAAGGTTCTAAAACCGGAAGTCTTCGAGGCCCTGAGGACTTTTTCTCTGGAGCAGAATTCCAGATAGTGTGGTGGGAGGCAAGTCAAAATGACCACGAAAGGGAAGTGTTTTGAGTCAATTCAGGACATCAAGGCAGCCATGACAGAGATCAAAAGAGGGAGATGCTGCGGGGAGCTGGCAGCTGGCACTGTGGTGCCCCCTCCCCACCCAGGTCCCAGGTGCACCTAGACCAGGCAAAGCTTCTGCCTCCATGAGATCCAGATCTCCCTTCTGGAAGACAGACATTATCGGTCAGGAGCTGGCTCAGTGAAAGATGAGTGTGGAAAAACTGAAACAAATTTTTTTTTAAATAGACAAAGTGCCTGGTATATTATTTATGGAATCAAAACTGTTTTTAAATTCATTTTATTTGTACATGTTTGCTATACCTAATGATTACATTTCGCATGGGGAGTTGGCACAGGCACGTAGCACAGCTTAATTCTTTTTACTTCTTCCTCCCCGCTCCATCTCTTGGTTCCATTCTCTTTTGCCAAGGATCTATTGCCCTGTTTCCAACTATATTTTATTTTCCTCTTTCTTGCGCATTTATTTCACCTAATATTATGGTCTCAAGCTGCATGTGTTTTTGGACAAGTGACTGAGATGTATCCTTTTCACAGCAGAGTAGTGCTCCATTGCGTATACCACATTTGGAATGGACACTTATAAATGGCTCAGAAGAAGGTCACTTTTCCTTTCTATCCTTCTGCACCAACCCTCCATCACAATAACTAGCTCATTCACCAGACACAATGAGCCTGCAACCGGCATTAATAGCTCTGTTCATCTGACAGTGATCTGAATGTAGGGGACTCGGTCAGAGTAGACAGCAGACATATGAGACTCTGCTTAGTGCCAGTTCTAGGTTTTTGTTTTGTTTTTTTTTTAAGCTTATAGCAATACAACTCTCCACAAGCAAAATTAACACCACTTCAATTATCGCAACTATGGAATACATGGGCAATGGCACCCTGAATATTTTTAGGAGAGAAAGTGACAAAGGGGGCAGCAGGAAGAACACTTTGCAATATGAATTTACCCTTCGCACTGCTGTAGTTAAGACTCCAGCTGCAAAGCAAGGTGAAATTGGAATTTCCTGCTTAATAAAAAACAAGTATTTAAAAGCCAGTACACTGCACATCTGGGCATTTCAGATGTGCATGCTCAGGCTTTTACCATGTGAGGAAAAAGCAGAGCCATCCTGGATACTGTTCTGTGTACTACGACACAGGTACAGTCCCCAAATAGGGAGCATGACAATGCAAGAGGGTAAAATCCTTCTGAGCGAGGCTCTGGGCCCAGAAGATTTCTGCAAACTATTATCTAATTTGATTCCCTTCATTGCATTTCAGGGGGATTTAAAACACATCGCCTCCAGCTGAAGTGGGTTCTGGTAAATTTCTTGAGTGCTCTCTTGGATCTCACGTCATCCTCTGGGTTCAGGGTCAAGGCTACATTAATGACCCACCATTTATCCACTGGGTAATTCACTCCCTGGCAACTTATTTTATTTACGCTGTATAAATTCAGGAAGCAATTAATAGTTGCCACAAAAGCAACATGATTCAGGGTGTTTTTCCCCATAAAACTTTGGAGCAAGGCACTTCTTCCCGCCTCCCCCACCCCCAGAGAAGTGAATCAAAGGCACAGGAGGAATCAAAACAGACTGGGGCGAAGTACTGAACCTCGGTGAGACATGTTCTCTCTTCCTCCTTCCCCTGGTCAGAGGGAGGTGGGGAGTGGGGATGGCTTTCTGGATTTTTCTCTCCTTTTCCAAGGGATCATCCCTATTGCTAACACCTGTCCATGCCACCTTTTGACATCCTGTTCACCTTGTGGTTCTGTTCAGGCAAAAGTAATTTAATAATGACGCCATAAACATCAGGAGGAAAGAGCAGTTTACTCATTAACCTAAAGCAAATTATCCCAACACACACACACACACACACACACACACACACACACACACACACAATGAAAATAGGATTACCTTCAAGATTTCATTTTCCTCGTACTTCACGAGCCCCCTGCCAGGTGGACAAGACAGATATCACGCTGTGGGCACGGCTCCTTGCTCACAGGGCACAGGTGAAGGAGCAGAAAGAATTCAGGTGAAGTCAGCCAGCCCCAGATTCGAGCACGGCAAGGGCATTATATTCCCGCTCTTCGGTGAGCTTCTAAGCCATGTGCTGACAAGCTGGGGCAGACGCTTGGTTGGTTCACCCGGCCCATTATCCTCAGGCCCTTTCTCCCACATCACGTGACCCAGTGACGCAGAAACGGAAGCCCCTCAGTGTCTTTCCAGAGAGCTTTTAAAAGGAAACAAAACTGAGCTGGTGTGACTTTGGGTCCATTTACCATTCGTCTTTTGGCCCTACCCTCTTTTTCCTGTCTAGAGTGGATGGGATGCAGGGGCTGAGCTGTAGTCTTCCTGTAGCCGAGAGGAGAAGGGCCCATGTGCTAAAATGGAAAGACACAAACAGGAGCCTGGATGGCTGATGGCATCCTGGGGCCCCCACGCAGCCCTGGTGCTGCCCACCCTAGATTTCTCCTAGGGAACAAAGGAGCGAACTCCTCTTCTGCTAAACCTTGGTTAACTGCGTTATCTGTGACTTGAAGCTGAACGTATTTCAGCTAAGGCCTCTCATCCTCTCTCCTCCCTCAACCCCACTTCTTATGAGAACCCATCAGCCAACACCCATCGACCCCTTAGTAGGAAATACAGACATAACATGGTAAAGAATGTCAGCCGTAAACCTAGAGCCAACATCATACTTAAAACATCAAAAGGCATCATTTCTTTTCAATGAAGGAGAAAGATAAAAATGTTTTCTACATCATCTACTATGTAAATGCTTTAGAAGTTCGATCCTAAAGTAAGACTTGACATGGAGCACTCATTTTTGGCAAATGAATAAAACCAGAGAATCCACGAAGGATTCAAAATGAATAGATCCAGTAAAACATAGAAACAGAATATGTAAATAACAGATAACTTTTTATGCTGCTGGTAATAAAATTTATAATAGAAAGGGAGGATTTCACTTGCAAGGCAACAAATTATACACTATCAGAGGATAACCTTAAAAGGGAAAATATAGGGTCCTTATGATGAAAACATCACTGGGTGATATAAACACAGATTTAGGGGAAGTGGGAAGGGTAGGGGAAAGAAAATAAGGGACAAGAAAAAATATGACAAAGGAAAAAATGTAAACAAAGTTTTTGTAAACAGGGGGGGGGAGGGGCTAAGGGAGCAGCAGGGGTATGTGAAAAAAACAAGAACCAAGACCTGTCATGTAAAGGTACAAGATCCCAATGATGAATGTAACTGTACTGTATACTTTAAAAGTACCAATAAAATCAATAAGATCAAAAAGCAAAAAGATGTGCTCCTAAAGAGAAGATTCACTTAAAAGGGAATCAGATAAATCCACTCAAAATTCAAATCATATTTTTTCCTCTAACTTGTCATAATCGAAAAAAGAAAAGTACAGCATGAAGAATGAACTATCGAGGGCCAGAAATTTAGCTCAGTGGCACTGCGCCTGCCTTGCAGGTGCAAGGTCCTGAGTTCGATCCCTGGTACCAAAAACAAAACAAAACAAAAAAGAATGAACTGTAGACAGAGCAACATATGCATTAATTTTTTAAAAGACATGATGAGAGCCGGGCATGTTGGCACATGCCTGTAATGCCAGCACTTGGGAGGCTGAGGCAGGAGGATTACTGTGAATTCCAGACCAGCCTGGGCTACATAGTGAGTGCCAGGTCAGTCTCAACTACATACTGAGACCCTGTCTCAAACAAACAAACAAACAAACAAAAAAGGCATAATGAGGTCTTTATCAAGACACTATAATGTATTACAAAATAGTCAGAGTTTTAACAGCATGGGCCTGCAGCCCCAGAATTCACAGACTTATCAATGAACAGCTGACGTAGCATGGAAACTCCCCTGGAGTCCATAAGTATCAGCATATGATAAGCATTAGAGATAAACAGAAAAGAACTAATCCTGAAAGGTAGGGAAATTGTATATCGAAGAAAAACATATTTCCTCACTGGGTGGTACAGAACCATAATTCTAGACAGATGGAAGAATTAAATGTGAAAAAATGAAAACTTAAAAACAAGAATAAAGTACAGGAGATCTCAGGAAGCCCAAGATCCAGGAAAACAGAGACCACATCTATCTCTCCCTCTTATTTCTCACATATTTGGCACAGTTCCTGGAATGAAGAAAGGCATTGGGAAATATCTGTTTACTGACTAAGTGAGATACAAGTCATGGAAGAAAAGAAAATTAACTTCTAACTACAAAATAAAATGCATAGTGATATAAGGAAGGGAACAGGATGGGTGAATAAAATCAAATATGTGACACCCATGTATGAAACTGCCACAGTGAAACTAGTACTGTAAAAGTAATATACATAGGAAAGATAAAATGTCTGTATGAAAACAATTATAAAGCAACAGAAAATCTGAGAAAAATATGCCCAATAAATATGATAAATGGTTCATTCATATGCACTAGTGAAAGAAAATGAAAAAGTATCAAAGTATCAAAGAAGGAAAACTACAAAGCAAAAAAGTACAAGTGGTCAGTAAATGTTTGAAAAACTATTCAAATTTATATGCAATGAGAAAAGTGGCATTTAACACGATCAAACCCAAAGTATTTAAAAATACAATGGTAGACGGACAACAACCAGAAAATACCAACTGCATACCTCATAGAATAGCCAAAACATGGAACACTGACACCACCGAATGCGGGCGAGGACATGAAGAGGCACGGACTCTCGTTCTTTGATGGAGGGAACATAAATGATGCCACCACTCAGAGGACAGCTTCTCACAAGACTAAACATACTCTTCCCCTATGATCAAGTCATCGTGTTCCTTATGGTCTACTCAGAGCACTGCACATGCTTGTTTTTAGCAGCTTTTATATATAATCGCCCAAAACTGTAAGCAACCAAGATGCCCTTCAATAGATAAATGGATAAACTGTGCTCTATCCAACTGATGAGCACTATTCAGCAATAAAGAGAGATGAACTATCAGGCATAAGAAGACATGGAGGAAATGTAAATGCATATTACTAAGTGACACAATTGAGCTGAGTACAGCGCCCCACCTAAACGACATTCTGGAGAAGGCAAAACCATGGAAACCATGAAGACCAGTGGTTGCCGCAGGTTGGTGGGGAGGGAAGGATGAAGAGGTAGCACAGGAGGAATTTTAGGGCTGTGAAAGAAACTGTACTCTGTGTGATACTGTAGCGGTAGATACAAGTCATTGTATATTCGTCTAAACCCACAGAGTACACATAGCCACAGGAACCCTCCTGTAAACTGTGGAATGGGGTGTATGATATGTCACTACAGTTTCATTGCTTGTAATCAATGCTCCACTCTGGTGGGAAAAGTTGGTATTTGTGGAGGCCACACGTGTGCAAGAGCAGGGGAAATCTGTGCACCAGCAGCTCAACCTCACCGGGACCTAAATCTGATCTAAACAACAATGGTGGGTGAGGGACAGGCGAAAAGAGCCTGTCACCTTCACATAATGCTGGTGGACGCAAGCTAGAGGAAATCTTCCACCGAGTAAATTAGTAATGGCTATCAAGAAGTTTTTAGAATGTTAATATGTTTTATGCCATAATCCTCCCTCTAGCCATCTAAGGATATAATCAACGAGATAATACAGTATTTATTTTAAATATGTATAAGATTTGTATTACTAGCAAGTCTTCAAAATGGTAGAGCCACTTGAGGAAGACAGTCTGGCAGTTTCTTACAAAATGAAACACACCCTTACCACACTCCTCGGTATTTACCCAAAGGAAGTAAAAACTTGTCCACAAAAAATACGGTGTTCATGAAACACCCTGAAAGTTACCTAAGTGTTAGTTAGTTATAATAACATAAATGGCTAAATGAATTATGTTAGGACTAAGTTTCATAATCATTAAAATCATACTTTCAAAACTAATGACATGGGTTCATAACACAGTGTTAAACAAAACAAATGGTTATAAGAATGTGCATACAGTATGAACAGATAAAGAGCAGACCAGCAGAATGACACCCGTATACACCCAGGAATAAAAAAAGAAAAAAGACTGGAAAGAAAGACACCTGCATACTAAGAGGACAGTCTGTGAAGAATGGGAATGTAGGTGATATTTTTCTTTATCCCGTATTTTTAAGAGTTTCCAAGAATTCCTCAGTAAGCATTTAGTGTCTGGCCATTACAACCATGTAACCTTCAACCATATAGATTCCAGCTTTTTCGGGGTTACACTTCTGTGTAAAAGACATTGCTCTGGTACCATCTCTTCCTCCACTTGGATTTTTTTTTTAATTAAAAGGCAGTAAAAGATATCTCAAAAGTTGGACTGTTCGACTCAAGTGACAGCAAGTACAGAGAGGACAATCCGTCCAGCATAAGCGATATGGACACACGGCGTAGCCTGTACCGCCTGTCACCATCTACCTGACGACTTACTGTCTCTGGTATAATGAGGTCGTCCGCACAATCCAGTGCCACTGTTAGCTAAGATACCCGAGCACAAATGAAGTACAGGTACTGCAACTGGGTTCTTTCTCCAGAAAACACAGGTCAAGGTGAAAACCTTCTAAAATGTACTTTTGTTCGTGCATATTATGTTTATAAAACACTTGGTTCCAGCGTGGCGTTTTCACACAGGCTAGACAATTAACATATTTTGATCATCGTCATTTCCCCACCCCACCCCCATAGCTCTCTACCCTACATTAGCTTCCTCTTGTCTAAAAGTCTCAAAATGGGTCTCTCAGAGGATATTCAGTGAGGGATTGGAAAGAATGAGAGAAAGGAAGAGACCGAATGCGGATGACGCTTCGTGTCGGAGGATAGTGATGCTGTTTGGTACAGGGTTTCTTTAAGGGGTGACAATAATGCTCGAAAATGAAAAATAAAATTGGAGTGCTAGTTGCTCAACTCTGAATATACTAAAATCTACTCAGTTCATTTACTTTAAAGGTGACTTTATGGCATACAAATGATATCTGAACAAAATTGCTCAAAAGTAAACTATGTTTTAATTCCTTTCTCCTCCTTTGTTTTTCTCACAGTTTTTCTATTTCATTCTCAAAATAACTGCTAGAATAATCTTCCTAATTTTTCTATCAAGTAACTTCTCTGATCAAGTACCCCCATGTCTTAAAATCACACCATCCGAACCGGATGTGATTGCGCATGCCTATAATCCCAGCACTTGGGAGGCTGAGGTAGGAGGATCACTGTGAATTCGAGACCAACGTGGGCTACACAGTAAGTTCCAGTTCAGTCTCAGCTACATACCGAGACCCTGTCTCAAAAAAAAAAGATCACACCATCCACAAAATTAACTCACAAAGGACCAAAAACCTATTTGTAAAATCTAAAAATAATAAAACTCTTTACAAAAAAATATAGAAGTAAGTCTTCATGCTCCCAGGAATAGATTGCAGGATGTGACAACAAACACAAAAGAAACAGAAAAATAGGTAACTTACCCTCATTCAAATAAAAAGTTGTATTGTTCAACCAAAGATACATTCAGGAAAGTATAAGGGCAACATAGAAAATGGAAGAAAATATTTGAAAATCATGTAAACTGACAAGTATCTAATTTTAAAGAGTGCCTGCAATTCAACCAACAAAAAAGACCAAAATAGACACACACACAGCACACACACGTGCACGCACACACACACACCCACGCACACACAATTTAAAAAATGGGCCAAGCGCTTGAATAGATACGTCTTCAAAGATGGCATATAAATGGCTAATAAGCATATGAAAAGATGCTCAACATCATTAGTTATTAGGGAAATGCAAATCAAAACCACAATGAAGTACCACTTCACACATGCTATGTTGGCAATAATAAAAAAAGCAGAATGTAAGTGTTGATGAGTATGGAGAGAAACTGGAGAGCCCTTGAATGCTGCTAGTGAGAAGAAAAAATGGTGCAGCTGCTATAGAAAACAGTTTGATGCTTCTTCCCAAGGTTAAACACTGAGCTGTCATGTGATCAAACAATCCCACGCTTAGGTATACTCAAGAGGACTGAAAACTGGTACCAAAACAAAACTCACATGCGAATGTTCATAGCAGTGTTATTCATCACAGCCAAAAGGTGGAAACAACCCAAATTTCCGTCATCACCAGATGACTCGTAAACACGATGTGGCACCTACACACGCTACACTATCATCTGACCATAAAAAGAAATGAAGCTATGGCAAGGGGGAACCTTGAAAACATGGGGCGAAGTAAAAGCTGCCAGGCTTTAAAGGCCACATACACTGTGATTCAATTTATATAAAATATCCAGAGAACACAAATCCATGGAAACAGAAAACAGAGTGGTAGGGCTGCCTGAGGCTGAGCGGAGAGAAAGAAGGGTGCATGTCCTTAACAGACATGGGGTTTCTCTCTGGGACAGTGGACAGATCCTGAGATCAGGTAATGCTGCTCACTGTAGAAAATCAAGAGTGCAACAGGCACTGAACTGTGCCTTTAAAATGGCTAAACTGTTGAATTGTGGGATATATTACCTTTACATCAATAAAAAAAAAAAATCTACCATGGTTCTTTAGCATCTACTGGGAAAACCCTTGTTCTTACCTTGTCTTTCCTGATTTTTAATCATGTCCTAATCCAGTACACGATTGCTGTATCCCTTAGATCCAAACACCATTTATTAATTCCAGACTCCATCCTTTCAAATGCCCTTCCCTTCACCTAGAATACCTTCCTCCTCTACCTTCCTCCTCCAGTGTGGAACAACCATCTCAGAATCAAAAGGCTCAGCTCTAATTCCAGGCCAGGCCACCACTTAATAGCTGTCTCACCTTGGCAACTTCTCCAACCACCATCACAATGGACAACCACAATTCAATTATATATACATTTAATATAATTCATATATATGTATTCTAGTTGGTGCCAGAGTAAAAATACCTGCTGATCCACCCTGAGGGGCAGCTCTGATAATACAACACGTAAGATATATGAAGATGCCTGTGCGCTGTAAAGCGTGGAGCCCACACAAAAGGGCGATGTCGTCTGTGCCAGGGCTCCTAAGCCTGACGGTGTTCGCATCACAGACAGCGTGTGTGGTGTCTCACTGCCTGTGCGACTGTGATCCACTATTCACAATGAGCTTGCTCATTTTACTCACACAGCCTCCTCTGCTCCTTCAGCTTTAAGTCATGCTGCAACCCTTTGTACGTATCAGGGCCAGTGTTCCCACTTTCACATCTGTGGTTTCAACTCCTGCACTGTAAAACACCTTGTCTTGCTCCCCTCCAATAGGCCCAACTACAGGATTACAAGTATTTGCTGAATGGACAAAAGTCTGAATGAAAGTACCTATGAATGCTTGTGGTTATAGGCTGGGTGTGGCGGTGCACACGGATAATTCCAGAACTCTGGGATACTGAGGGAGGAGGATCCCAAGTTGAGGCTTAGTCTGAGCAACCTAGATCCTCAGTGAAATCTTGTCTCAAAATGAAAAATAAAAAGGTCTAGGATGTAGCTCAGTGTGAAGCCCCTGGGTTCAACGCCCAGTACTACACACACATACACACACAGACACACACACACACACACACACACACACAGAGTTTGTCGTTACCATCACACCTCATATCTTAGTCTATATGTGATCCCATCAAAAGCCTAATAGAGATAAAATCGGTGGGGATGATAGCATGTGGCTAACTAGACAAACTTGTGGCTGGCTCACAGCAGACCTTCCATACGTTTTATGGGGTGAGTGTTGAATAAATGGGGAAGTTAGTTGCAGGCCTTGACTCCTTGAAGAGTCCACCTGCACAAGGCAATCAACATAGACTGGGCACTATGGGAGGGCTAATATCCACCTGGGCCGACTCACTGAGCTTTATTCCAGCCTGGACCACATAGCTCAACCCGGAGGTCTGGTCAAAGCCTCCTTCCTCCAACCCAAGAGCAGCTCTGCCCTGAGGAGGGGCCCAGTCTTCAACATGAGGCTCTCCTAATTAGAAGTAAATCCCTCTAATACAGAAGTGCCTTTGCGTGTCCACAGTACAGTTTGGCCATGAGTCTCAAAGCACTGACAAAAGAACCTGCAAGTAAAATTACTGATTGGATACATCCAGCCACACAGCAATCCCTGTACCAGTGTTGACAGAACGGCTCTTGCCCATCCAGCTCTGGGAGGGCGGGCAAAATGTAGACCCACCAGAGATGCAGGGGAAAATGAAAGCTCGAGGCTATAGAACTGTAGAGCCTTGGAATCATGAAATAACAATAAAAATTAATAATAGCAATAATTGCTTTTAGCCCTAAAGGCATTTAGCTCTTTGAGTCTACAAACTTCTACCTAAATTTCATGATCCCATACAATCCTTAGATCAACCTTGCCAGAGACATAATTTGCCTCTTTTTCACAAAAGAAACTTAGGTTTTAAAGGGTGTGTTAAACTCTGGTTTGCTAACACCAAATCCAGCACTCATTTAGTTGAGCCAGGTTTTTCTTTGCACGAAAATAGAGCAGACAGTAAAGAAATGTTGCATATAAGGATTCTCAAGCACCTTCTACACCAATGTCCTAACAAAGGGCTCTAAGTTTAAAGCAGTGTTACAGTCTTCCCTATGTGAGCAGAATGTCTCATTGTGGAGTCCGTACCCACTCCTTAGCCCCAAATGACCACCACATCTTCATCTCTGAAACTCTGTAAAGCACCACCCCCCAAGGAACCAGAAGAACGTCAACATCCCAGATTCTAAATCCCTATACTGATGTCAGTTTCAAGAAATAATGAAACTCCACCCAAGAGCCTGCTCCTTCCCCTAATTCACATCAAAACTTCTGCATCTGATCTCCACAGTCCTGTATAATCAGTTTTCTCCCTTATTGAGTCTTGGATTATCTATACTAGTGAGTAACTTCAGGGACAGAACTGGAATTTCTAATTAAACCATTCTTTTTATCCCACCCCCCTTTTCTTTTGTATTCTGTAGCATTGGTAACCAGATGCAGCCCGGCTTCCTTTCCTGCACTGTTTAATTTAGATCTATACTTAAAACACGCATATATTCTTTCCAAGATGGCCTTTTCACAAGCTATCCAGTGCCCCCAAGATGGGGATTATCTGTGACAGCCCCATAGTCCTTGGATGAGAGAGAACAGTGCATCCTCTTCTCTCGGTTAATTACCATTTTTTGCCTGTGCATTTGATTTCAATAAAGTCTTCTAATTACTTCAAATATCACTGCGCCTCCCTCCTCCCCTCTCTCCTGTGCCCCTGTTTCTCTTTGAGTCTGAGACTGATGAACTCAAACACACCCACAAGCCTCAGGCATGTGCTGCGACCAGAAAGACTTCTCAAAGTTAATAAGCCAGGAGAGTTAATAAACCAGACTTCCCAGAGTTAATAAACCTAGAAAACACAATTATTACTATTTTTACTATTATTAAAAGATTGCCATTATTATTGTTGCTGTTATTCCGGGGCCTCAGCTGTGCTTCCCAAGACCCTCCCTGGCGCCTGCCCCTCCCCCACCCCCACCGGTGGCAGCAATATTGTGTGAGTAATCCCAGAGGGGGCTCCTCAGCACTGCCCTGTTGGAAGAAGCAATATTGGAGCTCGTGCAGCCC
The DNA here is from genome assembly GCF_012274545.1 of Fukomys damarensis. NCBI lineage: Eukaryota > Metazoa > Chordata > Mammalia > Rodentia > Bathyergidae > Fukomys > Fukomys damarensis. The sequence goes on along the minus strand of NW_022900931.1, from coordinate 43,120,769 downwards.
CCGGTCCCTTCAGGCTCAGCGCTGCCCTTTTATATTACACACTGTTCAGTCAAATCCATCACCAGCCTCCCAAATCTTTCCAATAGGCTGGAGGAGGAGGCTGGTTGGGAATGATGATTAAAGGGGCTGGAGGGAGGGAGGAGGGGAAGCAGGCAGATGAAATGGGAGGGAAGATGTTTGGGTTTGGGTCATGCCTGAGCCAGCAGGGCATCCTGACAGTGCATCCTATTTCTGAAGGACAGCTTCGGGGGACTCAGGGTTTCTCTGACCCCATGGGCAAGAATATGGACCTCTCAAGATCAGCTAGGAATATCTGCAAACTGAGGTACTACTAACCTAACACCTTTTCCAGACTCCCAACAAATATGCATCTGCCTCACTTGCTTTCTTTCCTTGAGAACGAATCACTCTATCCATGGAGATGTCACCTTTTGGAATTGGTCGGTGGGATTAATCCAGAAAGGAGGAGTCTCAGGGCTATGTAGTTTAACATCTTATCTATGCTAATGTCTTTTATGCATGGAGAAACTAAGCCCTAACCAAGTTAAGTGGCTGGGCCAGCTAGTTAAGAGGAGCCCTAGCCTGGAGACCTGACTTCATTCATTCAATTTCTTTACACAAATGGCTGCATCTTTCTTCCTTGACTCTCTAGCTACTGCCAGCGGGTGGCTTCACGAGTCAAGTGTAATTAAAAACTGTGAAAGCTGCATTGTCTCAGTTGTAAATCCTTCTCACCAAGAGGCCTTTACTGGGGAATTCTCAGAGGTAGAGAGAGGCCAAAGCTGCCCAGCCTCAACTTCTACTTGGAAGCCTCCCACAAGAAACTTTAAAATATATACATACATTTCCACCTAGTATAGAAACAGGAGGGTGTATGACTGGATTCCTCCTGTACAGTTGAAATTGGCAAAAGAAAGAAGAGTGATGAGAGCGCAAGGAGAGAAGATGAGGCAAGTATAAGATCCAAACTCACTGACACCAAGGTGTGCCCTAATTTAGCTCTCTCTCTCTCTCTCTCTCACTGCTTCCCACAGAAAGCTCTATTCTGACCAGTGGCCAGCAGGCCAGATACCTGCTCTGTGACCAGTACTGGAGACAGAATGTTTGCTCATCTAGATTTTAGCTCCAGCTCCAGAAGCAATCTGTCAGCATGTGACAGAGGCCGGTCACAGAGAGATGTCAACACTCCTCATTCCGTCCCCGGACACAAGGGCTGTTCCAAAGAGCTGCATCGCACACAAGTGGGGCCAAGCGTGAGTGGGCCAAGCCCCACAGGTCTGAGAAGCAAGCTTCAGTTATGCTTTTGCAGCACGCCCATCTTCCTGCAAGCCTGCCCTGGCAAAGACTGAGACAGGTGATTCGCCCACTGGGGCTACCTTCACAGCCTGGGCATCTGTGCTGCTGTAGGCTGGAGTCCTGTTGGCAAAACAGCATGGGAATAAAATGCAGGAGAAAGCAAGCATTGCCAGGTGCAATTCAGTCCTACCCATAAAGAGACGACTGGAAAAACAGGAGGTGATTCTCAGTTTTCTAGTGAGCTCTAGGTTTCCTCCTGAACGACAAAGGGAAAGGCAGGCTCCTGCCCTCAGTGTTTTGGGCCTCTGTTATCTCAAGATGTTATTACACGTGTAAAGAACACAGCTTCCAGCTCACAGGGCAACTGTCAGGAAAGAAGCTATTTTTCTCTCTGGGAAGAAATCTCAAAGTACAAACTGATGTGTGGGACTGCACCAATTTGCATCGGGGACACTGCCTCATGGCCAGAGAGCCCTTACCAACTCTTGACCAATATCAGGAAAAAAAAAGTACAATCATAAGGGTCTCCTACCCGGAAGAGTTGTGCAAAGAGCTGAAATACCTTGGTTGACCTCTGCTATTGTCTGGATATGATTTTTACTCCAAGGGTTTGGGTGCTGGAAGCTCAGTTCCCAATGTGGTAGGATTAAAAGATGGTGAAACCTTTAAGAGATGGGACTAAGTGTAAGGCAATTAGGTCGTTGGTTGTGCTGCCCTGGAAAGGCTTAAGTGTAGCTCTTGTGGGACCTGCGTTAGTTCCCACAAGAGTTACTATAACAGGAGTCAATCAGACTCCTGAATCTCGCTGGCTTCCTATCACACCACGTGATCCCTCGCTCCCCAGCATGTTCCTGCCATGGTGATGCTATCTGCCTCAAGGCCCTCATCAGAGCCAAACAGAAAGTGGCTCCACGCTCTAGACCCTTCCGTGAGCTAAGCAAAGTTCTTTTCTTTATCAAGTTTGTCATAGCAGCAGGAAATGGACTAGTGCAACCTCCAAGCAAGACCGGGCCTCTCTGTACCTAAGACACATCAGTGACCCCAAAGGTCACTCAGTGACAAGCAAGGAGCACATGACACAGACTAAAGGGAACATGTCTCAGCCCTCTCACTAAACTGGAAATGAAAAAGAAAACAGAACAATGTGGTGGAAGGTAGCAATGACCACACGCAAGAAATTTTTTTTAAATCCTCCCCTAAAAAAGCCTTACAATGAGGCTGGTGAATAAAGAGAAACAAGGGAAATAAAGATTTGGTGGAGTCTGACAAAAAGGCCATTGTAATAGTAATACCGGACAGTTTGTCTTTTCACCATCTCTTAAAAAAAGGGGGGGGGGTAAAACCATGAAAAAATAAAATAACTTATAAAGTAATAATACATAAAACCACAAGGTCACCAGTGGGCCAATGGCTATATAACACTGACATGTTTCTTGCATGTGTGCTGTTCCATAAACCCCCATACATGCAAACAAGAAGATCGAACTTACGATAACACTAGCAGCTAACGGGGAGCAATTATTTTGTGCCAGAAACAACTCTAAGTTCTTTACATAATTGCATTTATTCTACCTTCCCAACAATCTAACAAGGTAGGCATCCTTCCCATTTTACAGACAAGAAAACAGAGGTATAAGACATTAGTAACAAGGTCACACAGTAAGTTGCTGAGCCAAAGTCTAAAATATACTTCTTCAGGTGAAGAATAATGAGGAATAACAATTGGGTAGCAGCTAGAAAACCAACCCTCCCCCGGATGAACTACAAACTCCGGATAAAATAGAGAAAACAACTCTGTGAAGACAGTAAACCAAAAGCAGGCAGACATTGACAGCTGTCACCACGCGGAAGAAGGCAGTGGAACATGGTGATTTTCCATGTGGTGACTATTTAGATGAAAAATCTAGCCTTAAGGACTAGAAGAACTAAAGGGCAGAATCCAGGGCAACCACAGCAACCAGAAAGTGAGAGGAGAAACCTGGAAAGACTTAAAGAGGAACAGCCCCACATGCTAGGCATAAGCTTTGCTCAAATCTGCAGCCGAGTCCTGAGCAACACACATGCCACGTGGGCTGCAAGCAACCTAACTGAGGAACAGAGCTGAACCAAGATTCTAGCTATACCCGGCCACGGGGATGCACAGCATGCAGTTTGAGGTCAGCCAAGCTGACCTACTCCTGGAAATCTTTAAAAGACTCAAGCACTCTTGCAGGAACCTAAGAACTCAGGTTATCTATAATGCACCATATCCGGGGTACAATCTCTAAGCATTAACATGAGCCACACTCCAGAGAAGATAATCAACAGAAGCCAACCTCAAAATGACCTAGATGTTGGAATGAGCTGATGAGGATTTTAAGGCATCTATTATAACCATGCACAAGATGTAAAAAAAAAAAAAAAATGTTTTAACAGAATGAAAAAAATAGGAAATGCCATCAGGGAAATACAAACCACAAAAAAGAATCAAATAAAAAAATTCTGTAACAGCATTATCCAGTATAATTTTTTGGTCGTTTTGCTCTGCTTTTTGAGATGCCAAGGACTGACCCAGGGCTTCATACATGCTAGGTGTACTCCTAGCTCCCAGGATAACTTTTTGCAATGAGGGGAACACTTTTATACCTTTGCTGTCCAGTCCATACCAGTCGTCACGTGTGTCACTGAGCGTCTGAAGTGTGACTGGTTCCACTGATCCTGAACATTTGATTCAATTTTAATTAATTTTGAGGTAAATGGCCCCGTGTTGCTACTGGCTACTGTGTTAAGCAGTGCAACTCTTGAACAATATCAGGAAAAAAAAAATCTACCAGATTAGCTTAAAAGTAGATCAGAGATGGCAAAGAAGGTATTGATGAAGTCACAGCTAGGCTGATGCAAGTAATCCATTCTGAAGAACAGAGCAAGGAAAAGGATTGAAAAATTAGCAAACAGAATTGAGGTGGAGAGCAACTGATTATATATATTTCCAAGGTCTTTATGTCATGTGCAATGATAAAATATTAACTCTGAATATACTACGAGTAGTTAAGAATGTATATTGTAATCATCCTGGGAACAATCGCTAAAAATATTTTAATAATAGTAACAGGTATAGTCAAAAAGACAATAAGTGACTGAAAATGAAATTCTATTTAAAAATGTATTAATCAAAAGACAACCATAAAAGGAGAAATAACAGATAGAGGGCATAAATAGAAAACAAATAACGAAGTGGTAGGCCTAAATCTAGCTATATCAATAATGACATTAAATGTTAGTGGAGTAGACACTTGAATTAGAAGAAAGAGGTTTTCAGAACAGATTTTTAAAAGTCGGACTCAGCTGTATGCTGGCTATAGGAGATGCACTTTAAGAAAATAATATTACAAAGCAGGCAATCTTTTCTCATTTTAATTATTATACTGTGCTATATCTTTGAGTACTTACATCTCTAAAAATACAATGACTCCACCTTATATGAGTATATGCATGAATACCTATCTGTATGTAAATATTCTATACTCAGAATACAGTTACAGTAATTAGTGGTCAAATCTACATGGGCCCAAACCCAGGAGAAATGGTGGAAGGGATAATTTAGCAAACGAACACATCCATCATACCTTATTTCATTTCTCAATCAGCACTCGCTCCATCAAATACTCAGGTGGAGTACTGGGGGTAATTGTGTCCAGAAGAAAAAAAAAATCACTTCTCTTATTCTTGAAGAGTGACTTAAATCTCTCTGATCAGAAACACAACTGTCCCAGAACCGCTTGACTTTAGATGTTTCTGGAAGGGGCTGGTATGACCTTTCAGCACAGCCTGATGATTAGAGCAGGCAGCATCTCCCGGGTTTCGGCTCACACACTGCAGCTGTGACTCTCTGCAAGGAGCTCTGGCCTTGCCATCAGAAAGCCTGGACTGAGTCTACTCACCGCTCAGAAACCAGGAGACGGGACCTTCACTTAGAGTCCTGGAGACTCGATTCCCTCATCTCCAATGAGACTGAGGTAAAGACTCCAAGACCAAGGTTCCGTTCCCTACACCCCCAGGCCTTGCTCTCAGGGCCTGGACTTCCTCCCTCCCCTGTTCTCCACACTCACTCCTGATTCTTGATGCCTCCACTCAGGTCTCCATGCTCATTATGATGCTCCTTCAAATCCAGGTAGTATTAATCTCTCTGTTTTTGTTGTTTTTTTCTTCTTTTGCAATACTGGTGACTGAACCCAGGGCCTTCATACTGAGCCACATCTCTGGCCCTTTTTTGATTTTTTATTTGGAGATTGGGTCTCACTAAGTTGCAAAATTGCCCAAGCTGGGCTTGAACTTGTGACCCTCGTATTTCGGCCTCCCAGAGTTCTGGGATCACAAGCATGTACTACCAGGCCTGGCTAATCTCTTCCTTTTAAACTTTTAACTATTTTAATTTCAATTTTAAGTTTGATTTAACATGTTTTCATTTAAAATTTTTACATTTCCCATTGCATGTGCCGCTGTTCTACGTAGTTCTTCTCTAAACAATATAGTGATTTCTTACCCACACGTTTCATTTTTATATATATTCACCCTCCAACAAAATCTCATAGTTCTTGGAGCCAGGGACTATTGTTTAAAGGCACACCCTCATCACACCTGCACATACATCATGAAAACACCCATCCTACTAATAATGATGACAGTGTTCTTGTTCCTAAGGGAAGCAGTTCCACTAGGCTTTTTCTCGATATTCCTAAGACCACATAGCTATATGGCTTTTTACAGTTTTAGAAGCACCTTTATACAGCATGTCTTATTTGACATAAATTCCCTAGTGTCTCCCTTATAGAGGTGAACAAATTCAAGGTCAGTACACCTAAGCACAATGACCAGCTAAAATACAGGCAAAGAGCAGAGTAATAGTTGATCAACAAACGGGCTCACACAGACAGAGCTGCACCAAAATGCACAAAATGACATCATCATCACCAAATCCAGGGTGAGCGAGTCTGAATTCTTTACGAGACTGCAGACTGACCCACAAGCCTCAGGAGCAAAGCAAATAACAGGCTGCCCCTAGGTTGATTCACCGTGGCAGAGTTCAGGGGAAAAGGCCCAAGCAAAATGAACACATGCAGAAAATTCCAGTGACTACCGTGACACTTAGCTTAAATTCCATGACACTGATAATAATGAAGAAAAGTGCTGACATTTACTGTTTTATGTTATTTATATTCATTATCTTCATTAAAACTCACACCATTTCTATGAGGTTGGTAATACATTTCCCTAACTTTACAGGTGAACTGAAGCACAGAAACATCAGACAACCAATCAAAGGTCGTGTACCTATATTAAGGAGACCAGGGTTCATAGCCAAGCTTGACTCCCAACCACCCTGCCATCATTTCAAGACTAAACAGACCTAATCACATGATTCATTATGGAGAAAGCGAAGTGCTGTGCGTGGTACTTAATTAAATGGCAGTCCTGGCCATGATAGGAGTGGAAAGGAAACGTGTTCTTTGTACCCAGGAGGGGTCAGCTAGGGAGCCAGAGGTCCTCTCAGAGGCCCAGACCAGTCTTCTGATCTGCTGAGGCACAGTCCCAGGAGGCCCAGAGCCCCCCACCCCAAGGCTGGCCAGGAGGGAATTCCCATTTTCCAGCACATCCTCGTGGGTATTTCCCCCCAAAAGTCATGATTTTTTTTTTACATTTTATTGTCAGTGACATACCACTCTTTTTATTAACAGAAGTTTTATTGTGTGTTCCTTCCAAGTTGGAGGAAAGACTTTTCATGCAACTTAGTTTGGATTCTGAAATAGGAAGACAGAAAAGGGGCTGTAAACTAGGAATGATCTGTATTGATTGTTTACAAATATAGGGTTTCCTCTTTTGGGTTCTCAGAGCTGATTGCTCATAATTCTACAAGGTACCTCCAAAGTGACTCTAAAGAGTTGAGAGAAACCATAGGAGATCTCAAAAATACAATTTAAAGAGCTGTGCTCTCTTGTACAAGTGATCACAATTATCAAAGAAGAGTAAACAAATCCTACTTACCAAATCTGCTAAGAATCTTTCATTTTAGGATTCAGGTAACAGATAAATACTGGATAGTCACAGTAGCAGTTTACCCAGTTTATATAAGATTTCATCTGCTTTAAAACTCCTAGTTCTCAAGCAAGTATTTGTTACTCTTCATGTATTTTTGTTTTTTGGTTTTTTTTTTCCTGGAATCCAATTGTGTGTTTTTACCTTACAAGGCAATGTATCTGCTTCTATATCCTTTTACAATATTAGGTATCTCCACTGAGAGTTCTTACAAAAGTAATGCTGAGGTTTAAAGGTAATGAAAGAAATGAACCACTGGTAGGAGAATGAAATTACCCATGTGGACATAATCCACAATTGTCTGGCATTGCTAAACCAGTAAGTAAATTATTAGAGGGCATTTGTTGGATGTTTTATAAGCATAGGTAATCTCTACAATAGGGAAAGAAATAATCCCCCCCGCTTTTTAGGAAAAAAGAAGACAGTCATCAGACATTATCAGAGATGGAATTTGAGCCCATGTCGGGGGGAGCCCTGTCTGTGTGTCTTCTTGCCTTCCATTCACATAATATTATTATCTCCATGAGAAAATGTTCCCAATTCATAATATTTTCCCTTTATTCCAGATCACTATTTCTTAGACTCTTAATCACTTAGTATCACAAGCAACTTCCAAGATTATCTGATAAAATATATGAACCCTCTGCCCTAGAAACTTTCCCCCGCCTCCCTCCCTCCCTCCTGGAAAATAACTCAGTAGACCCTTCATGGGCATCCCAAAAGAGAATTCAAGCAAAACTCAAGTTTAAAATCTCTTTTCCAAAGACAGACTCCAACTCTGCTGGGTTTGGTTTGGGTTTTATTTTTGGTTTTGCTTTTTCTTGATTCCTTATACTTTCTCCTCCCCTTTTTGGCTTCTGCAGAAGTTTTTAAGGAATAAAATAATGCCAGCTAATAAGAAAAATATAACCTTCCCCATAGTTAATAAAAACAAAAAACAAAAAAACCTTGCTGCTCCCAGCCATCATTCCTCCAACACCCTCGCCACTTCCACACGGCACCACGCTGCAACCAGCTCAACATCTGGGGATCAGCCTTCTGCCTTCTCTTTCCCTTACTCCCGCACCCCATTACTCCAGCACCCCTCTAGAGACCCATAACACCCTTACACTTGCTGGACCCCTCCCACAAACGTGCTTTTCCCAGACACTCGCTGTGTACCCGTGACCTTGAGTTTTAGGTTCGCTTGTGACTGACTGGCTCAGTTACTTGTTTGCCGGTGTTGTTGAATCTAAAGATGTAGGTTGAGTCCCCACAGAAACAAGCGGAGTTGATTCAGTTCCCTCGCCACAGGTTGCACTGCAGACTCTATACTCACTAATCCTACATATGCACAATTCACACCAGGAGAGCGTATGCCTGTGTGTGTGCACATGTAGGCGAGCATGCACACAATGAAAGGGCAACTCCAAGCACATGGTGCATACTCAAGGAGGCTGCAAATGACTGTGAGGATTAACTGACCCCCTTAGGCACCAGTGCGACATCAACTTCTTTCCATCAGCTTCTCCTAAAACCTCTATTCGATTCTAAGAGTGAATAGGTGCTATCTAAATGGGTGCTACACCAACTGGAAGACCACAAGCAGGACATAATTCTCTCTTCCTCTTGTCCCCAGAAATTAGCGCGATCTGGTGTAAGTCAGGAACACAGCTACCTGGATTCAATGGCGTGCTACGACTGGTGGTGAGCCTTCCCGTATGATAGGTGATGTGAGCTTTGGAAACGGCTTTTCTCTCTGATTAACTAGCAATGTCAGGGCAAAGCTAAAATCACCTCACTGTCACAGTCCGGCCTCTGCAATGCAAACACATCATTAAATTTTTAAGGGAGCTCATTGGGGAAGTCCTTTAATCCTTTAGTAATTGAGTTGGGGAAACAGACCACTGCTGGAAAGCATTTACCTGAGCTGATATTAACTAGGTTTGGCTACTAATGGTTTTCCAACAACCCCACTGTGTCCATGCTGCCATTTAAAAGTGCATTTCATTTGGCCCTTGCTCTTTAACTGTCAACAGAGAAACTGAAAATATAATACACCATTAAGTATTGTAATTTGTATTACAGTTCTTCACCTAAGTCTCCCTTCTAGCACTATTAAGCTCAGTCTAAACTAAGCCCTAACAACCAGTTGACAAATAGAAAAATCCATTCCATGAATCAGCTAGATGTCTCAAATAACCCATCACTAATATATTTCCCACTGAATTTACTGGCCATAGAAGCACAACAATTGGATCATACTCAGCTTCTTGGCAACATGAAGTTCAGGATAATTCCCTTCTAGACTAGGAGGTCTGGCCCTTATGACCTGTGCTCTTTCCCTTTCTTCAGGTCATAAGGATGTGGCAGCCCTAGATCTGAGGGAAGATCCCCACCCAACTGTACATTGCTCTCCAAGTACCCATCAAAATATAAACATCCCACCATTGCACACAGTAGAGACTTGATGACCAGAATCCACACCTCAGAGAGCTCAAGGTAAAAGCATTGTGGTAAATGGGATCATCTCAAAGGGGTTAAACATTCTCCCCAGCTCACCTAGCCAAAGCCAAGGCAAAAAACAGGATTAAAGCTTAAGGATTCTGAAAACTTAGTGTTTTCTACTTGGTCAGTTGAGCCTCAGGAACCAATTGCTGTGGTTTACATATGGGGATTTGGGGGTGTCCCTCAAAGGAGTATGTGCTAGAAGCCTGGTACTCAGTGCAATGATACTGAGAAATGGTGGAACCTTCAGGAAGACTTAGTGGGAGGTAATTAAGTCCCTGGGGGGTACTGCCATAGGTAGGGATTAATATGGTTCTTATGGGACCCCAGCTAGTTCCCACAAAAGCAAGCTTGACCCTGAATCCCTCTGGCTCCTGTCTCACTATTTGTCCTCTTCTGCCTATGTTCCCACCATTGTGATATCAACCACCATAAGGACTTCTACAGAGGCCCAACAGATGGGGCCGCTTGATCTTGGACTTTCAGTTTCCAAAGAACTATGAGCCAAATAAATCTCTTTTCTTTATAAAAGTTCCCAACCTCAGGTATTTTGTTATGGCAACAGACTAAGACACCAAGCAGACAAGAGTGCAATACTGTACAAAACACTACGGTGTGGTTGACAAGGAGAATGTTGTCCACATCCTGAACTCCATTCTTTTGAGCGCTCTCCCAAGTATCACAGGAAGCAAGAGCTCTTCAACTGAAAGGCATGCAGATGTTTCTTTGCCAAGCACAACTGGCCTGAGGAGGCTTTAAAATTTGTCCTGGGGAACTGGCAACATGGTGGTATATTCTGGACCACACTGTAGCCAAATAATCTCTGCATAGATTAGGAGCAGAAATAGAGAAGGGACTAGTAAGGTTTACACTGAGACTACTATTGAGAAAGGAGGAAATGGCTGGGCTCTCACTCCACTGTCATTCCCAGGTCCATGAACTTCTGTGGGAAGCTTCCCTGGCCACCTTGGCAGAGGCCCTGAAGGAAAGTAGACCCACTTCTGCCAGCCTCTGTCCAGTGATGACTGGTTCTAGCTAAGGTACTGGGAAACATGCAAAAGAACAAAGGAGCTCAATGGTTAGGAAAGAACAAAGCAGAACCTGTTCCCCAGTGTATCCATGACCCTTTCCTAGGTATCTACCCTATCAGACAGATGTCTGACTCTCCGGTGGATCTTCGATCTCTTCCCTTCCCTGGCTAAATGCACCTCAGCCATTGTTATGATTTGGATAGAGAGTATCCCCTAAAAGTGATAATAACCATACAGCCGATTTGCTGTTAGGAGGTAGGTCTGGTCAGAAGAGCTAAGTCACTGGGGTCGTGATCTGGAAGGATTTATCCCCGTTCCCAGATCTCTGCTCAGTTCTCTACTCTCTGACCACCATGATGTGAGCAGCTTCTCTACACTATGCCCTTCTGCCATGCCGTTCTACCTTGGAGCCAACTGACTATGAAACTATGAGCCAAAATACACCCCTTTTCCTTCAAGTTGTGTCAGGTAGTATGTAGTATGTCTTGGTAATGAAAGAAAAGACTAAGACAGCCATCAAATAGGCTTAAACTACCCTATCCTAAAACATCTTCCCTTTGTTCTATCTCTGCCCCATGTACTATCTTGTATTCTCCCATTTCTTTCTCTATTATCTTAAGAGTTGGCCACATCACTTTTCTACTTACTGAAGTTTTTACTAAATACAATCTACAAAATGCTGCCCTGTCCCCCATCCCATGACTAACAAAGCTAGTCTTTGTAATGACTAACTGCCAATTTCAAGGGCAAAGAGGTAGCCCTAGTGCTCAAAATTCCCCACCACTGTCCTGTTTTCCCTTACCTGGCCCCCTTGGTGTTGCTTCCTGTTTCTTCTATTCTCTTCCAGATTCCCCCAGGGGCCCCTGATAGCTGGTGCTCCTGGAAGTTTCATCTGTGGTCCCTCTGTGTAGCATATCCTTGGACATCCTCTTCTTCCCATATTTATGTGATAATATATTCCAAAGACCTCTATCCAGGCTGGTTTCCAGATCTTCTTTCACAGCTGCCCCTTGGACATCTCCACCAGAACATCTCACCAATAACAGCACATCCACAGTTATTGTCATTACCCAGCTCTGTCTGCCCCAAACTCCCGTTCTACTCCCTGAGTTCCCTGTATCTGGTATTGAGAAGATGATCACCTCATATCTTCTGGATCATTATCAGACCTTTCCTCTCTGTCACCCCTTTCCTCGGTTAAAAATGATTAAGTTCAATCCATTCCATGTTGAGAATATCTTCTAGATCATGTTTATTCTCTCTACTCCCAATGCATCCGTCTTAATTCACATCCTTGTTCTCTCTCACAACATATAGCAGCAACTATCCAACTGGTCCACCCAGTCTCTACCCAGTTTCCTGCTGGTATTTCCACTTGCCACCAGAATCGCTTTTCTGGAAAATGATGGCCACCCCATCCCACTGCTGAGAAATCTCTGCTGGATTCCTGCTAACCACAAGATGATATGGACAGACCCTCACCAGGTACACATGCGTCTCGCTGTCCACAACCAGCTCTACTCCAAATACAACTTGACGCAGTGGTCACCACCATTTCCACAATTTAGTGGACACAGGGACCAACGAGCTCCCTTTTCAGGACTCCCTCCATTCACACATGCTTCTTCTGCTGCTTGTAATTCTTTATCTTCTCTCCTTTTCCTACATTCCCACGCATTCACCAAGAGCTAGTTAACGTGTCAACTCTTCGACAACTTCAGGCAAGTTGTTGGTTGACTAATTCATGTATTTAATCAACATGCCTTTGTCAAAAGCCTCCTGTCAAGCACTTTGCAAGATCCTGGAGATAAGGTGTTAAAAATCTAGACAAGAGAGTGCCTTCCCTCATAGAGCTTATAATCTCATAACACAGATAAGAAAACTGTGTCTATAAATGCATATGTAGAGATATTTCAAATTGTGACAAGCATTATGAAGATAATAAATAGCACGTATTAATATAGAACCAAGGGATCTAGATAAACTGATTTTCTGCTGTCTGACCATAGCACTCTTAAAACAAGTTTACTCTTTTGTAAAGCATCTTTTTAGTTTATATCTCTGAACAGTCTCTGCTAGACTATTAATATGTCAATATTTTCTTTCATTCATTTCTGCATACCTGACACATACATGAGTGTAATAAAGTCTATTTAATAATTAAATGAATAGATGATTTAATTACTGAACCAATTATTTATCACTCATTTTATCTTAAATTTGAGAAATCCACATACAACTAGGTAAAGTACATTGCTAGTGTATTGCCTGAAATCTCTAGTTTCATTAAACACTAGTTGACAAAGATTAAGTTCAAACATACACTTCATCTGTCTAAAATTGACTGGAACCAGTTTTAAGAGAGCAAGTAGCTTCAGTAGTGGGAGAAATAATGCAATATAGGAATATTAGTTTTTCAGTTTAGCCAGCCCAAGTGTCATCACACAAAAGAGGGATGTCAGCAGTTCTGGAAATCAACCTCACATGGACATAGCAAAGTGTTTTCTAGCTGAGGCCTGGGCTTGTATGAAATATAACACAGTTCAGAAGAAAACTTGGAAAGGGGTTATCCAAGGATGGGATGGACAGTTGCTGGTTGGTCCCAGTGGAAGCTATACTTGAGGCTCTAGACCTGATATTAACAGTTCTGCTACCCAATGTTCAGACAGGTGACAGAACAGCCACCAAGAGCAAACCCTGGGAACTGAACAAAAGAAAACCAAATGCTGTCTACCTTTCTGTCCTTTCTCTGTTGGGGAAGAATAGTCATCCAAGATGAACAATAGAGACCAATACAGATGGCATGGCTTCGGAGAGGAGGCACTTGTGAAGGCGTTTAAGAAACATGGGTGATGAGCATGCGCCACAGCTTTCACACACACTTAGGCAATCCCCAAACCCTGAAAACTTCCCTAAAAACCACCGAATCCTATAAACAGCTGCCTATCAAATCTGAGAATTGTGATCTCACTGGGGTTTGGACACCAGAATTCAAGCAACAGGACGTGTGACAGTGGAAAGGCCACTGGCCCAGGGGTCAGCACCTGGGGACAGTATCCCAGCTTCTCTCTTAACCAATAGCATGATGGGGTGGGCAAGCTATTAAACTCATAAAGCCTTGGTTTCCTTGTTCTTCATAGGATGCAAGGGGGAAATGCAAAAATTTCTCACCAGGTAACTTTCAAAAAATGTTTGTGAGAATTGATCTCTATCTAATACATGTGAAGATTCCTTGAAAATTGTTAAGAATAAATATTTTAACCAAAAAAAAATCTTTTTATGGCATTTTCTACAAGCCAAGCATTGATTTGCACCCTCTACAAAGATTAACTGAAAATGACCCAAAGAGATTGGAACTATTATTATCATTCTCATCTTAAGAGAGGGAACAGGCCCAAAGCTAGTGAGGCCCTTTACCCAAAGAAACACAGCAGATGAGTTACCCAGCAAAGATTTGATCCCAAACCCACCAGCCCAAGTCTACACGTCTCTTGACTACATGGTGTCAGGTTGCTGTACGTGGCTCCAACAATGCATTCAGGGTTTCAGCACATCAAACAACAACAACATCTCTCCCCATAGAGTGGTCCGTATTTCATCAAATGGCTTTTTGTGTTCATCACCTTAAATCCTTGCAACAAGCCTAGGAGGCCATTAATATTCTGCTCCAGTGTGCAGAGGAAGAAACTGTGACTTGAACATCTCTTGACAGCAGCCCTTGTGTTTTGAATCGTTATTTCAGTAATGGAGAGAGAGTATGGTATCCAAACCAGTCATTCCCACCTGTCTACCTGCTTCTATGTCTACCTGTCTATGAACATAGACTTTTGAAATGGAAGGTCCCAAGCAACAAGAAAGCAAAGAGAAAACAAAACCCAGAAGATGACACACCACAATCGCGACCAGGCTGACACTGAAACAGAAAAGCAAATAAAGTGTTATTTGCATTCAACCCCAAACCATCTAGACTACTGGTCTATTCTCTCTTGGCTCTAAAATTTTACCATAAGATACTCTTTCTTTTGACTGAACATCCTTCCAATAATAACAATAGCACATTATCATGCACATCCCAGTGTGAATTATGTCACTACATTGTCTCCCACTGACAGCCAGCTAAGAGCAGGCTCCTAGCCTGCACAGAGTCATTTAAAATGTAAACGGTCATAAGAGGGTTTATAGCAAAAGGCAAGGAAGAAGGCAAAGTTAAGCTAAGATCCTAAAAATGGGGCTAGAAAATCCCATAGTGTGATAGTTGAATCCAGGAATGCAGGGTGCACAGCGCTCTATGGGGAAAAAAAAGTGCAGGAAGCAAGCAAAACTCCAGCAAAAAGGAGGCTAAAAAGAGTCCCCTAAGATATTCTTCCCCTCCAGACCTCCAGGCTACCTCAAGGCACCGCAGAGCTGTGCATGTGTCCTGTGAAGATGGTGGCTGTCACTACCAGGGAACACACGCATAAAAGGAATCCCTGTCACAATGTGAGAGGGGCCAAGAGGAGAAAGGGTGAGGGGAAGCCAACAGCAGGGGAGGAAACTCTAGATGGTTATGTTAAAAAGGATTTGTTCCAGTGTCAAAACCAGAGAACTCTCCCCTTGAGCCAGCTTCAGGGAAGGAAGCCTGAGAGGCAGAGCTGAGGTGGGATGCTACCAAGGAGGCCCCAGGAAAGTGGCTGAAACAAGGGAAGGGGAAATAGGCCAAAGGCAGGTGTGGCCATAAAACTCCACCTCAGGACCATGATGGCCCAGGAATGCCTGGGATACACTGAAACCAGGCTCTATGGTTGATGTGAGTCCCACAACAAAGGGCTCCCAAAGCCACCCTGATTCTCTACGGCAAGGACAGCTCTTCCATCCAAGCATCACAGTACTCGCCCATTCCTAGTTCTCTCCAGCGACTGGGACAGGACTCAGTGACCACTGCAAAAGTCCTTTTCCATACAACCACCAGCTCCTTTCTCTGGGCCCCATCCTGGGGAGAAACACCAACTTCATCTCCTCCCTGAAGCTGGTGGCCCCAGGCCAAGCTGGCATCAACTCCCACCCAGGCTCAGGCTGTCCTGGTGCTCAAACAAAGACATATTCTGACCCTCCTGCAGAGAGAGGGGGGCCTGTTTCTAGGACCAGAGGGAGCTGGCCTTAATCTGCTGCACAGTGAATGACAACAATGTTAAGAATGAAAATATGGTTTGGGGGAATAGTCCCCAGGAGCCCAACATTTTGGTATTTAAAGGAACTTTAATGAGCTTAAGAAGCTAATCTGGAGTTCAGGAGGGGGTGTTTTGTTTTGTTTTGTTTCCAAAAATCCTTTTAAAAGCTCCTGAGGCTTGATAGGGAGGAGGCAACCCAATTGTAAGTCTAGGAGTGGCTGCTGTAACTGAAGGGGTGGGGATGAAATGAGGACAGGAAACTGCTCCAAAGAGCTCTTGTGCAGCAGCAGAACCGGGTGCTCAAAAGACAAAGGATGGGTCCTCAAAAAAAATGGTTGAGAATGAAGGATGCATTTACATCCTAGCAGAATGTTAACCAGGCTTCTGACAGCCCCAGCCCCAGGCGCTTCTCAGACCCACCACAACCTACCTCTTTGTGGTGGCAGGACACAAGTCAGGAGCCATTAAAGTGCCAGCATTAAGGTGCCAGAGAGGTTTTCAGGGAGCCTGAAACGGTCACCCAAAAAGTAAAGGTCACAAAACCATGCCAACCTGAGAATAACACCCCTCACCAACTATTTAGCCGAGTCCTACTGCATAACTGGGACACCACATGCAGGACTAGCGTTTTGTACATCTAAAGGCTCAATAGTTTCCCCCAAGCGAGAATACTGAAAGAGTCCAGATAGACCATAAGGATAGCTGCGTTGGGAGAAGGGGCATGACATTGATGAGACAGAGTTTAAGTGATATTTTATGCTTGCAAGAGTCAAGTTAACAGAGTTGCACAGTGAACAGTGAGGGAGGGTGAGGCAGAATGGGACAGAGCCAGACACGAAGGCTAAATACAGCACATGGCCCATTTCCAGCAAGGCTGAATGCTTATGGTATTTTTCATATGGACAGAGTTTATTGGGAAGATGAGAGCTGACAGTCCAATCCATAGTGGCCAGATAGCTCTCAGGCTTCCCTGTTTTATCAGAGTAATGATAAAGCACAAATCTAACGACATGGAGGCCTACTGAGTCAGGAAAGCCAGACATATCTGCCGTTGTCCAAAGATAAGACCTCCAAACTGGAATCTTGGGAAGCTAGAAGAGATCAGACTCTTTCATGTGACTGCAATACAGGACCAAGAAAAGTGCGGTCTACTTTGTGTTTTCAGCCATCATGCCATTCTGGCGTAGTAATGGGGAACCTTAAGTGGTTAACATAGATTCCAGCAAGATGACTGGCCTTGCAGATAGTTTGATAGTCTTCTTTACCACTGAGGAGAAAAACAACACAGATATCATGTTTCAAAATCCTTTCTTAACTACACAGATGGGACTATTTGTGATGGAACCAATTACACTCACCGGGTAAGAAACTGATACAGGTTTTGTTTTATTCTTTACAAAATGTCTTCACTAATACTTCAGTGTTTCTGCTGCATTCCAATTGCATCTGCTAATGCCAAGAGAAACTTAATCCCTATCCTAAGACTCATTTTATTTATTTTCAGTAGTGTGAAAACAAACATGTAGCAAGATTACAGTGTTTACACCTCCTTTTTAGCCACTATAGCTCTAATCCTCCTGCTAATTAATGCCAGGGCCATGGCAATTTTATTAATTTCATCTTAGTTAAAAATATACAGGCAGATCATCCTCTTTACTAAAACAACAATTTGACATTTAGAAGGTGATCGTTTCATTTCTGCAAGACGGTGGGCTAGGTTCCACTTACGATATGACAAAGAGACCCAAAGCTGCGGTCAACATTGGTCAATGATAACACAACTAACGCTAATTACGGTAAGTTGATGAAAACACCCCATATCACGCTCGGCAAAGAGACCAAGGAGAAACATAAATCCCCAGGAGCACTGAAGCCAGAGTCTCCCCTTCCTAGAAAACAGGTTGCTCTAAAAGGCACGAAGGAGAAAAGGGGGTGTTTTCTAATGTGCGCTCTGATTTCTGTTTCAGAACCTTTTCTGTACTCTGTTCCTAAAATTACCAATGCTGCCAAACCAAGTTTGGGGAGGCTGCTGGCAACAGTTCTGTTCTAATACCTTAGGACATGCTGAAAAAAGCATACAGGGTGCTTCTGAGGGGCTCTCAGGCATGTCAGGGCCAGGACACAACCCTCCTGGTCCTCCCACCTGGGGACCCTTCTGCTACTGGGCAGAGAGTTGGGGAGACGCCACCCCCCACATAGCCCCAGGCCCTCATCTCTCCCCAAAGTGACTCAGCTCAGCACCCCTCTCTGAAGAAGTGAAAGAAAATTTAAAACTCCATGTCCAAAAGAGTTTTTTTAAAAACAGAGCTAAGGTTTCATCGTTAGGGCAGAAATTATTTTCAAATCTTTCTCCTGTGAATGTGATAGACTGTGTTTGTTTTTTCTCCCATAATTCATTTCCCCGTGCTGTACAACTGTACTTAATAATCAAGTTGACATGATTCAATATTGGTTATTTTGAGCTTATAAAGTTCAACAATCACATTTTGTAATATGCATTTACTCCAAGAAGCTTTCATAAATTGCTGGTAAAATAAGGACTATGGTACAGTCTTGTCTAGTTTCTCACTTCTAAATACTATAGGCCAAATAAAATGATTTATTTGGCTATAAAAATACTTAGCTGATGATTTAATAAATGAAGTTCTTCTCAGCAAAGAAGCAGTGCTTGCTCCTTTCCCCCAGAACCTCAGAATTTAAAAAGCCACAGTAAAAGGGCCTCTCTAAAATTAGCCTTTTGATGAACATAAAACATGTAAGTAAAAATGAAACTAAAAGGACAGATAATGAACTGTCCAAACAGTCCTTAGCACTGAAATAAAATATCACAAGCTATTTTCTAGCCAGGTAGATGACAAAAGTCCCAAGATTCTACAGCATACAAAACCGGATAACTTTTTTAAGTGTTAGCTTATGTAAGCATCAAAAGAACCCATAAGCCTCCTCTAAAAAGCATTGTTCATATCTCACATCCTAATTCCCAGAATACTATTAATATCTACTTCTACTATCTAATTTTATTTCTTTTTTTTTTTTTTAAGATTTAGATTCCAAGAAAGTCTAACCCAGGGAGCAACATATACAAAAAGAGAAAACACCTCTGCGCAAGGAATGTTTCCAATCACCCTCTAAAATTAAAACAGAAAAAAGAGCTAAGTCCGCCCGCCCAAACACAGCCATGGCCTGTGGACTGTGCTCATTCTCAGCTAAGCCCCCTGCAATTTAATGCAGACATCAATTTATTACCTAGCCCCATTTGGATTTTAGTATTCCTTAAATTTTATTGTGCCAGGAGTGCGGCCAACAAAAGATAAAGTAAAGCAAAATCCTAACAATCGCCTCTGTAATTTCATCTGTGGGCTCCTTTTATGAGTGACTGCATGCCCAATTTTGATCTCCAAGTAATGTAACAGCAATAAAACCAAACTGACCCCTTTCACACACACACCCCTCCTACACTACCTTGATAAAATGCAGAATTGGTTCATTACTGATCCTAATAGAGTGCATTACCTAAATCGCTTTTGCTCAGAGCTGCCAATCAGCAGGTTCAAAGAAAAACACAGAGAAAGCTCTAAGGGTAACTTCCACTTTCCCCTATTTCAGACCCTTTCTTTGGGAATCAGGTCTCCTCCAAAAGGAAGGGAAGAAAACCAAGTGGCTCTGTGAGGAAAGATTTCCCAAGGCCTGGGATCTGCTGACATGTGGGGAGTTGTGATGTTGTGAGAACAACCCGGATGACAGCCGTACTGTCCCACACTGTCCCACACTGCTCCTAGGATGTCCAGAACAACCCAGGGAGAGTGATAAACTTCATATGTGAGGGGGGTGATCCCTGCCCAGCCCACTGAGCTGCTGTGCACATGAAAGGAACGATATAAACTTGATTTAAATGTGGGATCCCTTCCAGAAGCCTTAATTATCTATTGCATTACAACATTCCCATTTATTCAGCAGTTTCCTCTGTCTCAGACCGAGGTCCAACTACAGCATTTGCTTGGAACAAATTCAGGGAAAACTCCAAACTAACCAGATCAGAGAGGATCCCATTAAATAGCAAACAACAGTTACGTAAATAGACGTCTGCTAAGCTTGAACACACTTGGGTTGTCTGCTAGCTTTCAGCAACAGTGAGTCAATTACACCCAGTTTTTAAACAGCCACCCCTACAGCAACCGGATGTGTTGCATCCCAGATCAGAGTTCCATCCATTTTTTAAATGTTATCTTTCCACTTAGTTCTTTTTCCTCAATTACATCACAAGCACCAGAAGTTGCACCCCAGTTCTGAATTTCTGGACATCCATAAATCAGAATGCCACACTTTGGCCTTCAAGGATTATTTGTTTTGGGTGATCAGAACATAAGATGCTCCTAGGGGTGTCGTTAATGTGTGAGACAAACACATAGTAAAACATACTAAGATTTCAAATGAGCAGCTGTGTGTGTCCAAGCCATTCAATTTCTTTCTTTTTTTTTTTTAATTAGAAAAACTTGGGTGTGTGGTATCCTGACCATGTAACAGCTAGTTGATAGCATGGCATTTGCACTTTCTAAGTGGCTGCCCGACACCATGGCAATATGGCTAATAATTCAAATGCAAAATTGCTCCACGACCAGAAACGTGTACACAAATGACTAATGTTGAATATGGTAAACCCACTTTGTTAATACCATGCTTAAGACTGGCACCGAAGACGACACATTAGTTATACATTCTTTCACTTAAATGTGTAAAAATAGCAGTTGGACTTCATGAACTTTATAGAGACAAGGGTGCTGCCCAAATATTCCTCTTTTATTAAGCATCCCATAATCATTATTGTCTCATCACTTCCATTTCACCTTCCTTCCCATGCACTCTGTCTGGGCCTCAGCACGTTATGAGATCCACCTAAAAAGGGAAAGTTACTTGATTAATGCATTAAAGCGGGGAAAAATGCTGTGATTGTTTCATGAGTATGTCTAAAATTGAGTCACGTCCCTCTAGAAGATAAATATCTGGTCATTTCCAATGGATTCTGGTCAATACCTATTCCTTCCTGCACTTTAAGAAGAGGAGGCTTTCAGGAAATACTGATGGTTAGCAAGACATACATGGAAAAAGTGCTGGGCTTACAGGCCTCCTGAAGGCAAGCTCTGACATTTTTTTCTGACTGTCCTTCCTCTACAGCCTCACCTAGCTCAGTGCCTCACTTGGTAAAAGCTTCTGAATAAAGGAATTTGTCCTGAGCCTAATTTTTTTTTAAACACTTCTTCATTCTCTCCTACAGCCAATAACTACACAGACTACTAAGACTATCAAGTATATTAAAATCCTGTTTTGTTGGAAGAAGAATGGGACTGGGATATGGGGTTGTGTAGGGGGGAAAGGGGAAATTTAAGACAAGAATAATTGAATTTAAAAATCAATTGACAGGCTGAGCACAGACTAGTAATGATAGTGAGTTGTGAGCTAAAGAGTGTGACCACATCGATTTTGGACATCCACGTTTCAGTAAACATGTTAAAATTAAAATTAAAACCCTTCATTGTAACACCAACACCTCTCTGAACGATGGAGCTCACACCCCTCTATAAAATCTTCTTGGTTCAGGCCAACAGCTGGCAAGTTGATCCCTGCAATTTTCTCTTTGCAGAAATAGCCTTGTGAGGGGAGAACCGACCTTCCTGGGCTAATAAGCCCAGACCGCTCCAAACCTAGAGGGCTACAGGGGAGGGACATTGTTGTGTTAAGTACTTTACAACAACTGTTTCTTCTCCTCTTGACACAGCCTGACTTCCTTAAAGAAGATTTGATGGGCCAGACAGCTGTGTTGACCCTTAAGCCTTCTCTGATTCGTGATTTTTTTTTTTAACAAACAGAATAGAAATTCACAACCCAAATCCTTTCCTAAGCTCCAATACTTTTGAATTGGCTAGTGTTAGGCTTGAAGGGTGTGGGCATTTCAGTAATCTATAAGCAGAAAGATAAAGAGTGGTCCCATACAACACTGACGTCTTTAGATGAAAAGCAAAAGAGAAAAAAGCGAGCAATCGACCTTTATCCGAAGGGGATACTTGAAGTTGTGTGGGCAACATCTGCTTAATTACCCCAAAAATCACACTTTTCACTCAGACACTGTGGCCTTAAACAACCAAGAACAGAGACAGGCATCCCTTCTCTCAAAAACACTGACCACAAGGATCGCTTTGTGGCCATGAGGAGCTTTCGCTTCCACATATATTTCTGCACTGTTCAACTCATCCAAATTTGTTTCAAAACAACAACAAACAGTGCCCACTATTCTGTCCACGAGGATAAAAGGCTCGAATTTTATAGCAAAGGAGCACTGAGTGACAGCATTTTCTGGTGCTAAGCACTGGGTCTAAGCACTCTGTCGGTTTTCAGTAAGCCTCCCAACCCACAGAAGGGAACGAAGAGATTTCTAATCTCCCCCACACCGTTTGCTGTGAAGTCCAGCACACCCCTTTTCACTGTGTGATCTCAGGATCACAGGAACTGTTTCCCGTGCACAGTGACCCCCCTGTGATTATTCTCATAAAGTGCTGCCCCTTTCACTCACTAGTGACAAATGCTGAGTTCTCCTGCGCGTGCAAGCACACGCCCATCCAGTTAACAGATTACAGTCCTAGTGTACAAACCCGGAGACCTCCATTTCAGCCACTTTTCTTTCCTCCAAATCCTCCACAGGCCTGCGAAGCCGATGTTCCTATATATGATAAGTTTTTGCGAGGACAAGTCGATCCCTCTTTGTCCTCTGCTGAGCTCCCCCACGCCATCCCAGGGAGTATAAGGAAATTCCTCTAACTCCCTTTCCCTCAGGCATTACACACCTCTAGCTTTCTTATAACCCACTTTCTTAAATACCTGCCTCGCAATTCTCCTCAAAACACTCCTGTGAACGGGAGGACACTGGACTCGCTGCGTGGCAGAAAGCGCCCTCAAATTGGGTGGGACATATCGTGGAGGAGGGGGCTTCCGATCAGGCCCCCACTTCTGACCTAACGCCTCCTTCTCCCCAGGACTCTGGAGAGGCATAGGAGGAACTAATGTAAGCGGGGAAACGCGCACAGGGTGCAGAAAGCGTAGACATTGTGGGGGCTACTTCACCCCTCACCGGCCCCTCCGCGGTACAGACACCTGGGAAAGATGGACTGGAACCCGCAAGAAGTTTCTGGTCACTGGCGGCACAAGGAGCAACCCAGTGACAAGAAGAGGTGGGATGTGGCTTAAAGGGGTCCGCAGACAGTGGCCTCTGGGAAGAGGGAGGGAATCTAGGCGAGCACAGAACTCAGCAAACGCTCGCGCTTCCGGAGCTCCGTCTGTGGCTGCGCTCTCTGGCGCGATCTCTGCGGCCCCAGGGAGCGTAGAGGACGCTGGTGAAGGGGAGACCTACGCGTCTGGGGCGGAGGACTGGGTGCCTCTTACACCTTGCGGAAGAGCACAGAGAAGAAGGAAGAGGTCGCCCGATGGCGCGGCACTTACTTCTCATAGTCGTACTTGCAGTACAATTTCTTGTCCCGGTAGAAGCAGGTGGTCTCCAGGGGCTCTTTGCAGGAGGCGCACTGCACGCACTGCTCGTGCCAGAAGCTGTCGTTGAGCCGCAGCAGAAACCTGTCCGAGATGACCCGCTGACAGCCCTCGCAGACAGACTTTGGACTCACCGCTCTGCCTGCAGCCGCAACAGACGTGCGCGGGTGAGCCTCCCGGCCGGGTCAACCGCGCCAAGCCTGCCGCACCAACTCTGCGCCCCTCCACACTTTTGCCCTCCAACCCCAGAAAGTCCCGGATCACCAGCCAAGCAGAGAGGAGGAAACAGTGGCCTTGCTAATAAACGGGGAATATGTGGGAAGGTTTAAATTCTAGCGGGGCTAGGTGTAAATCAATGAGTGGCCTTTAATTTTCAAGCACACCCACTTACACGCGCGCAAGAGTGTGCGCCACCGGTAAAATTAGATCACAAATAAATTTGTGCGACCAGACTTACTACGTCGTAATTATTAAATCCCTCACTGTTTTTGATCTATTAACTATTTTTAAAGCTAGGTAAGTAAAACTAACTTGTCTTTTTCATTTGTTAAAATGTTATGGTATTTTTTTTTCTTTTACGGAAGCAAAATTTTCATTTCTTCCTAAAAAGTCCCGTGGGTACAGGAAAAAAAAAATCTCGCCCCAGGCAAACCCAGTATTGTTCAAACCAATGAACCCCAAACCGCTGAGTCTTGACTGACATGCAAACTGTACATGGGTTTTTCATAATTAAGTGTCAAAATAGACAACGGGGAAAACGCTCGGGGAAGCTAAGGAGGGTGACGGCCGGGATGGCACAGGTCTGAGCCTTCAGCACCCAGCTTTCAGGAATCCTCTCCCGACTACCCCCTCCCTCCGCGCTTTTTATTTATTTTTTATTTTACTTATTTATTTTTCGAGGAAAAGAAATGCTTTTATTTTTTCCCCCTGGGACGACGCCTGGCCTCCCTTGTTGGCACTTTTTACAAGCATCTGAAGAAGCTCTCTCCTGCCAGCCACAACGACCTCCAGCTCACAGTGCCCCAAAGGCGATCCTCCTGCATTTTCCTGCTAGGCTTATCCCGTTGTTCCCTTTGGGGATTGGGCCACCTGGCTTTGGGGAGCGGGAAAGAAATTCTGGGCGAATAGACGAGATGATTGTCATTTTAAAATTTCTATTTTCTTTCTGCCCGGTCTCAGTAGCTCTAGGTCGCGACCCCAGCACTGGCAGCGGAAGTGGGCCGGGTGGAGGGCACGGAGCGCAACCAGGCGCACTGGGTTCTGAAGTCCGCGAGCCCCGTGGGCCGGTGCCCTCCTCAGGCGTTAGCCAAAATGCCCACTTCCCCAAAAGGGAGGCTGAAAGAGGAGGGCGCACGGTGGGTGATTTAGGTTTAATTGCAGTGTTGGGGGTGGGAGGTGGAATTCTTTTCTGGATATGGTTTCTCCAGCTGAAATGTCGTCTTTTTCCTCCTGCATCTCGCTTTAGTGGTTCCGAATAAGGAAAAGAGGTTTTAAAGGGCAAAAGGAAAAACGCTTCTAGATTTTTTAAAAAAGATAAACAAACAAATAAAACGTCATTCCTCCAGATTTGAAAAGCGACAAGGATGGCAGAGGGAGATCTGTAGCAAGAATCTCTGGCCCAGGCTCTGCAGGACGCATGTTGGTCACTCTCCTGCCTCCTTGGACTCTGTGCGGCTCCGTGGTGGCTGCGAAGGGGCTGGGAGTGGGTAGAGGAGCCCACCGGACCTGGGATCCAACTACAGTTAATTAAAGCTGGGGCAGGCAAGGGCCCCGCCGCGCCTGCTAATCCCGGGGCCTCGCTGTCCACCGGCCCGGAAAAGCCTCTCGGCCATGCCCAAGACTGAATTGAGGCTGGAGCTGTTGGAGGGGCGAGAAGTCTTCCTTCAACTTGGGTGTGCTCCTGGCCTCGGCGTCCTATGCTCGCCCCCGGGCCTCAAAAAAATCAGTGGCATTTATCAGCCGTCGATCAGCTCCATGATTAAAAAACCCAGCCCTGGGTAATTTTAATCACTTGCCACTCAAACGCCTGCGAACAAGCTCTCCCGCCTCTCATGGCTTTAGGGAATTCGATGCCCTGTGCGTGAGGCCCGCGGAGACTTGTTGGTTTTATTGCGTTGGGACAGCTCAAAAGCACTGACAGACAGACGCAGGCGCGCGGACAGACAGGGAATGGGCTTCACTGTGTGCGAGAAGAGGGGCTCTAGTACCCCCATCGCCGATCAGGGAGAAGTTGGGATCTAGAGATCTGGGCCTGGAGACAAGCGGGTGCGCGGTGGCGCATGGCCCCTCTACTCACCGAGCAGCGAGGAGAAGGAGGCAGAGGTCTCAATCGCGCTTTGGAAGTTCTCCTCCATCTTCAGGCCGTCCAGCATGTTCAGGCCGGGCCAGGAGGACCTGTAGAGGAGAGGAAAAGAGGCGCCTGGTGTCGGTGCCCGCTGGCAGTCAATGGCCAAAGCTGTGCGCTCCTGAGAAAGGACGGAGGGAGTGTCCAGGGCGACCAGAATAAGCCAGGAGGGCAGAGTCCAGGCAAAAGAAAGGCGAGGTGGGAGGAGAGCGACAGTCACAGCGAACTGCTCTGACTGATCTGATTTCACTCGAAGTCAACGCGTTATGTACTTAGGCCTCCGCCCCCCAACTGCGTTTCTTCTCTTGCCCCTCCACCCCCACCCTCGGCTCCAGGTCTCCCATTCCGAGACCGACTCCGCCCCAGCCTGTACTCCTGTGGGCCCTAGGGACGCCTCTGCGGGAACTCGGCTACTGGGAAATGATGGAGATAAAAAGAAGAGGTGCTCTCCGTCGGGCCACCGGGCCCAGACGCGCGAGGAACGACCACCGCTACAGCCCGCTCCCCGGCCCCCGCCTTCCGCCCTCACCTGCCCGGGGTCGGAGCTCGGCAAAGGGAGGGACTCGGGGAG
>NW_022900931.1:43082240-43093127 GCF_012274545.1 Fukomys damarensis | reverse complement strand
CTGTGGTTCTCGGCGCTCTGTGAGCGCTAAGGACAGGCGGTCTTTGGTCCTGCCCGCGCGGGAAGCGCCCAGCCGCCTGCGACTCCAGGCTCCTCAGACCTCCCTTCATCCCCCAGGGCAGCCTGCAAGTTTCCAACTTCCCTTGGGCTGGAAACCCATTCACTGTGTGCAGGTACCGCAGGACCCGCGGCCAAACTTCGAATCCTGCTCCTGAGGGAATGGGGAGGCTCTGACCCCAGGGAGCAGAGCGAACTTGGGATGGCAGGAAGTCAGCCAAGAGGACCTTCTTAGGGGACAGATGGAGGGGGTTGGTTCCCTACACCTCCCAGCCCTAGCACGAAAGGGCCACTCTTCCGTCCTCGGGGGACACGAACGGAGTCTTTCTATGCCCTCTATTTCCCCGGAAGTACCTCTCCCCAAGTGGCTCAATAAGCAAACCATAGCGCTGGCTAACAGTTATCCAACATTCATTTTGTTTCAGGCTGGGGGGCACAGTCCATTGGATCTTGGCAATGACCCTAGGAAGTGGAGATTATTATAGTATTGTAACACTACATACAGATGAAGGAAGACACGCACAGTATCTGGAAAATCCATGCCCCATCACCAGAATACCCCAGGACAGCCCAATGCTATGGAATTCTCTGAAACGCCCTCAAGTCCTAACCTGAACTGAACTGAGTTTGAATTGACGGACACTTTGGCCAGGTGAACCCAAGCAGAGCAGAGGACTTCTGTGATCCTCTCCAAGGGTGATGCCACTTCCCAGCTCTAAAGAAAAAGTACTGGCTGCCAGCTGCTCCCAGGGGCTTGGGAGCAGTGACACTCCCTCCCCCATTTGCTATTATAAATTCTTCCCACCAACAGCACAAACCAAACACAGAATATGACTTAAGAGAAACAAGGGAAAAGGGCAAGGAGTTTAATACCTTAGATTTGAATGCTGCTTTCATACTTTTCAAGGTACTTCCATAGACATGACTTGGCTTGATCCTTACAACAAACCTGTGAGGTAGGCAGAGCAAATAGTTTTATCCATTGTTTCAGATGAATCTTAGAGGCTTAGTGTACTGAAGATTGCTCGGATGCTTCCCAGATGGTTAATGGCAGGTCTCCTACTGCCTGAACTTTGTCCTCTCTGCCACCCCAGAGAAAAGGGTGTGAAAACCTACATAGAATTATAAGTATTCTTCAGGTTATGTATAAAACAGGATAAAAGTAGAGCAAATACAACCATAGGGAATATTGTTTAAATGCCCAACAAGAGTTTTGATTTTGATAAAGGTCTTCAATTTGTGAAACGTGTTTGACGAGTGATGAGAAGGTTCTTTCTTGCAAATATCCTGAAAGTGAGTAGATTTTCATTTGCTGTGAGACCCACACCTTTCCAGTGATTCTGGCAGCCCAGTGAGTATACATTGTAAGAGTCTGTGGTGGGAATGTCTTTCCCCGCCTGGCTCGGGCCCTTTGGGATGGAAACTGTGCCTCATCCGCGTCACGAGCCCTGCTATCAGTAGAGCAGAGCCAGGTGCACGGACATGATTGGCAAGTAGCACCTGCCCTGCAAGGGAGGACCGAGGACTCTCTATAACCGGAAACACTTCAGAGGAACCAGAGGGCCTCAGTTCCCTTCCCGACTCTGCCACGAGTCCTGACCACCCCTTCACCTCTCTGGCATTAACCTCGCCTCTCGGGAATGGAAGGCCATCCCAGCCTAAGATCTGTGACGTGGGCCTGGCTCTGGCCTGCAGAGCGGAGTAGCACAGAGAAACCCGAGAGGGTGCTGTGCAGTCCGGTGTCAGCTTGGCTGGTGTGTCTAAGTCCGGGAAGAGCCAGCTCCTTCGTCCAGCACTTCCTCTCCCATGATGCATTTCACCTTTCCCAGTGCACCAGGAATCATGAGTCCCACTCCTACCCCAGTAGGAATTCACTTTAACCTCAGCTGCCTCACTCACTGATGGGGTGGATCGGAAGATGACAAGTGGACCGCTTTGCACAGGCCTCTTTGCATTTTTAACTCAAATGTAGTTGTTTTACCTTTTTATTTTTTCAGTACAGCGCTGCTAATTGAATCGAAGATCTTCACACTGAGCTATAATCCTGCAGGCCTTTAAGGAAAACTTCTAAAATTTTGAGATGGGGTTGCTAAGTTTCCCAGGGCTGGGTTTGAATTTGCAATCCTCTTGCCTCAGCTGACCGATGCTGGGGTTACAGGTCTGTACCACCACACCTAGAAAATGTTTCATTTTGGCGCAGAGTCTCGATAAATTGCCCCCAATAGGTTCCAACTTGAGATCCTCCTGCCTCAGCCTCTCACACTGCTGGGATTACACAGTGCTTTGCTTATTTAATGAAAAAGGATGCCACATAGTCTCTGTCCAGGAGCCTCTTCTGAAGAAATCCATGCCCCATCACCAGAATATTGTCTTCTCCCTTTTAGAAAGAAATACTTTCTTCTGAGCGTTTGTGTAAGGAAGGCAGAAAGACTTCAGAAAGAAACTCCAGAAATTACAGTTGTAGAGCAGGAAGTGATCTTCAAGCTCACCGGGTTCAATTGGGTTTCTAATGAGTCAAATCCATTTCCCTGGAGCTACCATTCTCCGGTCCACAGAGCCCTCAGGGCCAGCCTCTCAGGAAGTCCACTCCTGCTCCCAAAGCTGGCTTCACCATCTGACCTGCTTTGCCCTGAACGTCACCCCTCGTCTCTGTGGCTCTCACAGGTCAGCCACAGTGCACCCAGGGCCTCAGTTCAGGGGCAATGAGATGCCCACTGGTGCTGGCTTGTTGGCTGCTGCTGACCCATGTGGGTTACCTCCTGAAGCCCTCCTCAGTCCTTCTGGGCGTGGCTTGGTGTGGGTTACCTCTCTGTTGAATCACATTTATATGGCTGGCGTTCGGACCTAAGTGTGGAAGTGTGCAGTTATCCTGGCTAAGAGATAGGTGGCATTTTAAACACCAAGAACCTTGCACCTTCAAGCAGATCCCACGAAAGCCAGGGACCATGTCTTAGCCTAGTGCTTTGCTTGGAGCGGGAAGGACAGGGCCCTCGCCAGGTTGGCCTGGAGCTGCTTCACTGGAGGAAGACAAGCAGGGCTCCAGCCCTTGTCACCCAGGGTCTGTCATGCTAAAGCCCCTTCCGGTTTCTTCTGCGTCATCTGTCCTCAGCCACACAGCACTAGGTAGACAAGAGAGAGCCCTACAGAGAGCCTCGGAGTTAGCCCTTCTGTGGCAGAAAGCACAGAAACAAACACAGCAGATTCGTGGATCCCGGCAGCCACGGTTTGGAGAGAGGAGCGAAGGTGGAGGAGTCAGAGAGCCATGTTTGGTGGGAGGGAAGGGACAGGGCGGGAAGCCGGACTTCCTGCTACAGAGTGGAGATGACAGGAACATGTTTTTTTACTTTCCTTTTCTTGCTCTCATTTCTGTGTTTTATTAAGGGAAACACAAAAGGAAAATTGTGTTATTTGTTAAAAGATGTCAAAGTGCATTTCTAGCAAGAGGAAAAGAAGCAGAAACATTAGGGCTTAGACACAGCAGCGCTGTGCCATGGGGAGCCGGAGACTGGCGGGGTGGGGAAAAACGGGAACTGCACTCCACTGACCTCTGCACTCTTCCCCACGAATCCCCTGGCCCTTTGCTGATGTTCCGATCGATCTTTAAACAGGGCTGGGGGCCAGGTATCTCAGCAGCTTTTGGGGTAAAGGGTGGGGGCGTCCCAGACTAGCTGCTGGGCCCGGGAGGGAAATCAGGCAATGCAAATGCAGGTTGCTCCCTAAATACAAGCAAGATTCTCCTTCCAAAGCAGCCCAGACAGTCCCAGGCCAAGAGGAGATTCTCCGGGCCTCACTCTGGTACCGTTTCAAGCACCACGCTCCAGGGACCTTGTACAGAGTTATCGACGTGTCCACTTCAAGACCCTGCTGGTCTGTGAGCTTCTTAAGAAAAGCTCCCACGTCAGAGGCACCTGTGGCTCTCCACTACTCAGCACAATGGCTTCACATAGTACAGAGACCCAGGGGACTTCAGCTGCTTCAATAGAGAGTGTCTGAAGTTGTGGCATCTCTGGGTGTATGGGGAAGAGCATGGGTGGGCTTCGGAAGCAGAGAGAAGCCTGAGTTTAGACTCCATCTGTGATCTGCTCTGTCTGTATTCACTTAGCATTTCCAGATTTCAATGTCCTTATCTGCGAGCGATTGAGACATCGCCTAGAGGTGACGGATGCGACACCTCCGGGAACCTGCCCGCTCGACTTCATCTTCCAAAGCCTTCCGTGTCTCCCTCCGACCTCCCCAAGAACAAGTGGGAGGCACACTGAGGAACTCTTCCTTCGACCCGTTCTCACGCACAGGCAGGAACCAGCATTCACACAGCGTCTCCATATCTCAGGGTGACAGCTGTCCCTGTGCCTAGGCTAGGCTGTGCTCTGGGGCTGAGATGAGCCCGGATCGGACTGATTGAAACTGATCATAGGGCCGGGGATTTAGCTCAGTGGTACCATCGCCTGCCTTGCAAGCATAAGGGCCTGAGTTCGATCCCCGGTACAAATAAATTAAATAAACTGATCACTGATTCTGTCACTCATGATGGCCTGAGGTAAGTTCCTTAATCTCTCCAAGCCTCACCTTCCCCATGTGATACCTGAGGACAATTTTGGGGTGCCTGTGTGTACAGTGGTAGGGACGTGACGAGGGTTCAGTGAGATTTCGTTGTTATCATCATCACACTGGGCTTGGTGAGCTCCTTTAGGACTCTGTAGCCCTAGTGCCCAGCTCTCTAGGCGCTTTGATACATTGACTGGATACTTTGATAGCCAGTATCACTTTGATACATTGACTGGATCTCACCTCTTTTGCAAAGCGTTTTAATAAGCATTAAACTAATGCACAGAAAAATAATGAAATAGAAATGACACAATCAAGAGTAAGGTGGGCCAGGGATTGAGCCCAGTGGCACCATACCTGCCTTGCAAGAGTGAGGAAAACAGATAATGCAAATAACCTGAATAGAAGACATACTAGTTGTATCTCTAAGGACAAGAACTCGGGTGATATGGTTTTGTCTCATGTAGCTCTGAGAACACACTTGGCATTTTTATGTGTGAACATCTCAACGATCAAATGTTCTGTCCTGTGATTGGAAATCAAATTTGCCTCTGAGCTTCCCAGGAGCCGGGGCAAAAAGGGAAATAGCCAGTCAGTCCATAGATATATTTGCACCAGGATTAGACATGTGGCTGTGGATTTGTTTGAGCAAACAAAAAAGAGCAGGTAGCCTGGTGCTCATAGCTCTAGATCACTGTGGCCCAGCTATTAAACAGTGAGCTCCAGTGAACCACTGTGTCTTCTGAACAGTGCCAGTACAAAATATATGACTGCGTGAATATATTAATACATCACGAAAGACATCGCTGCGCCGCTCTGAAATATGGTTCCATCTCCTCCTTTCTTTCTTTTTTTTTGGAGGGGGGGTACCGGGGATCGAACTCAGGTCCTTGCACTTGCGAGGCAGGAGGCAGAACCACTGAGCTAAATCCCTGGCCCCATTTCCTCCTTTTTTATCCCATCAATAATTTATCCACAGCCCTTTTGAACCTTGAAGTTCACAGGGGAAAAGCACAGTGTGGAGGATGGCGAAGGGGCCAGCCATCCTGAGGATGGTGGGACTGGAGGGAGGACGCAGAGGCGGACAGCCACGGTGGGCCGCAAGATGTCAGCCCAGGAGGTTTGCACGCTGGACCTCAGAGCTTGCTGCGTGCTCTGCAGGCTGCAGAAAGCCTTTGGAAGTTTCGCACCGGAAGAGTGAAATAAGCAGAAGTCTGGCGTAGGATGGCTAAGCCTGGCACCTGAGGACAAGGGAGAGATGGAACAGGTGGACTCCGTTACTCTCGTATAAGCGACGAGCCCGGGGCCCCAGGGAAAAGAAATTAAAGGGCTGAGTAAAAATGGCTCTCCGAAATCAAGTCCCTGAGTGTTTGGTTGTGAAGTGGGGGTGAGAGGAAAAACAAGTGTGAGGACGGCGGGATGAGGACGCCCACAGGAAGGTGGGGAGGAAGAGCAGCAGGATGGATGCAGGGCGAAGTAGGGTGACTTTTCCAAATGCTTGCACACCCATTATCTCACTGATTTCATGTGCAAGTAGACGAGACCCACCCTGAATGTCAGCTGCAAGCTGCTCAGCCCTGTGGAGCTCGGCCAAGTCGCAATGACCAAACCTTTGCCTGGATCCTCCCTGCAGCACCCAGGCACTGCCTGCAGGTGCCCTGCCCACTCTGGTCAGCTCCGAGCCAGACTCAGCCACCCCGTCCTGCTAGGCGCCAGCTGCAGCTGAAGCCTTGGGCAAGCCAAACTCGCTGGCCTGCCAGGCCTGCCAGGAACAGGGATGGGCGTGGCCCAGAGTTCAGCCAGAGTCTCAGGGAACATCTGGGTGGGGTGGGGGGAGCCCCGGCCGCTGAGTTTCTTCAGCATCTCATCTTTCTTCCCACTGGGTAGTGGGCTCTGATTTCACCTCTGACTCACTCCCAGGCACTGGCCTTGGTTTCCCCCAGGCTGCACGCACTGTCCGGAGCAATGGGGCAGGCGATAGCCCTCATCTCCTTAGGACCAGGGGGCAGAGACGGGGCTCAGCAGGCCTCCTTTGCGTTGTGATGACATAAAGGGACCCTGACCTACTCTCAAAGAGCCAGCCATGGACAGACCCAGGGAATGCAGCCTGTCCAGCCTCTCCCTCCAAGGAAGAGGGCTCGGTCTGTCGGTGCCCTGCCCTGCCCTGCCCTGCGCTGCCCTGCAATGCTCTCTTAGCTTCCTGACACTTGAGCTGGGACCTCTCAAAGATCCCCATGTCCCAAGTCGGGTCCAAATTTCTCATCACAGATCAGCCGCAAACCTTTGCCCTTCCTCCTCTCCCACTCAGTTCCAGGCACTGAGCCCTGCACCCCAACAATGACATTCCCGGCCACATTCCCAGGCCCCTGTTGGGGATACAGGCCGTGTCCTCAGCTGAGAGTCTCCCTTCTCTTTTCCTCGGCCCCATCCAAGACCTACCTCTTATGCCCTCAGAGAGACAGGTCGCTGCCCTGCCCCTGCCTTCCCTTCCCAGGCTGTGCAGCATTTATCACAGGACCTCTCCAGCTTTCCTGTAGATTCCGGCCTCCTCCACTAACACCGTGAAGATCTGTGTCTCAGAGGCTTTGTGTCCCCAAAGACTACCGAGGGGCCTGGCATCAGCCTGGAGAGGAAGAAGGGAAGGGAAGACGGCACTAGAGCTTAAAGCCAGAAATAAAAACAACTGTGGCAAAGCCTACCTCCACGTCCCCTGTCCAGCTGTCTGCAGGGCAGCATATACCAGACATGCAGTCCTTGGAAATGCCGCCACTTTCTTCATGCACATCCAAGAAAGCACAAATACAGGTCCTGCACTTTCCCCTTTATACTGCAAAAGAAAACACCACCCTAAAGAAGTCCATTTAAATTCTCCCAAATTCTTCACATCCACCTTCTCTCCCGCCATATCTCCAGTTTGGAAGTCTAACTGTCCGTAACCTTAGGCCACATCCGCCCGCACAGCCCTCCGTACTCATGCTGCTCCCTCTCCCAGAGTGATTCTGCTTATTAATGAGGGAGTCGCATCCTGTGTTACTACTCAAGCTGTTGATCAGGCTTGCTTGGCACCCAGCCTCACAAATTTAAGTGACAGCAAGGTCCTCTGTCCCAAGAGGAAAAGGGTAGAATTTAGGACCAGAGCTTCTCCCACAGAGACCCCCTCCAGCCCAAAAGCAGAGGAACCAAATCTCCAGCTGAGCCCCATTCCGGATCCTTGGAGCAGATTCTCCACGCAGTTTCCTGGAAGGCTCCAACTCGGGCCCCATCTCCTGAGGCCGTGCACACCCTGCAAACTAAGAATGGTTTTCAGGTTTGAAAATGATTTTTTAAAATCAAGCAGAGAATAATATTTCATGATGTGCCAAAACTATGTGAAATTTAAACGTCAGCATCCATGACAGTGTTGTTGCCACATGTTCACCTTGTTCCTGTCTACAGCTGCAAAGAGAGTAGGTAGAATGATCTGGTCAAGAGCCTAAAATGGCCACAGGAAAAAAAATTTGCTCACCTCTGATCTAAAGGATACTCCAAGGTAATGGAACATTTAGGCTTGTCTTTTGCAGGTCTCTGTAACTGGCCGAATGGAATCTCAATGATGAAATTGTTATTCCTTTTGGAGGAAGGTTCACAGTGTCATTGGTCTATGAACCAGGGGCGGAGACAACCTTGTTTGCCACAGGGAATTAGACTGGCTTTTCTCAGCCGGCCCTTCCCAGAGCTCACGTTGGGCAGGGAAAGTGAGCTATCACCTCCTGCAGGGCCACAGGTGTCCACCAGAGGGCAGCCGCTCCCCTGTCTGCAGTCGCCTTCCCAGTTTGGGAAGGCTGCTGGACCTAAGCCCTTTGCTGCTTTGGCAGCCTGTCTCTAGTTCAATGGTGAGGAATGCGGGCATCTTACTCCACTTACTCCGTATAAGCCTTCCCATGCGGAGCAGCCAGTCTGACATCTTGTTGATCATCAGATCTTTGTTGGTTTGTTTGGGGTTTGTTTGTTTTGTGGTACTTCAGATTGATCCCAGAGCCTTAGCCCTGAGCTACATTCCCAGCCCCCTTTTTATTTATTTATTTATTTTTTTTGAGACCTTGGCCTTTTGTAGTCACTAAGTTGTCCAGGTGGTGCTCAAACTTGCAGCCTTCCTGCCTCAGCTTCCCAGAGTTCTGGGGGATCACAGGCACGCACAACTACACCCAGCTAAGTCTGTTATTATTCCGGGAGAGGAAGAGAGAGAGAGAGAGAGAGAGAGAGAGAGAGAGCACCAATTGCGTCCCTTTCACTTCTTGCCCTCTCCCGAAACCCCTTCTGCTTCTGCTATTCCAGCCAAACACACAGGGCTGTTTCTAAGTCATTGTCTCTCAGATTCCACCCTCTGCCTTATGATGTTTGGCTGGGATTCTGCAAACTTCAGTTCTACTTTGCCAGCTGGCTCCATGATGGGCCCTGCTAGGCTAGGGTGGAGGATGAAGGGATTTCCTTCTTCATGGAAGTTTGCCTCTTGGGCCTCCTTACTTCTACGTGGGGCTCTGAGCAACACCCAAAAATACTCCCCACCCCAGCAGCAGCAGCACCCACCACCTCCCCTGACAGCAGAGTATGCGTGCACGCGCGCGCACACACACACACACACACACACACACACACACACAGTGTTCACAGAGCAAGCTGAGCAGCTGCCTCAAAGGCACTCTCAGCAGCAGCCCACACCATCTCCCAGAAGCCTGGCTCCTCAGTCCTCACCCCAGGTTCTGATTGTCATCAGTCCCACCTCCTTCCCTTGCTCCCAGCCCCATAGGTGGTAGGGCCTCCTGCAGTGGCTTCACCAATGGCTGTACTCCCTTCCCATTACTGCGATAAGCAGCTGAGATAACTCACAGAGCAAGGGTGACCGTGGCTATGGATTTTCTAGGCTGCAGTCCATGGCTGATGGGCCCAGTTGCTTCTAGCCTCTGAGTAAGGGGAGGGTTAGCACACCATGGTAGGAAGAGTGGCAGAGCAGGACCATTCACCACTGCCAGGGAAAAGAAGACCAGAGGGGAAAGGGACTAGGGTCCCACAGACCCCTTCCAGGTCCTACCTCCAGCCACCCAAGGACTTCACACTAAGCTTCCTTGCTCAGTTTCCCCTCCTCTGACAGTACCAGGCTAGGGAGGGACCAAGCCCTAGAGACATCCACCTCTGGGGACATTTCAGACCAAACTACAGCACTACTGTTTTCTTCCACCTTTTCAGCAGCCTATCCCATGGTGCTATGCCTTGCTAATTATTCTTGATGTGGAATTCTTTCTGTTGGAGACACTGGGAGGGCTCGTTTCCTAACTAGACTTTGACCAATAGATTATTAGACCCCAGGTCTTCCAAAGCCCACCTGAAGTCTTAACCTCACACATGCTGGATGTGCAACTCCAAGTGGGAGGCACCAGGCTTGGGGCTGACGACGAGGCCCCAGATGGCTTCAGGTCCCCTACTCTTGACCTCTGACCAGGCCGGGAGGACGGCTTCAAGAGTGTGTGCCTTTTGGGGTGGTGAAGAATGCAAGTCAGATGGCTGCCTTGCTCCCTCGCATAAGAACTCCCACCCACTCTCACCCAGCACCCTAAGGCCTTTTTCCAGCGCCCCATCGTGGCTTGCCAGGGCAGTCAGGCTCTCAGAGATCTTTATGAAGTCGCTTCTGGTCTGCAGACAGCCCTAATTCTCCAACATGATTCCTTCTAAGCAGTGCCATAACTGGGACAGAGAAAGACGCCCCCAGACTCCCAAGAGAAGTGGGCTGAACTTCTCTCCTAACAGCGTCACCTGAGGGGCAGTGGGGGCGGGGGCTGCACAGAAGAGGGCAGAGCGGGCCGAGAGGCTGGCACTGCCGAGGGGAGGCGGCGAGATGGAGGCCGGGCAGCCGACGAAGCGGGGCCTTTCACGGCCCTGCAGCTCTGGCAGCCAAAGCCCCGTCTCCAGGTGCCACCGAGATGGCACATCACGCTGGCTACAGCATTCACGAAGCACAACCTCCCCTGCCTTCCTCCTCAGCATACTCTCAAATTATTTTTGCTGCAACCCCTTTCGAGGAAGTCTTTGCCCTTCCTTTCCCAGAATGCCACTGACCAAGTTTCCAGCAACGGGAGGACCTTGCCGTGAACTCGAGCGCGCCCTGGTGGCAAACGGCCGCGAAGGCATGACGGTCCTCTCCCCTGCCTGGGCGCCCACGGCGATTGCACAGCAGCTTTGAACTTGGAAGTGTTTTGCCCACATCTTGTTGTCCTCGGAGCACAGCCGCCTCCTCCCCCTCCCCCTCTTTCTT
>NW_022900931.1:43076661-43082188 GCF_012274545.1 Fukomys damarensis | reverse complement strand
CCCCCCCCCCCCAAGAAGCACAGCTCAGACCCTTGCTCCACGGTAAATACCAAACAACCACTTTACGTCCATTGGGTTTGACAAACACTATAACTTTCTTCTCCATCCCAGACTGTTTCCAAGGGAGGATCCTCAAACAGTAAAAGTAAATACGCAATTCGATGTCATCTAGAGCATTTGTCATTCAAACATATCAGCTCCTCATTGGCTTAACTATGCCTGGTAAATATCTCAAGTCCCCATCCCTCCCCTTTCTTAAAAACATGGATATCTTCCTTCCTTCCTCCCTCCCTTCCTTCCTTCCACATGTTTTTGAACATGGCCCCACTGCAAGGCCTTCACACTTGCTCCTTTGCAGCCTGTCCTACTCTTCCCCGGGATACCTTCCTGCTTCACGCCTTTACTTCTTTGATCTTGTTCATGTATTACCTCCTCAGATATGACTATTAATTGTGATTATCAACTTGACTAGATTGATTACCAACACATACTTTGGGTGTATCGGTTATGTGTGGACTCAGGACCTTGGAGGTCTGGTCTCTGGCCCATTCCTCTCTGGCACTATTCTCCTGCTCTACTTCCTGGCCACCGTGAACTAAGTAGCTTTCCTCTACCACACCCTTCACCGTGATGTTCCTGCCTTGGAGCCACCAACCACGGACTGAACCTCCTGAAACCTGAACCGAATTAAACCTCTCTTCCTTTAGGTTGTGGGTGTCTAGTATTCTGTTCCGGTGATGGGAAAACCGACTAACACATCAGAGAAGGTGTCCCTGGACCTCCCTAGCTAAGCCGAGACCCTTCGTCTCCATCCTTACTCTGTGACCTCTTCCCCAGTGCTCTCTGCACGGCACAAGTCACCACCACATGTGTTAGCTGCCTGTTTAAGAGTCGGCTTTGTGTTTCCCCTACTAGGAGACAAGACCCATGAGAGAGGGGACTGTTACACTTCTCACTCTTACCACGATGTCCCATCACCAAATGCATACTGTGTGCGCGACTAAAGGAAGGGGCTGCCAGACAAGTGGAGAATTCTGTAAGGAGGCAGGTGGTGCCTCACTGCCGCTGCATGGAGTGACTTGCCACAGGGACAAGGTGCAGAAAGTGTGTGCCCTTCTAACTCCACTTCACAGGTAAGGACACGGAGAGGCAGAGAATACGGGACAGGACTCATGGATAGGCAACAACAGAGAAAAAGGAGCAAAGTCATAAGCCACGGTGGACTGTGAATGAGGCCTTCCCACCCACCAGGACTGTGCACTTTGAACAAAAGCCGGAGTGATAATTTTACTGTAAATATAAATATCCTTGGTCCCTTTCACCTAGGTAAACAAAGAGGGGCAGTATATACAAACACACAAAAACACATCCAAAGTACGTCACTAGAAAAATGGGAAAAAAGGCAAAAGTAAATGACTGGGAAGTCCAGACTATTAAAATTGTTAATGGAATACCCATTCATTACTTTCAGATTCAGGGCTCCTCTTTTTATGCAGCACCCAGACACTCAATATCACAATTCAATTTAATTCAATGCAACTGCCAAGAAAAACCACAAACCCAGAAGTAATCAAAGAGTCCTTCAGGCATCAGCAGCAATGAAAATAGCAAAAACATTGCCAAAAGCAGGAAATTTGCTGAGATTCAGTTATTTTGCTAACCAAAAAAAAAAAAAAAAGGTTACTCTTATTGCCTACTGACGCTTGTACAAACGAAACTGCCAGAACAAGAAGGAACAAATGATGATGATGATGATGATGGCAACAATATTAACAACTCCTTTGGATTCAGCAAATAAGCAGAACCAATACAGCAACCACATCAGGTGTTTCCATGTTACAGATGCGAACACTGAGGCCCGGAGACTAGAGCAAAGAAGAGAGGACAGCACAGAACAAAGAGAATGATAGACAGTCAGTGCCCACCGAAGTAGTTCATGGCAACTTTGATTAGAAACTGACTGTCAGTCAAGAGAGTGAGAGGGGCAGGGGCCGGGGATTCAGCGCAGTGGTTCCACCGCCTGCCTTGAAAGCACAAGGACCTGAGTTCAATCCCCGGTACCAAGAAAAAGAAAAAGAGAGAGAGAGAGTGGACAGCGGAGGTGGCTAACAGGAGAAAGGGACCGAATGCAGAAGGCTTGGTGCAGGAGCGTGTGGGGTAGAAACTGCCTCCTGTGCGGCGGGGGGCATCTCCGAGTCAGCCCCGCCCCGCCCCGTCACACCCCAGCGCGATCACAAATGGACGCTTCACTTGTCTGGATTTTCACACATCAGCTATCCAGGATAATACTTGTCTAGAGTTTCTGGTCTAGATGTGTTGATAACTTGAGTTATTTTAGGAGCTGCTTTAAATGTCTGAGCTGTTACAACAGGCGCATTTATTTTACTCCAAGAGACCTTCCGAATGCCTGGGGTGTTACACTCGCGTTCTTAGAACAACCTTTCCATGGCTTTGTTTTCACCGCTCACCTGTGTTTCTTTTTATTTTCCCACATGTCCCCAATCCTGAATGCACTAGCCTCTGTGTGTGTGTGTGTGTGTGTGTCCTTCCAATCCAAGCCATTTACAGTCCTTTGCAATAGCTGACATCCGTTCTGCAAGCAGGAACCTCACAGAGTGATTTTCTCCACTTCTCCTGGCAGAGCGGTGCAGGACCCGGTGAGCTGGAGGGCTGGGCCCCAACAAGTGCACCCTTGCTGTCCATGCACAAACCTCTCAGCTCTTAGCTGGGACCTAAGCACAACAAGTGACCCTTCCAGCTTGCTGTGGGTCTTCCAAGTTGTTCACGCTGAGCAGAGCGGGAGGGATGTAATCCCCAGGAAGTATCCTAAGCCACCCTAGAGGAGCCCCTCTTAGCCCTTACGTCTGGCCCACAGCACACCGAACATTCTCACTTAAACCTGACTTTTTCCATCCAGTTTTAATTCAGTAACTCTATAATGATTTTGATTCACAAATTGGTCTCGTGTGTTCCTCTAATTGATGGCGTGCCCCCAAAGCACCCCACATGATCAGTCCTATCACTCACACATACCCCAAGTCTCTGCAGTACTTCAGTCTGGGCAGACTGCAGGGCTAAAACACATGCGCTTGATCTGGGGGTCAGAGCTCTGCAGAAAGAATCCAGCTGGACTGGCAATGAGTCCCCCCTGCAATCCCAGGTCATGGCATCTGGCTTCCTCCTCCCCCTCTGCCTCCAGAGGACCTAAGTCCGACTAAGGCTAGGCAAACCCTTGGCTATTTCCGGAACCAGTGTCTCCTAGAAGTGCCCCCTTTTTAAATGCCAGTCCCCTTGAGGAAAAAAACTTGGGTGTCATTGCATGTCTCATGGAGGATGGCCTTTGCCCTCCACTCTACTTTTCCTTCGCAGGTAGCCTAGTGGAGGCTGAGAGGGAGAATCTATTCATTCCCCTGAGGGCTGCTAACCCCACTGTGGATGCCAACTTAGTCCACCTTCCAAAAGGTAAAACCAAAGTCTTGTATTTGGACTTCATGGGAGATCAAATTCGTGAGATTTTTCAGACTTCTAGCAATTGCATGAGATGTAGATCACAAAAGTTAACAATGATTAGACTTTCCATGGTAGGACTGAGCCTACATTTTTTTCTCTTCTGTTTACTTTTCTATGAACACAAATTTTTCATATATAAATTATTATTATTCCTATCCAGAAAACACTCTTTAATAAAAAGAAATGTACAGAGTGGAGTTTCAAAGGGAACTGATTCCTTGTGAATTTTAAAGTTTTAAAATATTTCAACAGTTTATTCTAGGTTTATGTTATTTAAAAGTTGATAGTTCCATTTAGCAAATTGGCCCACTCTCCCTGGAGATCTCTAACTCAGCTTGGTGTGGGTCTGTCCTCAGACCTGGGCACCTCTGAGGGAGGGGCAGGATGTCTGTCCCTTCCAGGCTGGCCATCAGTTACCTGTGAGCCCAGCCACACAGAGCTTAGGCCTGGCTTGCTCCACATGACTAGCTTCCTGTGGGAAAGGATAAATTCCTAGTTCTCCTCATCCTGGAAAGGCACAAACTCCAGACCCTGTAGCTTTGGTTCCGCAGGTGAGAAACCCCAGATACTGGCAGTTAACCTCCTTGGGCTTCCTAGTTACAGGAAGCACTGGCAGCAGATTTTGAGCTCCATCCTTTACACCCATCACTTGGGCCATCATCATCTGCTGGATTTCTCAAGCTTCCTTCGGAGCCGTCACAGGGTGACTTTCATCAGCACCACAGGAGGGGCATGAAAGCAGGTCTCCCAAATTCTCACAAGTGGCTCACCTTGCAAAATGAAGCCGCCCCAATCCATTACAACATTAGCCGGATGACAAGTAGAACTCGCTTCCTTGAATTCAGCTGCACTAGCACCGCTGTGGTCCAGAACTGAAGGTGCCATCAGGCTGACGGGGCAGAAGCAGGGAGAGCCAACCACAGCGTCACAGGACCCTCTCCCTCCAGCTCCCAAACCCCTGACCTCCACAGTGCCCTGGCACTCAGAAGTGCTGACCGAACAGTCCAGCCATTCAGTAACCTTCAGGTCACCCTGCACTGTGCCGCCAGGGGGCTGCAAGGTGGCTTAGCCCAGCCCTGCCCTTTTGCCGCAGGCCAATAGAACAAACAGGGTTCGTCAAGGTAACACCGGGCCAGGTGTGCGGCCTGTAGGACCAAAGTGGTTTAGAGCCAGGTCCTTCCGGAAAGTGGTCTCGGTACCCCTGAAACATGCACCTAGGCATTAGGTCTCCCTTTGTCATCCGCAGGGTTCGTCAAGGTAACACCGGGCCAGGTGTGCGGCCTGCAGGACCAAAGTGGTTTAGAGCCAGGTCCTCCCGGAAAGTGGTCTCGGTACCCCTGAAACATGCACCTAGGCATTAGGTCTCCCTTTGTCATCCGTCCCATTTGTCTAAATTGAGTTAGATCTTAAAAGCCTATTTGGCAACTAGTTCTAATTCTGGTGGGGTCTTTATTTTGTACTGTACTGTGTGCGTTATGACTTTTGAAGGCATAAAACATTTAATTTCGGTTGGCACAAACAGTGGAAAACCGTCCTAAAAGCATCGTAAGATAAGGGAATATTCAGTACCAATTCTCAGGATGAGATGGAACGCCATAACAAGAACAAATAAGAAGAAACCCGCCAGTTGCCTCCCTCCTATCGTCTTTAAAGAGGGCGCTTGCTCACAATGATCTTAATAATTAGCAATATTAAATGCAAGTACGTAATGTTAAAGACAGCATAAGTGTTCCTGTGTTGGAGTCTGAGTTTGAATGTAAGTAGGGTGGGGTGTGTCGCTCACGTTTTACAGATGAGGAAACTGAGGCTGGGCTGGGAGCAGCCTCGAGCCCCTCCCGCCCATCGGCCCGGCCTTGGATAATCTTCCCGGGGACCGCGGGCGCTTTCTCTGCCAAACCGCACAGGGAGGGACGAGCCCCAGAGGAGAGGCGGCCGGGGACTGTTTGTTGTTACTTTTTCTGAATTGAAAGAAAGCAGGGCAGAGAGCGAGGCCGAGCACCGAGTCCAGGGGGAGCCT
>NW_022900931.1:43039062-43075258 GCF_012274545.1 Fukomys damarensis | reverse complement strand
CGGCCGCGGGGAAGCCGGGAGACAGTGGGGCGGGAGGACTTCCGCGGGAGCCGGGCCCCACCCCGAGTCTGACCGCGCTCCTTCCCAGCCTCCCTCTCCCCGCCTGGTCCCTGGAAGCGGCTCCCAGAGTCGTTCTTTTCCCTCACTGCGCGGGCGCACGATCGCGGCCGGGATCCAAGCCCAGCCTCCCCGGGCTGAAGCTCTCCGGGGCAGCCTCCCTG
The DNA here is from genome assembly GCF_012274545.1 of Fukomys damarensis. Taxonomy (NCBI): domain Eukaryota; kingdom Metazoa; phylum Chordata; class Mammalia; order Rodentia; family Bathyergidae; genus Fukomys; species Fukomys damarensis. The sequence continues at coordinate 43,075,037 of NW_022900931.1, read as the reverse complement.
CCTCCAGCCCCTTCCCCTCCTGGCCCGCCGCGCCCCTGCGCAGCTGCCAGAATCGCGTTTCCGTTCCAGGCGTTTGATCTTCTAACATCCCCACTCGCAAGCCCGAGAGTGAGTCCCTGTGGCCTCGTATATCAGGTCTCAATGTTTTAACCGCGAGCACCAGGGCCCTCCCCACGGCCCCCCATCTTGCCTGCCTGGCCTCGGTGACCTTTTCTACAAGGTCCTTCTGCACAAACCTTCTACGCAGACGCGCGGACGACGCAAAACTTTACAGCCTCTCCAGTCTGCCTCACCACTTGGTCATTCGGCAAGTACTGACTGAGCATCTACAATGCCTGCGGGCCACACACACGCAACAGCGAACAAGAAAAATCCGTCCTGCCCTTACAGACTTCGCAGTGGGGGGAGCAAGACAGTTAAACAAGAAATCAGCTTCTTGCTGCTTTTCTGCCACTGAAACAGCGCAGTTCATATTTAAACCTTAGCACAACTAGGTAAAATAAATAAGCAGATCACACCCAGGTGAAAGACTGAGAGGAAAGATCCCAAAACACTCATCCCCAAGCAGCTAGGTAGCACAATTAGGACAACTATTTACTTCTATTTTAAGGAGGTTTCCAAAGTTTCTGTCCAGCTGGTCATTTCTAAGATATAAATCAACTATTTGTAATATTTTTTACATTTCCTTGATTAAAAAAAAGCAATACTTGGGTGGCGGGCAGTACTGAGGATTGAATCCAACGCCTTTGCAGTAGGCGACATCCCCAGTCCTTTTATTTATTTCATTCTGAGACAGATCACTAAAGTGTCAGGGGCTGGACTTGAACTTCCCATCCTCCCAAAGTGCTAGCACCACCACGCCTGACTGTAATGCAATTTCTTTTAAGAAACTTTGAAACCACAGAGAGCACGGATAGAATTTCAAAAGTATCCACAATCCTAATATTAGCACGTGGCAAATACCAACATTTTTTTGTATCATCACCCAACAGCTATTGTATTTTTTTTTCATTAAATTAGGCTTGCGTTGTAAACAATACAATTTATTTTACTTAGCACAGGTTGGGAAGAAGACTCTTGAACTACCCGGATTTGAATCCTAGCTGTCCCACTCGTTGGATGTAATTTAAGGCAAATTTACTAAATTTTTCTAGCTCGCATAGCTCTCACACATAGACAAGGCAATGATAATACCTCCCTTATTGGAGTATTGTGAGAACAAAATAAAATAACATCTATAAATTGTTCTGGTCATGCTTCGTAGACAGAGCTCCATTAATAGCAATTGTTGGTCCTGACTATTTCCTTAGAATACATCTCTGGAAGAAGTTTCCTATGGAGGATTTTGGCCATTTGGAAGATTTTGCAGCATTCTGCCAAGGTGTTCTATATAGAATATGTAAATTTTGTTTAAAAGAATGAGCCATCAGCCTGGTGCAGCAGTGCGTGACTAAGCACAGCACCTGTGGGGCTCAGTCAAGTGGACTACAAGTTTGAGCACAGCTTGGGAGACTTAGAGACTTAGCAAGACCCTGTCTCAAAATAAAATTTAAAAATGATAAAGGAGACAGCTCAGTGTGAAGGCTCTGGGTTTGATCCCCAGTATTGGAAAAAAAATGAGGTGTCAGGCAGGAGTTTCAAAAATTCAAACGTCTACAGGTTCACACAGTAAAACAGATGAGGAAGAGGGGCATCTTCCAGGCGCTTGTAGAATCTGCCTGTTCGCTGGCCTTCTTTCCTTTAGCGCTAGTGGACTCCCTCTCCTGGAATCTCCTCCTCCATGGAGTCTTCCCCAGTGGGCTCTCTCCCCAGTGGGGCTTCCTCCAGGAAATCTCCCTTTGGGACCATTCTCTGAACACCTCCAGAGCTGTCCCGCTGTGTTACCTGGGGCTTTTGTGCTTTTTGTCTTACGGTCACACCCACTCCTGCCTAATGTCTGAGGCTCAAGGGCCAAGGCTGAGTTATGAAAAATGAAGTTGCTGTTGGTTCTGGTTGCTCCTTGGGGACAGAGTAAGCTGTCCCCAAGTCAGAAGTATCCAGGAAGATCTCAGACAGGGAAAGGCCATCCTTAGAGATGCCACTGGGTGGGTAGGAAAATCTGAAACACAGCCTTCCCAAGGTCACTCACCATGGAGCTTCTTCGTTCCTGCCTCCCCTCCTTCCACTTCTTCCACCAGGCCTCCTCCCACCAGCTTGCATGTTTTATGGCTCCGTCTGAGCCCGTGTTATCCACCACACTATCTCAACTTGAAAAATCTCACCCTTGACTTTTGCTTTGCTGCCGCCCACTGCCCTGCTATCGGTGGAGATCGTTTCTGCATTTGGACACCACACTCCCACCCTCTGCCCTTCTTTGAACCCGGAGATAACGGTCTGTGCCACTCCGGCATTCCTGTGCATCCTGGACATGAAAGCGGCTGTGAAAACATGCAGAACCCTCCCTGGTTTATTTCTTTTTACCTCATAGCCTTTCCGCTTTGATGTCAGTAGAATATTTGAAGGAAAAGAATCTAACACGACCTGATCCCCAGGAGTGCCAAGAAACACAATTACCAGGATGGAACACAGAGAGCAGGTGTTGGACATGGGCGAGCCGGGCACCTTGGCTGGGCCAACAGATCCTTTTCCTGCAGGGTGCTCAGAGCTCCCCACTACCCAAGTGTCCAACTTCAGGTTCCTAAAGGAAGGGTTCTCTTTCCAGTCCCTCGGGCTCTTAGCAGGGCTCCATCAGAGCTCCAGACACTTCCCAGAACAGCGAATTCCAAACCACTTGGCATTGCTGGGCTATGGGTCCAGCTCAATGGGAGAGCACATGCCCCGCCTGCATGCACAAAGTCCTGCATTCAATTCCCAGCACCATTAAAAAACAAAAAACAAAAACACCCAGACTTAGGAGGATGGGCGATGGGTGAGGGGTAGAAATGACTGGGTGGGAAGCCAGATCTACCTTCTCCCCAGGCCAGCTTCAGAGTGATGCTGCCGACTCCTGCCCAGGCCAACTGTGCCTCCGTGGACCAGCATCTCCTCCCATAACTGTCCCTTCGCACAGAGCAATGGCTGCGTGGATGATGGAGCCAAGGTGGGCTTTGAGCATGGCGACCTCAGCCAGCCCTGCCGTGGCTTTGCCTCCGTCTTCTCCTTCGCCTCCTGTCGATCCCAAGGCATGGGTCACGGTCACCTTCTTGCTGCTCCAGAAGCCAAGCTACTTTCTGCCTCAGAGGGAAAGGAAGGAGGAACCTGAGCTCCCCAGGTCCTCTACACCAATCCACCTGCGCAAAGCATGATGGGCCTCTAGCCTACCCTACCTGCACACACACACACACACACTCTGAATGAATCTGCACCTCAGCATCACTGAACCCTCCTCTTCATTCACTTCTCTACCTAGTGGACTCCTCCTCGGCACCATCTTTCCTAGACACGGTGTCTAAAGTAGCAGTCCCCTCTCAGTCCAAAGCTTCTCTCTTCCCTTATCTTCAACTATTTTGCCCATCTTTGCTCTGCCTACAGTAGGATCCCTTCCTTGTGGGTTTCTTGGACTTCTTACTCTCCCCAGAATGTGAACTCCAGGAGAGCAGGAACTATTTTCCTTACTGCTCAATCCTAAAGCCTACAACAAACCTGGCTTATAGTAGGAGCTGGATAAGGTGTGCACACACACACACATATATATATATATATATAAAATCAGTCTCTAAAAGGACGTCCAGGTATGTTTTTTATTCAAAAGGAAGAATTTATATAAGCCAGGAGAATTTCAGTTTCTGAATCTTTCCCCTCTTCCCACGAGCTCTTTGATTCTATTGGAATGGGTCAGAGTTTCAGTGGACCTGCTCTTGGGGTGGGTCCGTGGGTCCCACCCCGGAATGTCAGAGTCCCACAGTGAGGAAGGTGCAGACGCTTCCAGAAGAGGCTAGCTGAAAGCAGAGCTCTCTGCAAGCGACTACACAGGGACCCAGAATATAGATGGAGGCAAATATAAACCCCAAGTCAAAAGTGTGTGCTGAAGAGTGATATATCTTCTGAAAGTCATACCTCAAATTCCATTGTTCATGGAGGAAATAGTACTGCTGACAAGCATAAACCACTTAGAAATATTACAGGACCCCTGCAAGTAGGAGCAGGCCCTGGACTAGGGGCCTTCACGGTGGAATTTCACCATATTGACTCACGGGAAATGTTCTTTTTTTAGCATTTGTCTAGAAGAGAGGGAAATGATTGAGAAGGGAGAGCAACTCATACAGTAGAGAACTCTCCAGTGGTGGAGAAGACATGGGAAATGAGAATCTGGGCTCGAATCTTAATGTGACAGTGTTTCTTTCTATCACCTGAAGGATGATTAAGTTTTTATATATAGTGTGGACATTACCCTGCTCCTCGAGAGTTCTGGTTCTCTTCTCCTTATTTTCATTTTTGTGGTACTGGGGATTGACCCCAGGGCCTTTGTGCTGAACTACAGCTCTAACCTTATTTTTTTTTTATTTTGCAATAGAGTCTCATTAAATTTTTAATTGCACAGGCGGGCCTTGAACTTGTGATCCTCCCGCCTCCGTCTCCCAGAGTGCTGGGATTACAGGTGTGCCCCACCAAGTCCAGCTCACTTCCACATGCTCCCCAAATATACTGGTGCATGAACTTGTGACTTGTTCTGGCCCAGGAAGTGTGAATGGAATGATGTATGTTACTTCTAGAGAACATTTTAGAGGCCATGCGTGATTCTTCATGTTCTCTTTCCCTGTCACCATGTACTTGAAGCCTGATCCTGAGATGATGGTGGAGCTTGAATCTCGGAGTGTCTGCCATCAACCCAGTCCCCTCTTCCCATGAGTTGTGTGGGAGAAGTAAGTGATGTGGGAGTGCTTGTCATAGCAGCAAACCTAGCCTCTCCTGACCATCACATACACAGAACATCACACTTGTCATAATAAAGGAGGTGCTTTCTCATTAACTCACATATAATTGCTGCTGGGAGCAATCCTGGGAACCTCATTCTACAGATGAAACTAAAAGCTCAGCAAGGCCAGGAATCAAAACTCAGAGGCAAAAAATGATTCCAAAGCTCAGTTGCTTGATTCCAAAGTCAAATCTCTTTCCACTGTACTGTGTTGTAGTACTGCGTAGAAGTACTCCAGAAGATGTTCAACTTTTATGAGTCTCCTGAACCCGTGGGATTCACAGCCCTTGTTTGGGAACTGTGGCTTACAGTTTGACTCGTCATCGATGGCATTAAAGGGACTCACGATTTAATGAGGGACTCAGAGATAAGCATGTTTTTCCCTAAAAAGCAGATTACAGATGTGCTTTGGCATGGACACACGGAAGAGTAGAGCATGCAGGATTGAGTGAGGTCGAGAAGGGCACAGGAGTGCTGGGTGGGCAGCACAGCCCCATCCGGGGAAGCCTGACAGTCGTTGAGGGTAGTGTAATGTTGGACCAGCTCCCAGAACACTTGATGTCCAGGCCTGGCTCGACCAGCCTGAGTGAGTCACCTTTCTGGGCCCACCTCCCAGATGTGGAATAAGCCTTCTGGATTTCAGTGCTGCCTGCACATTAGTACCACCTGGGGAGTTCTGAAAACACAAATATCTACTCACCCTCAGAGATCTGACTCAGTGGGTCAGGTCAGAGCACCGCTTTACAGGGAACTGGTGGGCAGGCAGAGTTTGGTGTCCTTCTAGGGCACCCCTTCCCTTGTTTCAGCGACTGGGGTGCTCCTGTCAAGGGTGTCTCAGCCATTGCCAGAGCTCAGCTCAGCCCTCTGAAGAAATGCACCGGAGGCCTCTGCAGAAGTCACTCTGAGACAGAGGCTCCAAGGGAGAGAGGATTCCAAGGGTTCCGTGACCACATCTCACATTATAATGTGAAGAAGTCCTCCCTCCCTGGGGACAAAGAGCTGAAGGGGCTGGGCAGATCCACAAGCTTCCCAGAGCCAGCATGGGAGGAGCAATTCTAGATCAGAGAAGTTACACCAGGAAGAGGGTCCTCATGTGGCTTCCTTGGACAGTGCTGTCCCTCTTGATTGCCACCCAGCAGGCTGTGTTTTCCTATGCCCCCCATAAGCCTACTTCTACTGGGTCTTCAGATCCATCTGTCCATGGACCTTTGCTCCAGGATCTCCCTGTTCTTTAGGTCTGTCGTCCTGACACCAGTAGCTCTGACTGTGGCCTGGGTTGCAGGCAGAGCTGAAGCAAAGCCAGGGAAGTGACAAAAAGGCTGAGCCTTCTGGTGGCCTCCTGGTGGATCTCAGGGTGACCTCTAAGGGTGTGCTATGGACAGGCTGCTGGGGCCTTGCCCAGCCCTAGCACCAGATTTGTAGCAGAGGACAAGGCGTGGTGGTTCTCAGGACTCTAAAGGAAACAGGCTTCAAATTAGCACCCAATTAACGTAATCAAACCCTTCTTTGTTGGCTCAACAGAATAATGGGAAGACCTCACCTGGCTCCCACACCTTTCCCCGTGCATCCTGAACCGTACAAGGAGCATCTGGAGAGGTAGCAGCAGGGTGGCCTGGAGGTGCTTAACAGGTTCGCTGCTGCCTTGCTCCCCCTGATGGCAGGGCGGCCTCACCTCATTCAGCCTCTGTCTGTCCCGTTTGCAACAATGCCAGGGGTTCAGGCTTTGCACGTGTCCTTTTCCCACAGCCACACCTATGTCTTGTCCATGGCCTCTGAGGCGACTTGAGAAGCATTGAACAAATCTATATTCCACCACAGTTCAATTATCGGCTGTAATGGAACCAAAATCGGCCCTCCTGGTCCTCCTACTTTCTACTTCTTCCCAACTTTCCAAGACAAGTAACTGAAAAAACTTACAATGAATGAAACCATTAGGCCTCAAACTGTTAGGAGAAAGAGGCCAAGGATCAGGTATTGAAGAAATGTGGGAGAATATGAAGAGTAAGAAAATGGTTCTAGCAAGGAGCCAAAAGTAAAGTGTTTCTGTGGCCTGGTGCAATACCTAGCCGTAAGCATTGTGATCGTCATGTACAGTGAAACTGGGATATATGTCAAACAAAGCCTTTTGTCGTCTGAAGAAGATAGATCAGCTGGAAAAAGCAGTTATGGTCATTTCCCAGCTTAACAAGGATGGGAAAACCCTTACATTTTTGTGTAAATATCATTGAATAACAAAATGGACAACATCCCCAGAAATAGTTTTACCAAAATGGCCCTGTATAGGAAGAACAATGGTAAAGTATCATTTGGGGCATGTTTCTGTGGGAAGGGAGAGTAATGTATGTTAGAACTGCAGTTCAGCGATTGGCTGGATATTTATTACTGTGGAAATATATCTATTGCTGGTTGGCTTAACTACTTTGTCACACTGGGGAAAACTACCTGGAAGAAAGGTTTATTTTATCTCACACTTTTGTAGATTTCAGTTCAAAGTTAGCGGTGCCTCAGTTACTTTTCTTTTGTTACTGAGACAAAATACCCAACATCCACAGTTAAAAGAGGAAAGGTTTATTTAGCTCACAGTTTGTATAGGTTTCAGTCCCCATGAGGCTTTCGGGTGGACATCTAAACACAAGCCATAACACTTTGACCCTGGCCCCCCAGACTCATGCATGTCCCTTATGCAAAAAAAGTATCGAGTGCATCTCCAAGAGTTGCTAAAGTCCTAATAGTTCCAGCATTGCTGAAAAGGCCATGTCCAAAGTCTCCTCTGAGATTTAAGGAAAATTCTTAGCTGTAAGCCCCTGTACAAATGAAAAGAAAAGTTAAACATTTCCAACATTCAATGGCACAAGATAGACATTTTCATTCCAAAAGTTACAAGCAGGGGGATATAAAGGAATGGGAATAAAGCAAGTCCAAGATCCAGCAGGGAAAACATTAAGTCCTATAGTTCCACATGCAGTACACAAAGAAATCTGTGGCATGATGTGAACTCCAAAGGGCTTGAGTGGCTCTGCCCCTGTAGCATTACAGATACCTGTGGCTCTCACAGCTTCTCTCTTGGGCTGTCCTGCTCCCTCCTTGCAGCTTTCTTCAAATGAGCCATGCTTCTGGTGTCTCCAAATTTCTGGAGTCTTCATGGCACCTTTGGCTTCACACTCACAGCTTCACACACTGTCCTCTCGGGGGCACATTGCTTGGCCTCTTCTGAAATCTGGGGGGAAGCCTTCCTGACTCCACAGCTCTTGCAATCTTCATGCACAAAAACCCAGCACGGTGTGGATGATGCCAAGGTCTGCTGCCAGCTGGAGGCTTCCATCTCTCTTGGCTGTTGGGGTCCAGGGCCTATGCACCAAATCCTGAGGAACAACTTCTCTAGACCACTGCCACTCTGGGACATGGTGCTCTGGAGCATCTTCTCAAAGCAAAGTCTTTCACGTTTGAGATTTTGAAGCCACAAAGGGTAGAGTCCTGCTACTTTTTGTGATGCCCTCAGGCCATCTTTTCTATTCTGTTCCTTCTCCACTATCAAGATCTAAAAAAAAAAAAAAGAAAGAAAAGAAAAAATCTCCTGTGCTCTATCTTTGCAGTCTACACGCTTTACTGGTGGCTCCTTTCTGGCCAAACTTAAAACATTTTAAATAATTCTGCTGGGCTCTTTGCTCTTGATTCTCAACATGGATCTGGCTTAAAGCCCCCAACAATGGCCCTGCCACTGCCTCAACATTAGACTACCTTGAAATTTATTCTGCCAGATTAATTAGTCTGCCGCCCTCAATCTGTCTTAGGTAAAGTCTCTGGACATGAACAAAATGCAGACAATAGGAGAAAATGAAAAGATGGAAATAAAGTGTAAATGGGGAAGGGAGGAGAGGGCAAAGGGAGGGCAGGGATAAGGGGAAAAAATGAAAACCAAGACCTGTCATGTAAAGGTACAAGATCCCGATGATGAATGTAACTGTACTGTATAAACTAAAATGTACCAATAAATTCAATGAGGAAAAAAAGTGCAGACAAACTTTCTGCCAAAGTATAACACATCATCTGGAGTACAATAGCCAATCCAGTCCTTTTTTCCAGCAGAAACCTCTTGAGCCCAGTCTTTACCGGCTTTCTGATCTTCTGATCTCTGATGAAAATCTCCCATTTAGTACAACCTAAGGCATTCCAGATCTAATTTTTCATCCAGTATCTCTGAACCTTTCCCAACTCTTCCCACAAGCCATTCCTAAAGGCTCCTGAACCACATGGTCAGGTATAATCACAGCAACAAACCCACTTCTCTGGTACCAGATTTCTGTGTTAGTTACTTTTCTCTTGTTCCTCCAGCAAATACCCAACACCCAAAGTTAAAGGGAAAAGGGTTTATTTAGCTCACAGTTTGTAAAGGTTTCAGTCCATAGTTGGCTGGCTCCAAGGCTGAATAGCACACGGCAGAGGGGCATCGCAGAGGAAAAACAGTTCATGGCACCCACATGATAGCAAATACATCTTTACAAAATCTTCCCACTCTTTTTATTTTATTCAGAGTACTTAGGGCAGCAGCACTCACATTCCTACTCCTAGTCCCCTTGGGCCTAGCATTGCACTACGAAACAATCACACACTCTAGATCGAGCCAAATCCAAAAAAAAGTCTCACCTAAGACTGCATGAGGCTTTGGGAGACAACTCAAGACAAGCCACAACAGCTGGCTTCAATGCAGGGCTGCGTGGCAGAGGAGCATGGTAGAGGAGAAATAGTCCACAGCATGGCAGGCAGGAAGCAACAAACAATGACTGTTCCTTTCCCTCTTTCCCTTTATATTCCATTCAGGCTACAAGCCCATTGATTGGTGCCTCCCATACCCAGGATGGGTCTCTGCCTCAACCCACACAGCACAGTGTCTGAGTCTGGGGAGAGAGGTGGGAGATGAAGAAAAATGAAAAACAATGAAGAACATCAAGATTATGCTTGAAAGCTGGGACCAGATGGAGCCACAGCCTGTTAGGAGCTACTAACCGCCTAGAGTACAGCGTGCTCTTTGTGTATAGTGTAAGACAAACAGGAAGGGTAACTGGTGTTATGTGGCCAACACTGAATGTAACGTGATTGTCTCATGATCAGGGCATGTTCAGAAAGCCAACAAGGAAGAAGGATACATGATGTAACTGTCTCCCGGGGCTGTGCCATTCAGGGTCTACAATCTCAGCCTACAACCTGGGAGTAGGGAGGAGGTGAAGAATTATGTTCAGGCTCGGCCTGTGGCAGGTCTCCTCGTTATCCACACCCAGCTCTACACTAAACCAATCGGTGGACTCCTTTAATTATCACACACCCTTAATCCATATTCACACACCCTAGATCCAGCCACCTGCAAATAGCCCCATTTATGAGCACATGAGGCTTTGCGAGACATCTAGAATACAAGCCAGAGCACTCATTCAGGGCCTGAAATACCTTGGGAGTCAAAGCAAATATAACCTGAGCTAACAGTGCAAACTCTCGGGCACTGGACGGTACAAGTGAGTGGAGTAGAGGAGAAAGTACATGAGGGGGTTAAGAGCAAGAGCTTGAGAGGCCAGGTCCACACCAACCAAGGACTTGCCATCTTTTTTCTACTTGAAGAAAATGCACACACAGGAGTTCACACGTAAACACACTCTTCTTGGTTCTCCCTACAACATCTGACTCTCTCTCTCAACTCTCGCTTTGGGCAGCCCTGGATGGATTCTTGCTTCCTTCACTGAACATTTCTCTCTGAAGAAATGTTTGCATCCTGAGCAAACCCTCCCACACCAGTGGCCTCTGCAGGCCCCACATGGGTCAAAACCACCTCCACCAATTTCAGAGTCACCTCACTGCCCATATCCTGGTGACTGCCGTCTCCTGCCAAGTCTGTCTCCAGTCTGTCCATTTACCGTCTCCTCCCCGTCTCTCTGCCATCATCCTGTTCCGAGTCTTTCCTTCTGCTTGCTTCACCTGACGTGACACCCCGCATCACGTTCCCACCTCTCTTCTTTCTCCTCCAGTGTGAACTAGGGGGTTCTTCCAAGATGATCTCCCTAAGTCACAGCCCTCATCCTGTCACTCTGAAATGAAAAGTCAAGATAAAATTGTCTCTAGCTAGGTTGGGTTCCCTGGAGACAGACTTTGAGCAAAACAAACGCAAAAAAAAACAAACAAAACAAAAACCTCCACATAGGAAATTAAGTGATACATGTTCTTGGGAGACAGAGCTGTGAAGAAGCAAAGATAGGACGGAGTTGCAGGAGGAGTGGCCCAATTGCGGGGGTACCTGCAGCCTCTGCCAGTGCTATGGGGACCTCACGGGCTGAGAAGGCCTTGAAGCCAAGGTCCAGACATCAGCCAGGCATTGGCCGCAATCTGCCCCCCAGGAATGCACAAACTTGGGCAAAGCAGCTCCCTGAAGCAATGCTCAAATGGATACAGGGCAGCCGGCATTCCCTGCAGCAGGGGATGGCTGTGTCAGCCCTCAGGGGGGCTCCAGGGACCTCACTCTCCACTCTGTTTCCATAGCTTGGCACTCGTGGCCACCTCCCATTCTGCCGTAAGCCCTATACCATTCTGTTCTTTCTGTTCTATTGTAGCAATTCGATCTATCCATCTGCCTAGCTATGCACGCATGCATATATGTATATAGCACATCCATTTTCTGTTGCACCCAAATCCAATTCAGTAACACTAATCTGTTCACAATGCAATACAATTATCATCACTATACATTTCCGAAACTGTTTTTGCCTTTATTTTGTTTTTGTTTCTCATTCTTTTATTAGTATCTGTTGGTTATAAAGATTGACAGGTTTCATTCCCATAGGTTTGTACATATCCATGCCATATTTTGATCATTTCCACAGCACATCCACCCCTCAATAATACAAAATCTTTTATCATTCCCTCCCCGCTTTTTTGGTACCAGGGATCGAATTCAGATCCTTGTGCTTGTGAAGCAGGTGGTGGAACCACTAAGCTAAATCCCCAGCCCCTCATCCCAATTTTTTATCACCCCTATGAGCATTGGGCAGTAACTTCACTCCCCACTCCCAACCCTGGCAACCTCTAATCTGACTCCATGAATTTTCTATTCTAGATATTTCAGTCATGTGTAACAATATAGTATTTGTCTTTTTGTCTTGGGGTTTTTTTTTTCACTTAACATGATATTTTGAAGGTTTTTCAGTGTGGTAGCATGTACCAGAACTCCATTCTTTTTTATAGCTGAGTACCAGTCCATGGTACCAGTATACAACTTATATTAGGGTTCTCTAGAGGAACAGAATCAATATAAAATATATGTATCATTATACAAAGGGATCTACTAGGTAGGTTTACAGAAGCAGAAGAATTCAAAATGATCATCTGTGCCCTGGAGAGCTGGAGGATCTGACAGCAGTTAAACACGGAAGACCTGAAAGCTCACCCCAGAGGCACCAGTGAGAACTCCTGTGGGCAGCCTGGAGACTGCTAGGAAGGCTGAAGAAACAGCAGCCCAATGTCCAAAAGTAGTGCTGAAGACTGGAGCCCCTCCCAAGCAGGGAAGACCTCCTGCTTCTTTCTCTTTCTGTAGTGTCCAAGCTACAAGCCTATTGGTTGGTGTCATTCACATCTGGGGTGGGTCTTCCCCCTGAGTTTGCCCCATCATCCACAACACCCAGAACCTCACTAATCTGTTAGGAAATTTTTGTTCAAGTCAAGCGGACATGTCACAATTCGTGACCACTCTGAGTTTTGTCTTTTCGTTCATTTTTATGGACAATTGGGGCCATTCCACCTTTTGGTTATTGTCAATAATGCTGCAGTGAACATTAAAACACCAATATCTGTTTGAGGCTCAGTTTTCAGATCATTTGGGTTTGCACCAAGGATTGCAATTGCCCACTCTTTCTTGAACACTTAATTTTCTGTTGAACAAACCATTCACGGGCCCTTGAGTACGAACTCATGATTTCCATACCCTGGTGCCCAGAACACACTGATGTCCCCACCTAGAATACTCCTTTTGTCACATCTCGAAATCCTCTCCAGCTGTGGACAGAGCTAACGATATGTTTATGTCCTAATCAGCAGAACCTGTGATGCTACCCTCCCTGGCAAAAGATGTGACTGAACTAAGGATGTTGGGAGCAAGAGCTTATCCTGGATTATCCTGGAAGGCTCCAAACACCATTGCACACGTTCACTCCAGAGGGTGGCGGAGGGAGAGGAGACGGACACACAGGAGAGGGTGCCGTGAGAACGGAGGTGCTGCTGCCCGCTGAGACACACCCAAGGGTTGCCAGCAGCCTCAGAAGCTGGAAGAGGCAAGGGATGGATTCCCCACCGGTGTTTGTGGTGGGGAGCCCAGTTCTGTCACTGCCTGGGGACTTCTGGCCGCCAGGACCATGAGAGAACGCAGTGCTGTTGTGATAAACCACCGCTCCTCGTGTGATTTGTTTATGGCAGCCAGGAAACTAACGCATCACCCTTCAAAGACCTACTCGGGCACCACTCTCCAGTCAACCTGTCCTGACTCCCTCTAGTGGGAAGAGTAGCTGGCTTTTCTAAATTCCACAACTCTGCTTAGGCCTCTTCTTTATAACACTTTCCATGTGCTTTGTAACACAGCTCTAAATGCGGCCACGCAGACTGTAAAATCTCTAACAGGTACCAAGCCTTTTGCCTTAAAGTACTTCATTTAACTCTGTACATTAAGTACTTAGCAGGACCCAGGCTCTGTTCCAGAAACTTAAGCCCTAGCTGTGGAGCACATACATTTTCCAATTTTTATAAATAATTCATTCATTTCATCACCAAATAGTTATTGAGCATTTAATCTGTGCCAGACAATCTTTCGGGTTCTGGGGATAAAATGGCAAATGAAGTAGAGGCCTCTAGCACTTCACATCCTCCAGATAGGCTTTGTTCCCAGGAGGGAGGCAGAAAATAAGCACATATCTATACAGCAGTGAGCTGCATAGGGACCTTTAGCTGACAGTGGCCCACGTGTATAATGGCGGCAGGCCCCAGAGATCACAATGGGGCCATAAAACTCCTACTGCCCTGTGACATCATAGCCAGGTAATGGAGTGCAACCCATCTCTCGGGGGGGGGGGATCGCTATGCTGGTGTAAACGACACACTTCACAGCCCCGCACATGAAAGTATTGCACAGGCCTGGCCTGGTGGCTCACGAGTGTGATTTCAGGCAGGAAGATTGCAAATCTGAGGCCACTCTGGACTGCGTAGTGTGTTCAAGGCCAGCCTGGACCACCTAGTGAGACTGTGTCTCAAACAAGCAAAAAAAAAAATAGAAGAGGGAAAAAAGGATTCCACACACCATTGTTAGAGCATGTGTTACTTAATAGTGATAATAAATGACTATATTACCCGTTCATGTACTTACTATGCTGTACTCATGCATTGTTATTTTAGTCTGTAGTCCTTGTACTTATAGAAAATGTTTACTATAGGTCATTCCACATGTTATGCAGGCAATGGTCTCATGCATCTTATGTTGACTATATCTCCTGATTGCATTTTTTTCTCTTGTACTTGACCCAATCTCCTGTTTCTGTTTATTGTTTTATTGATCAGGTCCCTGAATGAATCTCTGCTATTTGCATACATGTATCACATAGCCTAGGTGTGCAGTAGGCCACCCTATCCAGGCTGAGTGTGTACACTCTGTCACAATCACATGGGGACAGAGTTGCCTAAGGGTGCATTGTACAGAATGTGTCTCTGTTAAGTGACACACGACCATATATTTCATGCTGGAAAATGATAGATGTTATAAATAATTTCAGAGGTAGTGTATGTAAAAAGGAGAAAAAAGTAGAAGCTCATCTTAGCAGCATCAAACCCAATTCCACTGTCCCCAGAAGTCATCAGGGCTAACAATGTCCATCCTGTGCATCTCTTCCCTGTGCATTCACATATTCCACGCAAAGCCCCCGTGCAGCTATTTGTTCTGCAGAGACAGAATCACACGTTCATCGCCCTGACACTTGACTTAGAATTTCACACAGAGTTAAATGCCTGTTCCACTTGCACACGGTAGAGTTTGACCACTGCTGAGTTTCTCAAAAGTCCCACCATGCCAAGCATCAGGGTAAGGTCCGAAGTCAGCAGCTGCTCCTTGGCTTCCTCTTGTATGGGGTGTGTGCTCTCTGTACTTGTAGAGGGGAGGTGTGAAGAGGGCACTGCTCGCCAGCCACGCAGAGGGCTGGGTGATGTCTCCCCAGGGTGCTGAGAGTTCCTTGTGTAGCATCCTTTTGCCCCCAGCTCCAGCAATCCATCACGTCACTCTTCTTGGAGCTCCTGAGTACTCGGAGGCTGCACACCAGATTTTGGAACAGCCCCTCACTGGATTCCACACTTGGTCTGAATGGCAGTTTCAGTTCCTCAACAGACAATGACTGAGGAGACTTATATACCAGTCAGTGTGCTGGACCCTGGCCACATCTACCTCCAGAATCATTCCAGGAATGAAACTAAGTGGGTCCAGGACCCTGCATGTCACCTGCCACCTGTCTCCATCTGTCCTGGGCAGACCTGGGAAGGAAGGGATAGCTCTGTTGTCTGCTCCTGCTGTGACAATGGCATGCATGGATAAGTGGACGTTTTTCCTTCTCTACCAAGTGCAGCTCTGTTCTCTCTTCTGCTCTACCCAGCAGCAGCCTCTCTGACTTCATCGTGTGTGTGTGTGTGTGTGTGTGTGTGTGCGTGTGTGCATGTGTGTGCACATGCATGGAGTCTCCATACGTCCCATGTTATCACACACACAGTGAGATGCAAAGACAAAGTCCTGAGAAGTCACCAAGTAGAAAGGGACACCCAAAAAGTATTTATCTGTCTCCAGGAAGCCTGTGTCTAAGTCACGGACAATAGCTGGGTGTTTTCCAGCTTTTAAATCTCCTTGAGGAAATTGGAACATGACGGATTTTATCCTGGACCAAATTTCAAAATACATTTCTGCAGACAAATTGACTTCCTAGTTGTGTCACCTGACTCACTGCTAAACCACACTGTCTCCTTCCATTGACCACATCCCCCGCCCCCCAGTAAGAGACTTGGCTTCCCTGTCACTGCTGAAAAAAATTTTTCAACTTTTCTTCCAGCTCATTCTTCGCATAAGAATTATTAAGATTAGATGTTTGACAATGCAATTTTGAAAGAAGTACAAGTCACTTTAAAGACGTATCGGACATTTTGTGCAGTTTTTATTTTCCCATTCTCCCAGTGTTTCCCCCCCACCCTTTTTCTCTTGTGCAAAGTGGAGCTGCGCAATCCAGCCGATGGGCTCCTGACTCAGCGGAGCTGTTTCTCATTACTGAACATCTAGAAGTAGTTCCAGACAACTGCTCAGCATTATGTTCCCTCCACCAAAACCTGAGAGACAGAATTCTTGGTTACAAAACGCTAACGTTAAGGGTTGAAAGACAACTTCCATTATAACCTCCTGTTTTCACTCACTTATAATTGTCCAAAAATTGTCCTTTTGCTCCAAATCATTCCATGCTCTGTTTCCACCCTAGGGATGAAATTGCTTGGAAAGTCTGAACAAAAGTGGTTTCGCCAGTTTGGAATCAGGCAGCTTGGGGGAGCACATCCTTCTTTAGCTTAAAAAAAAAAAGCAAATAATGTACATCTCTGGCTATGGACAGTCCCAATGGAACCTGGCCTGTATCGTGTTGGCTCCCTCATGTGGGTGGTCAGCTTTATCCAAGGGAGGAAGCATCTGTGAATGGAGCAAAAATCGAGAATTTCAGGCAAGAAATCAGAAGCAGTGATAGCATGGATTTGTGCTTTCTGGCCTCCCGGAGCTCTGGGCAGGGAGGGTCTTATGATCTATCATCTGCAGAGCGAAGGCTGCCGTCTATTCCTGGGAGGGCAGTAGTTAATAGTTCGTGATTTAAATTAAGGCATTCTTGAATTTGGGTTTTGCTCATGACTAGGTACAATGATGATGAATTCAGTTAAATAACTAATTAAGCTAAAAAACATCCCTGTGCTTTATCATTAGAATGTCTTGAGGATAAAAAACAGTGATGAGGGAGGTATATACGAGATGCTTGGCATGGTGTCTGGGTGTCTGGCATCTGTGTGTGTGTGTGTGTGTGTGTAGGTCACCTGGTGACATAGCAGTAGTCACAGAGAAAGACACCCCCATAAGTGGCTGCATACAATAGACCAACGTGGGTTAAAGATCAGTGAACCAGGGGCTAATTGTGTTGTCTCCTTGGTGTTTTACCTTCCGAGATCCCCGTGCACCTGTCAGTCTAGGAATCCATCCCTTCCTATTCTATGTCCTTGTGGGTCAGGTAGCACTGTCCCTCCAGGTGTATCTGGGACCTGGTTCCAACAATCTGAACTTGTGAACATCTGTTCCAGGGTTTCTGCTGGAATATGGGCGGGGTGGAGCTCTCTTCCCTCCTGGGCTGGGACCACTGCAGAGCTCTGGGTGGTCATCTGTGGTCACGCTTGCCAGGAACATCTCTGACAAAGAGAAGAGTAGAGCCAAGACGCAGCAGGAATCCTGAAGGCACCCTCCAAGCACCAGGCCCCACTGCTCCTGGAACCAGCCCTGCCTTTAGACTCATCAGTTATATAAAATCCCTTGAACTGACTTGAAGTGAATCTCTGCTATGTACAGTAATTCCTTTTGGGACAGAAGCTGAAGGCTAATGAATTGCCCCAGCAGTGAAGTAGCCACTCTTCATGGAGCGCTTAGAAGACACGTATCCTCTCACCTGGTGACACCTTTGGATAAGTCTCTTGGTTCTCAGGGTCTCGGGACCCCCACGACTAAATCAGGCAGGTGTAAAAAGTGGTCACCGAAGCACCAACATCCCGAGAGACTGTGGGCAGGAGGTCACAGTCTGTATTTCAGTTTTCAGTGACAAGAGAAAAATCAAAACTGATAAGTATGAGTTTGGACTCTAGAGTCAGACACACTCTAGCAACTGGTTTTTGAATTCTCATTCCACTCTTTGCTATGTGACCTTGGGCAAGTTACTCAACATCTCTGGGCCTCTTCCTCGCCAACTGTAATAGGAAGATACTAAGATTATGCAATGAAAACTGCTACACTTTTGTCTTCCTAATCTTGCATTCCCATTTCAGCCCAAAGAGCAGCTTCTCTACTGGAGCTGCAAGTACCAAAGAAACCCTTCGGCTTCTCTCCCCAGCCAATCTCTTGTCCTGAGGCAGAAAGGGACTGGTGAGCATGGACTCAGTCGTGACTCACTCAGCCAAGGGGGTGGCACATGAGAAAGACCGGACCTGCTGCTGGCCCTGCGAGGGTTAGAGGTCAGTGAAAGAGGAGCTCTCCTGGATCAGGACGCTCTGGCCACAGGAAGGCCCCAGGCTCTAGCTCCTCACCTGGGAAGGTAGGAGGACCAAGCCAGCAGCAGGGTAGCCTGGATATCTTAACCCAGGAGGGAAGCAGTCGGCAGCCAGCCCTGATCTCCAGCCAGTTCATCTCTCATGAAGCCAATGCTTTTGTCCCTACTTGGCTCCTGGAGTCTGTTGTTAGGATAATGAGAAAATGATTCTGGGATGTCAGGACAAAGACGGTTTCTCCAATAAGACTACAAAATTGTAAACCACAAAGTGAGAAATGGGTGGATTTGACCACATCAAAATCAAAGATTCTGCTCAGGTTAATAGAAGTTTCCCATTAGGAGAAACTCCTTGTAATATCTGTAGCTTGCAAAGGCTCAATATATAAAATATTCAAGGAACTCCTACCAATCAGTAAGACAATATACATATTCAGGCTGCTGTATCAGCACCGTGGCCCGGTAGCTTATAAACAAAGAGAAATTTCTCCCAGTTTTTAAGGCCAGGACATCCAAGGTCAAAGCATTGGCAGGCCTGGTGTCTGAGAGGAACTGTTTCCCAGCTCGCTGCATACTTGGATCTCCTAGGAGTCTCTCTTATAAGGACACAAATCCCATTCATGAGGAAAGGGTGCTTCCACAGTCCGAATCACCTCCTAAACCATCGCCTTGGGGTTAGGAGTTCAACATATGACTTCCAAGGGGAGCACAAAACATTCAGTGGACTGCGATATACATTAGATATTGGTCCAGAAGAGAGCACAATACCCCATTCTGGTTCAGGCTTAATTTCAGTTATTTCAAGATAAGTAACCAAGCAAAAATAAGAAGTCTGAAAGGCTAATCAGAACACATGAGGAGAGCTCAGTTTTCTAATAACAGAAAGGCAAATCAGAGAAAGACATCACTGACAAAATTAGATGTTTGAACTACACTGAATGCTAAGAAGGACAGGACTCCATGCTGATGGTAATTAATGTAATACAGATAACAGTGTGCACATGTGCATGTTTACGTACATGTAGGCAAATATGGTGAGGGCACTGTGGAATTATTAGTGTAATTGAATATGCGAATATTAGAATTAGGCAAGTCTTACTCCTGAGTGTAAGCCCGGAAAAATTCCCAAACGGGAATATAAGCAGACAGGCAAGAATCCCTAGCAATGTGAAGAATTTTAGGCCACCAATATGTTTACCGGAATATTGCACAGCAACAGAAAAAGATCTGGCTGGAGTTACATAGGGCATCACTGATGCATCTCAAAGCATAGTACTGAGAAGAATAAAGAAGATGAATTACATGACATTGACAACAAAATAATGCACGTTTTAACAACACAAAATATACTACGCAATTTCCATGAATGTCATACGTAGAGATAAATATGTGTAAGGTAGACTTTTCAAGAGCCTACTAAAAAGCAGGCACCTTTAGGGGACATTTGAATGAGAAATAGCAAATGAAGAAAAAATAAAGTTAAACTGGGCGTGGTGGCGCAAGCCTATAATCCCAGCACTCGGGAGGCTGAGGCAGGAGGATTGCTGTGAGTTCAAGACCAGCCTGGGCTACATAGTGAGTTCCAGGTCAGTCTCAACAACATAGTGAGACCCTGTCACAAAAAAAACAAAAAGTAAAAAATAAATCAAAATAAAGTTTGAAAAAGCTGCATTGAATGGTCTACTGTTTCCAGATAAGAGGGATTAAACTCAATTCTGGTCTCCCCGGACAGACACGGTCTTTAGAAATGCAACGGTTAATACCACTAAGCCCACAGCAGGTGTCCAATTAATAATTTAATAGTTTTAAAGCAGTGTGTTTGATTCTTCAGATTCTGGAATTTCTAATAAAAACGGACTCTGTTTTCTGTGGAACCCGTGCACACAGCTCCGGGTGATCCCCCGCCTTCGGGAGAAACCAACGAGTAGAATTTCAGGCACTCTCGAAAAGACATCACTGAGTCCAGCAGTGAGAAGGAATTTGACAGAACATTCGCCCAGACTCGGTTTTACAGAGGACTCTGGAGCCCCGTGAGGTCCAAGACCTGCTCAGAGCCAGACGCCCGGCCCGGTGGGAGCCGAGGAGGACCCGGGCCTCTACCTCCCCGCGCTCTGCTCTTTGGACCAGGTGCCCTGGCACCAGCATTGCTACTTCTAATTGTGCTGCCACTGCCTGCGGCGTGGAACGTCCAGATCCCGTGCTTTCACCCACTGCACCACGACTTTCTCATGCTTGGCCTTTGCAGGAAACGAAAAAACGGACTCAAATTTTCCCAAGAGCACAGTACCCGCAGCTGGTGAGGCGGCTAGCAGGTGAGGAGGACCTGCGCTTTCCCGGCCTCAGCGGAGTGCCTGCACCTTCTCTGTCCTTTCCCGGGGCGATAACTCTCTGGTTTCCTCGGAGTCAAACCAACGCCCCTGCACCGCAACGCCCAGGCAGGAGGGTGCGACGCCCTGCGCTGGCAGCAGAGGGCGCGCCTGCCCAGCGTCCGTTTAGGGAAGGGCGAGTCGGTTGCCAGTTTTGCCCTCAGCTGCACCACGGAGAGCCTCGCTTGGGGAGCCTGGCCGAGGGCCAGTTCCTCTGTGGTCTGTGGTCAGGGATGGCTGTGTGCTTCAGCGCCGTCACGGGACACATTTCCATGGAGTTTTCCAGGGAGGAGGGCGAAGGCTGCTGCTTGCTCCTTGGCTGGAAAAGCGTTCGGGTCTCCAATTGTCTTCACATGCTCGCAGAGGCCCTTTCCCAGATGGGGTCGCCCTTCCCTGCCTGCGGCGAAAAGGGAGGTTTCCGCTTCCGCTCTCCCCTTGAGCCACTCCAGGAAAGCTCTAAGTGAATCCCACCACCCACGGGGGCCTCCTCTTTCTCCTGGAGGGAAGGCGCTTTTGGTTTACTTGAAACCTTGAGGCTCTTTAAGGAGGATCCTTCAGAACCTGAGCCCATTGTTTGAATTATTTAGAGATGGTAGCAACTTATCACTCCTTGAGGGAAGATCTGATTTTTGGAAATGGTCAAACAACGTCTGCCTAAAATCTGCTAAATGATGTAGGAAGTAAAGCTTGGAATGTCCAAGTACCACCTCAGGGCCGGTGTCTAGAGGAGTCTGGGCAAGCGGGAGTGGTATTTGGAGCTGCGCCATGTGGGAGCTGTACGTATTGTTACTTCGTGAATTTTCAATATAGAGTTATGAGATCATGTTTTAGGTGGCCTCTAAACCAGCTCTGAAGACAAAATCCAAAGGAGAACTAGCCAAAGAAAATACCACAAGCTATTTCACCACAAGGTAAAAACTTCTAAAGGAGATTTAGCTGTTGATTGGCCAAGTTCCACTTTTATTAAAAAGTATCTTTCTTATTATTTTATATTTGGTCCTTCGTATATACCAGCTTTTCAATTTACAGATCTTTCTTGGGCACAAAATAAAGGCCCAAGTCTTGAGTTCCCACAGCACCTGCCCTGCATCAGAATGCCCCATACCCACCACCACGGTGTCCTGGACCAGCTGTTGAAAGGCTGGAGTCTTCATTTCCTCATCTTTAAAATGGATGCTTCATACCTGCATGCAAATATCGTGTCCAAAATATAAATGAAAAAATGAATGAGGATAACAACAGTTCCCTGCTACCAAGCCAGGCTGTAATCCCAGACTTCTACGTCTTCTGTAAACTGAAATGCTATAGACACATCATTTCGTAGCAGCCCTTCTGCTTTCTTCACTCCCTGTCTTCCCCAAAAACAAAGTGCATGCTTCTCCTTTCTCGGGTCTGCCCACCATGCCCAGGGAAAGTAAGCTGGCCAACTGCAGACCTCATGCCTTCTGCTAACAGTCTGGTTCCCTGGCTTCTGGCTCCTGGCTTGCAGTAGAACCACACTTCTGGACTGCCACAGTGGACTGCCATCTGTGGGGACTGAAACCAGAGGCATCAACTGTGCCAAGGATTTGTTGAATGCCAGCTTGGGCCTGGGTGCCCTACTTGGAGCCATTGCAGAGACAGAGCTAAATTGGACATGATCTCTATATTGAGGAGTTTACAAATCATGCTGGTAGTGTCTATACCTAGTCTCTAATGGAACACCCGGCGCTCGCTGTGTTCAAACAGAAGCACAAAATAATGGTAAAAACTCCAGAGATGGAGCGCTCAGGATAGCTTTATAGAGCTGTGGCGAGCTGAGTGGGCAGGACTTGGACAGGTCCGGCTGGTGAAGGAGTCATGCCAGGCAGAGGAGAAAATCCAAGCAGAGATACAGCCAGATATTCGGAGAAGTAGCTCAGCTGGCTGGAGGTGAGCGGGCCACTGGCTGTATTAAAGAGAAAACTGGGGCTTCTCTAGAGCCAGCTGCCAACAATCTTGGCTGCTGTTATGACTTAGATCTAAAATGGCCACAGAAGCCTCGTGTTTGGAAAGGACTAGATTATGGGGGTGTGCAGTTGACTTGTTAGAAGGTGAAGTCTGGTCAAACGAGGTAGGACCCTGGGGTATGACCTAGAAGGGTTGCATCTCCCTCCCCAACCCCACCCTTCAAGCTCTACTTCCTGGCCGCCGTGATGTGAGCGGCTTTCCTCTGTAGACCCTTCTGCCATGCTGCTGGTCGAGTAAGACTGAAACTTCTGAAACATGAGCTAAAAGTAAACTACTCCTCCTTTAAGCTGTGGGTGTCAGGTATCGTGTCCCATTGACGAGGAAGTGACTAAAACAGTTGCCACGCTGCAAGCCTGGGATTATCTCAGAGGCAACATTCGGTCATTATGCTACATTTGGGCTGCGGGCTCAGACGGGTCATCTTGGCTCATCTGAGGGGAGCAATAAGGGCTGCTGCCCCGGCTGAAGGGCCGGTGACCAAGGAAGGCAAAGTCCAAGCAGGGTACACCTGGGACCCCCGCTTGTCCTGGAACAACTGGTACTAAGCAGCATCCAAAGTCTGAAGAATACAAACAGGAGAAGGCGTCACTGTTATTCCACCTCAGCCTTTGAGTAGCTCTACGGTGCCCCCTCTGCTTGCCTCAGACAGCAATTCCATCAAAGCTCACAGCAATGCATCCTGGTAATTAAAAAGTCCAGCCCAACCCAAGGTCCCTCTCGTCCTTTGGTGGCAAACAAGTCTGTGTGTCTCTGCTGCAGGGGGCGCCAGGCCCCAGCCCCTCTGTCAGGTTGGCACCCATGCCCACCCTATGCCAGGGGGACGTGGAAAGCTACCGGTCTGCTCACCGACCTTCCTTACTCTGAGGAACTCTCCTCAGAAATTTTACGCTTCTGGGGTGACAGGCCCAAGAAAAGTGAGCGGCCAACAGTCCCAAAACCAGCTCATCTACCTTACTAATTCCCCTGTGGCTGCATCTTGTAGCTCCTGATGACCTCGCTTTGGGGTTTTTAGTTGAAATTCCAAAAGCAATATGAAAATCTCCCTGGCTACTTTATTGCCTTAGTGGTGCTTTATAGCAGAATTTTTCAACCTCAGCAGGGTTGACAGTTGATGTTGGGTCACTGCTTCTTGTGGGTGTGTCCTGTGAAGGTGAAGGGTAGGGACTGGAAAGCTTGCTCCCCGGTGACACGGCTTGATAGACAAAAGGAACTCATTAACAACTTTTGAGAAAGTAACATAAAATTATCACCAAATATAGACAGCTAGAGTGGTGCATGCCTATAATTCCAGCACTCTGGGATGCTGAGGCAGGAGCATGTCAAGTTTGAGCCTAGCCTGAGTAGTTGAAGGACTTCGTGAGACTTTGTTTCAAAATAGAAACTTTACAAGCTCCCAACAATGAATGTAACTGTACTGTATCCCTAAAATGTACCAATAAACCCAATTAAAGCTGAAAAAAAATAGAAACTTTAAAAAGGAGTGGGGCTCAGTGAAGGCCCTGAGTTCAATCCCCAGTATCAAATTGATTAATTCCCCAAGTAGCATTTGACTGATTTTCCTGAATGATATGAAAAGGAGAGTTCAAAGCCAAGAAATGTTCACGGTGAAAATAACATCTATTTAATCATCCTCAAGAGTCCACAAAGTGAAGTCACGGGACTGTGTCCTCTGACCTCCATACCAGCTGTCTAAGGAAGGTAGAGACAGTGTTTCTGGTGGGTTGTAATCAGAGGACCGTGGCAGATGTGTAGGAGTGTGGGAAGAAAATCTAGCCATGGGAAAGGGAGCTTTTCCATCGGACCCAGAACTCTTTCTTCTCAGGACAGGAATCCTGAGACAACTATTTAGATCCATAACAATGAATGTGGTACTAAAGTTAATCCAGTGAGCACATTGTGTGCTCCTGTGTTGCATAGATCATCTCATTTAATTCTCTCAAGTAGCTTTAGTGAATGAGTTTTCAGAGGTTAAGTCAGGCACCCAAAGATCACTTGGGGACCAGATGGAGATTTAATCAAGGACAGCTGGGCTGGGGATTTAACTCAGTGGTGCCACCGCCAGCCTCACAAGCACAAGGTCCCAAGTTTGATCCCCAGTACGGGGGGTGGGGAGGGAGGACGGCTGAGCTGACTCCAAACCCTGTTATAACCATGCCTCTCTCCTAAACTAGTTTCTCCCAGATTCGGCTCCAAAGATGGCTGTGTAGTCCCATAATCCTCTGTACATGTATGGTCTCACCACCTGAAGAAGCCCTTCGACTACCAGCACCATTGGGGAAATGTGATCATTTATTGCCATTTTTCTGCTGTCTTAGTCACTTTCTTCCTTGCTGAGACCTCATAACCAACACCAGCAACTTAAAAGAGGAAAGGTTCATTCTGAGTCGTGGTTACCATTGTGGCTCCAAGATAGACACGGTATGTGAGAAGGGCAGAGCAGAGGAAAGAAAGCTGCTCACATCATGGCCACCAGGAAGCAGAGAGAGAGGTGAGGAGCTGGGAAGGAAGACAGCTCCTTCCAGGTCATGCCCGCAGTGGTCCACCTCCTCCAACCAGGCTCCACCTCCCAGCAGCAAGTCAGCTCTAGTGTCCTCATGAGTCAGTCACCTTCCAAAAGCCTCAGCCATAAGCACATGAGGCCTTTGGGGATTATTCTTTTATTCAAATCATAGTCTTCCACCCTTGACCCCCAAAAGACTCATGTGCATCTCTTTATGCAAAATACATTTGATCCTTCTCTAAGAGTTGCCAAAGTACTAAACGTTCCAGGGTTGCTAAAAAGTCTAAAAGTCTCTTCTGAGACTTTTTCAAGGCAAACTCTTAGCTGTGAGCTCTTCTAAAAATAAAAAGAAAGTTAAATATTGCCAGTCTACCAATGGCACAAGGTAAACATCCCATTTCCACAAGGGAAGAATGGAGAATAGAAAGAAATCAGACCAAAGCGAGACTGAACCGAGCCAGGCAAACATTAAATCCTATAGTTCCACGCCTAGCACCCAGGGTAAGTTGTGGTGAGACATGAATGTCAAAGGGCTCGGTGGGCTTTCCCATCCACCGCTGCCAGTTGCAGCCCTCATGGCTTCTCTCTCACCTACAGCCTGTGGACTTCCCCAGATGGTTCACATTTCTGACTTTTCAAACTTCCTGGGGTCTCCCCTGAACTTTCAGCTTCATTCTCACAGTTACATGCACTGCCCTCTCAAGAGCACACAGCCTTCCCTCCCAAGCCTTCTTATGACGTCTTGGTAGAAGCTTCCCCGACCCAACAAATCTTGCATTCTGCATGTCTATAAAACCAGTACCATGTGGATAATACTGTCCCCTGTCAGCTCAAGCAATACCGGAGACCCCTTGGATCATGTTTGCAGCAGCTTCTGAGTGCCTGAATGGCTGAGCACTGTGAAACAAATCCAAGCAAATCAATTCCCTGGGTGGCCCTTCTTGAGCACAGTGCCCCAGGGCTCTCTACTCAACTGCAACCTTTACAGCTTTGTGCCCTTGAGTCTTCTATGAGTATATTCTTGTGGATTCTTCACATGTCTACAAGGCATCTTTCCTATTGTCCTGATGTAAAGTTATTTGACTCCTTTTTAATGCTCTTCTTTTTAGCAACCAAGGACTTCTTGGCCAAAACTTTATAAGCCCCAGCTTTACAGGCCCCAATTTTACATGCTGCAAATTTTCTGCTCTACTTCTCATGGTAAACATGCCTAAAACCTGCCAGCAGTGCCATGCCACAGCATCAACACTGGGATGCCTTGAAATTTCTTCCACTAGATTATTAGTCAACCATCCTAATCTCAGTCTCCTACAAAGTTTCAGGACACAGGCAAAATGTAGATAAACTTTCTCTCAGAACACAACATATATGATCCTGAGCTCAACTTCCACTGAAACCATTATTCACAGCTCAAACCTCCCAAACCTTTTATCAGTTTTCTGGCCTTCTGAGCTCCACCCAAAATCTCACATCCGTCTTGGGGTACAGAACTCTAGGACTTCTTCAGCTGGCACCACCAAACCTTTCCAGATTCCTCCCATGAGTCACTTTGAAAGGCTTCCAAACGATGTGATCAGGTACATTCATGGCGACAACCCTACTCTTATTACCAACATCTGTCTTAGTCCCTTTCCTCATTAGTGAAACGAAATACCTGACACTCACACCCTAAAGAAGTGTGTTTTGGTTCATGGTTATAGTCCAGTGGGCTCCAAGACAGAAATTGTATGTCAGAAGAGCATGGGCAGAGGAAAAGCTGAGCTCTTCATGGTGGGCATGGTGGCAGGGGAGAGAGAGAGACAGAGAGAGACAGAGAGAGAGAGAGACAGAGAGAGAGAGAGAGAGAGAGAGAGATTGGAGCTGGACAGGGAAATAGACCACTCCAGGTTATGCCCCTGTGATTTACCCCTTCTAGCCGGAGCCTGCTTTCTCATAGCAAGCCAGCTACATCATCCCGGTGATTCAGTCACCTTCCAAAAGGCCCTCTATGAGTGCATGAGGCCTTTGAGGGGCATTCTCGATCCAAACCATGACAACTGCAGAATATACAGCCTAGAGGATGAGCATTAAAACCAAACCAGAAATCAGAATGTCTTGAATCCCTGTATAGTCTGTTGAATGAACTAGGCCAGGCTGTGGAGCAAAATATTCTAGTAATCTCCAAAACTAAAAATTACATTTGCACTACAGTCTCATTCTTCAGAATAAAAGGAAGTAATATATGTTTGCCTCTGTTTAGCACCAGTCATTGTGCTAAGAACTTGCCTCTCGGGATCCCTCCTGGGGATCCTTGGTGCAGGGGGTATAATTACGCATTTTACTGTCTAGGCAGTTGAGGCTCTGGAAGGTTCACGTCCATCACAAATGACCAAGGTGGGACTCAGATATAAATTCATCTTATGCCGATGTGCAAGCTCCCACCCTTACTTTCGTGGCTTTTTTGTATTTGTGTTATTATGTGACTTTAAGAAAAAGAAAGAAAGGGAAGAAATGGAAGGCAGAGAGGTTGGGCAGCTTTACCACCCTGAGAGACCTCCTACGCAGGGGCCAGGCTCCAGCCGTTAGCCTAGAACCCACGGACTCTTCACCCTGTAGCCAGAGGTCCACATTTCAACAGGACACGGGGCTCTGTTTGATCGTCTGTGTAACACGTCCTGCTGGACGCTGTGGAGCTGTGGGGCTCAGGACACTCGCCAGTGTCCTCCACAGAGCTGGAATGGCCGGGCAGGGGGGTGCATGAGGGAGGAAGCTGTCATGGCTGCAGGGGACCAGGGAGCAAAGTCACTCTACCTGGGGCTGAACATCCCCTCAGTTGCCCAGCTGGGGGTGGGAGGGGGATGAGGTCAGCATGGAGGTGGCCTTTGGGCTCTGAACATTACAGGCTGGCCTGTAAAGAGAGACCTCAGCTCAGGGAGGCACCGTGCCAGTGGCTCTGGGAGACACAGGGCCCGGTGACAGTGCAGACCCATGCCCGGCCTGGAACATCCGGTGTGTACTGTGCGTGGGGAAAAAGGGTCCCATGAGGGAGACACCCAAGCCTGGAAGGAGACCCCAGTTCCCCAGTAGTGGTGAGCAGCGAGTCTCCCTGGAAGCCAGGGTGACTTCCTGGCGGCCGAGGGAAGGGGTCAGGGAGCTTACAGTGGAATTCTGCTCTCCAGCTTCAAGCGCATGGGTCACAGCAAATGCCCTCAAAAATGAAAAGGAAAAAAGCAGCAGAAATAAGGTTTTCATCCAGTGGATTTCTGTCTGGGACAGTTTTCCTGACTTTTCAAATTGATCGGCTTGAGCGATGTCTAGGCAGCTAGTAGAGCGCACTCTGGGTGTGTCTGCGTGGTCAGGCCTCCGTGGGCACCGTGCCCGGTCCCTGGTCCTTTCCTCTCGTGCCTGTCTAACCTGCTGTGCTTCCCGGCTGGCTTGCACCACCACAGCCTCTCACTGCGATGCTTCCGCCTTGGCGCCATTGACTGGACTGGAACCTCTGAAGCCGCGGGCCGAGTACGTCTCTCCTCTAAGTGGCAGGTGTCAGATATTTTGCCTCTGCAATGGCAAAGCTGACAGATACAATGTCCAAGGCTTAGAGACCTCTCGCCTTTCCCAGGGACAAAGCAATTTTAGCCTCTCCACAATTGAGTGATCACTGATGAGTGCATTGGGATTGGATTAAACCTCGGGGTTTGCCGAGGGAACAAGTGGTCGCTGTCGAATGACTGTCACCCCCTGTCCCCCCGAGGGAATTATTCTCCGTTGTGTGGACCCAACTCAACAGCACTCACTACTGTGTGCCTGTGGTGTGCCAGGACCTGGATTAGCTTCTGGTGGTACAGAGAAGGGAAACATACCCACAACCTTACTGGTGCTATGTAAATCGTGGTATAGACTTGTGTATCTGTTAAGCTTTACCCTGCAGATGGCAGGAGGTCTCGTGAAGATAATGGGCTGTAGAGGTTGGCCGTGGGAGACTCAGTCTCCACCTTCAAACGGCTCACTCCCTAACCAAAGAAAGGGCTTCAGGCCAATACGTGAACCTGGAGGGCCAAGGCTGTGTTCCAGATGTCCTCTTTGCCACAGGAGGACAAGCTATCCTGGGCCACATCAGGATGGGAAATGAACTTTACATGCTCCAGTCTTTCGGCAAAACTCTCTGGTTAACGACAGAGCATCCATTCCTTGGTCATCCCGGCCCGCCAACTCCCAGGAATCAAGAGGCCGTCTTCGGCTCTGCTATGCAATCACTCCCAACCGGAGCAAGGCTCTTTCTGCTCATTATTCTCAGGAAGGGAAAAATAACAACAAAAGTAAGAAGCCAAGCTGACTCCGAAAGACTGTCTCTTCCCTGTCTCCTCAGGAGCTGCCTTGGGACAGCGCCGACTATGCCCTGGAGCCCCACAGAGATCCAGGTGTCTGGCCGAATCGCAGTGCCAGCACCCCGCTCCCACCCGGGAGAACCTCGCCACTGCACAATAACACACCCCACGCTCAACAGTGCCAAGATCATCTTTATTATTTTATTCTGTTTGCTTTCGGCAAGTGAAAAAATAATTTAAACCAGCTCTATGTACAGAGGCCTGGTGAGTTTCCCCAAGAACTTCCAGAAAGACCTCAGCCCCTTAGATTGCAAAGAAAGGTTGCCTTTAACATCTGTACAAAACTCCACCTATAAAAGTCTCACGTGTAGAAAGCGTTTCTTTATTTTAAGCATCACATTTTGGGGATGGGGGTGTGGGGTCGGGTGAGAAGTGGAGGAACTTGTGCAGGGTGGGGCTCCACACACCTGCCCAGGTGGGGGGGCGTTCAGGTGATCTGCAGCGGGGTCTCCAGCATCTCCATTAGGAAGGTGTCAATGGGGGTGTCCCCGATGAGCTTGAAGAAGAAGAGGTGCTCTAGGCATTTCAGGCCGATGGAGCGCAGAGCGGGGAGGCGGAGCAGCAGCTTGGCAAACCTGCAAGGAGGCAGAGGGCACAGTGACCAGGGCAGGGAGACCAGAGGGCAAGGGTGACGGGCAGGGCTCCTGGAGGCACCATCTGGCGGGAGGCGGCTGCGCAGTCTTCTCCGCCCAGCTGTGCTAGGAAAGCCCGGAAGTGGTGGGGGGGGGCCGCTGCTGCAAGAACAGGCCGGAGGGCTCGTTAGCCTTAGCCGCAGAAGCAGGGTCCCTGCCCTCCTGAGGACTTCCGTGGCACGGAGGATGGAGGCAGAACTAGACCACAGCACCACCCGCCCCTCACGGGCGTAGACACAGGACTGACCCTGCCTCACCCGCGCACGTTTACCCACCCGGGGACTTGCGGCCTTGAAGGTGCCCTGCTGTGTGTGCGAGAGAATGTGCGTGTGAGTCTGTGCCCTCCTGAGTTTGGGTTTCTGCTCTGTGACTGAGAGGACTTGGCCGCCATGAGGTGCACTTCTACGGAGTGTCCACGGAGAGGCAGCACTTCACCACTGAGAAAAGCGCCTGGACCCGTGGTACCAGAGCCCCTTTCAACAAGATTGTGCAACCAATAGGTGACCGCCTTCGCATACTCTCCTGCCTGCTGGAGCCAAGCAACACCCTGGGGCATCTGCTGAGCCCCCCGGGAACGCTCGGTCAGAGCGCCCACCCTGTCCGGACGCAGGGGATCGCTCTGCCCACTCCCTGACCTAAGACAGTGAGAACCGGCAAAGCCCAGGACCACCGCAGGCCTCTTCCACAAAGAGGCAACTTCCAAAGTTTTCAAAGTGAGACTCTAAGGAAAATCCTAAACACACAAAAATACATCTGCATTGCAAAATGTGGCCAAACTACTTAAAATGAGCATTTTGTGCTTTTTAATAATTGGATAAAATTGCCAGAATGGCTAATGGAAGAAAAATACACCAGCCTCTACAAGTTCATATCTGTAAATATAGTCATATGAATATATACATAGATACACAAAGATGCTGAAACAAAATATTCACAACCAAATGTTACTACTTGACCCTTCTTTTTTTTTCTCTCTCCCCCTCCCCCACCCAGTACTGGCGACTGAACCCATACATTGAGCTATATCCCCAGCCCTTTCTATTTTATTTTATTTTATGTTACTTTTTATTTTGAGATGGGATCTCACAGTTGCTGAAGTGTCCAGACTGGGCTAGAAATTGCAGTCCTCCTGCCTCAGCCACCTAGAGTACTGAGATTACAGGGAATGCACGCCCCTGTGTGTGTGTGTGTGTGTGTGTGCTGATTTATTATTTTTTTAAAAATATTTTCCTTCTTTCCTACCAAAGAAAGCATTGGTTTTGTAATTAGGGAAAGAAAGGGCTGGATGTCTTTTTGGTTTTTTGTTTTTAAATATTAGCGGCAGGCTCCAGAGTCAATTTCAGTTAAAGGATGTGTGTCCCCTGTGTACAGTGTGTGCACCAGAAACACATCTAATGTGATTCATGAGAAAGCATGGAGTTCAGGCTTTCAGCTGCCAGAGCTCACCAGGCTTCTACCTGCCAGAGCCAGGCGGTCCTGCCTCATTGAGGCTTTTTCAGTCTCTCCTATTGCAGGTTAAGGAGAGTCTGTTGCGTGGTCACTAAAATCCATACTCTTTTCCTTCCTAGGCACACAGTGGGAGCCCTCCCAGCATCCTCTGCAGTGGGCTGGCCATGTGACTAAGCTTCAGGCTCGGGAAGCAGCAATTGGGTGAGGGAGCGCTCAGTCTCCAGATGGCCTCTCCTCTTGTCCTCCATCGTCCCGACCACCACCTATGCAGACCTCAGTGTGCTCCAGGTCAGGGTGGAGCCCCAAGAAGGAAGAGCAAGGGCCCCAAGTGACTGTGAAAGAACACGCCACCCCCAGAACCGACCACCTGCCCACACTGAACAGTGAGAGAAAGAACACCTTTCACCGCATTTCTTGACTGACTTTCCGGAGGTCTGTTATTATGGGGAAAACCCTAACTAATGCCTCGCCAGCTAATTCCCTGCACCAAAGGCTGAAACCCATCCCCAGGTTTCCTCACAGCCCCTGCCCAAAACTGCAGCTCAGCCTGTCCCGAACAGTGGGTAGGCGCGGACTTAGGATCCTGGATAAATGGCTGAATGGAAAGCAGACTTCAAGAGGAACAAACGTCACTAGTGACAACAGAGCATATACGCGTTTACGCCTAAAGATAAAAATGAATGTGTCTTTAAGGCAGTCTTTCAGTTTCAGTTCCAGTTTCTGCGAGGTTTGTGGACTGTGTTTTCTCATTTTAGTCAGAGTTTGCTGGAGATGCTCCTGGTCAGCTGCATTTTCCAGGGAGAGTTGTCGAGGACGTCTTCGGTGTCTTGGAACAGCTACACCGTTAGATGGCTCAATAGTGCTGCACCGAAGGACCTCTGCCACCCCCTGGCCCAAAACCTGTCCTTTCTACTGCACAGGGCTTTCCACGGGGCAGACGAGGCCTCAGTGCAGTCACCTCAAACACAGGCTTGTGAAATCAGGCCCAGTTCCAGGTCACCCCCAGTGCGGT
This sequence comes from Fukomys damarensis, assembly GCF_012274545.1. NCBI lineage: Eukaryota > Metazoa > Chordata > Mammalia > Rodentia > Bathyergidae > Fukomys > Fukomys damarensis. The sequence goes on along the minus strand of NW_022900931.1, from coordinate 43,042,503 downwards.
ACAGCTTCGTTACCTTGAAGCAGTGACCATACTTTGTGGGCCTCCATTGCTTTTGGAAAGGAGGACATGATTCTTTCTCACAGTGATCCCCTCATTTACCTGTTCACCCAACATTTAAAGATGCACAGTTAGACACCCTTAACTTCAAGACCCCAGGGCCTACTGAAGGCAAGGACAGTACCAAACCCTACGTGTATTTTTATGATACATATGATACAATTTAACTTATAAATTAGGCAAGTGTAAAATTAATGACAGGATAACAAAATAAATCCATTATAACACTATATGTCAGTAAAAGTTATATATGATTTATGAGTTATTTCTGGAAATTTCCATCGACTATTTTCAGACCAGTGGTTGACCGATGGCGCCAAAAGAGCCAAAAGTGTGGCTGTGGATGGGGGCTGCTGTACCAGCTGTGGAGGGGCTTTGGGCACAGACGCTGGAGCAGTGGGCACTGAGAGGGTGGGACAGCGCCTCCCGCCTCCTGGAGCTAAGGCATTTAGTTCATTATGAGGAACTAAACATTTGGAAACATCTCCTAGCTGTGTCCAACCTACCGCCCAGGGACTGTTTGCCTCTCCCCTTCTTTCTGGTGATAATAAAAATATTTTAAAACAAAGGAAGCTTTGTTACTTACTTACAGTAATGCTATTATATATTTTATAAGCGGCCCAAGACAACGGTTCCTTTCCCTGGCCAGCCAGGATGCCCGCAGGCTGGGCACTGTGACCGGAAGTCGAGGGTGGGGGCAGCGGCCATCGCTCTCACCACTCACCTGCCTGGCTGCTCGGGATACTTCTGCTTGGTGTAGGCCTCCAGCGTGGCATAAACCTTTTCTCTCAGAGTCTCCACCTCTGAGGGGTTGGACAGACCCTTGGCATCTGAAAAAGGTGAGATGTAGCCTCTGGTTAACAGCTCAGCGCGACACCTACCCTGCAGGTTGTTCCAGCACACTGCACCGCCCTAGCATCAGGAGAGGCTCCGGGGCAGGCCTAGATGGAAAGAGAGAAAGCTGGCCCTCTGTGTCTGCCTGCTGTCCTCCCTGTGCCCCGCCTTCCCAATAAACTCTGCGCGCAAAGGTTTTAAACCCTCTTCCCAGCCAGATGTTTTCCCAGTCTCTCCAAGGAGGACAGCTCTATCCTATCCTGGGCATTCTAGAAAGATCTTCACATTTATTGTGCTCCTCCTATGTGCTAAGCGTGGCCGAGTGATGAGCTGGGTTAAAAACGTGTGTCCAGCATCCAGGAACTCCCTGCCTAACTCGGAGCTGACTCTGCAAGAAATGCTGTGTGAGTCTGAAGACTCACTTCCGGGGACCCGCGGCAGAGTCACAGTGATGACGCTGACCACCTCCGCCTCACCTCTCAGGCCTCTCTACTATTCATCTCTGAATGTAATGATTCCTACCTACCCACTTTCAGAACTGCTTCCCCTGGAGTTTTCCCCCAACTCCGAAAATGAGAGCTCCGTTTTTCCAAGTGTTCAGTAAAACAACAACAAACAGCCCCAAGCCATACTTTACATTTCTTGCTTTATCTACATTTAACCCTTGAGCAGATCCCAGTGGCTTTGCCCATATGGCTCAGAATCAGAACATTTTTGTCACCTCCTTCTCCACCTCCATTTTCCTTCTCCCCGGCCGCCTCGAGCATGCCCCGTGCCACCGCTCAAGGCTCGTTTCAGGACAGCTCTGGAAAAGAGTCGACCTGCTGTGTCTCAGCTGAACTGGAGGATCAGAAAACCCCAGAGCCCTGGACGCCAACCCCACGCAGTCACCTGGGTTAAACAGCACAATGGCTCGCAGGCACCCCAGCTCCGACTTGTCCATCTGCATGTCCTTCATTTTGGAAACCAGCTCGGTCAGGACCCTGTTTGGAGGAAACGAGGTCAGGCAACGCACAAACCATGAGGACCACACCAAAGGCCAAGCAAGGGAGTCCTGCCGATAGTTTGTTACGGACTCGCCCATTTCACAGAAGGTGCTCCAGGGACTAGGGGCACGGAGGCGAGGAAGATGCAATGTTCCCCCAAGGAGACTGTGGTTTTAGTTGAACAAACAGATGCAAAAGCAGCGAGTTGCAGCCATGTAAAGCCTGGTGAAAGAGCTGCCGTGGACAGAGCTCGAGGGAGGACCAAGCAGGAAGCGGTGAACTCAGAACAGCTGGCTGGAAAGGCGTCTTGGGAGCCTCGGAAATTAGAAATGCAATGAACAAAGCAAGGAGACGCTAGGGAGCAGTGGCCCCGAGGATAAGCAGTCGGTGACAGGGCAGGATTCCCTGAGGGGGCCAAGTCCTTCCAGAAACCATTCTGACTTCCACAGCGAGCACGCAGGAGAGGGTGTGATGGAGTGGAGACGCCTCGCGTGGATGTGCCCATGACCCAAGAAGGCCGTTGACAATGAAAGCACAAATACAAACAGGCCCCAGGCTCTGGCACCATTTTCAGCTTGGCTCTCCTCTGTACCAGTCCCTCATCTCTCACCCCAAGTCTTTAGTGCGCCCATTTTCCTCCAGCACCATGAGGCGCCAACCCCTGTCGGGCTATCGCTGTCTGGCTGAGACGGGTCTGCTCCTGCATCAGGCCTGCCCCTCCCAGAGATTCTACAGAGCCCACTGGGAGCCTCAGCCCTTCCTGCCTGGCCTCCTCAGCAGATCCCCACCCTGCCCCTGGGATAAGCAGTTCACCCTCCCCACCTCTTTACTGGTTCTCTGGAAACCCACAGGGCGAACACGTTCTTCCCTCTGCTGGGCAACTCAGCGGGACCCTGGTCAGCTCCTCTGTAACATAATCTCAACCCTTCTTTTAGTCTGACCCTCGCTCTGGAGGTTTGCATTTTCGTGTTTCACAGTCTCTACGTAGCCATGTGCACGTTTGGGCTGCCTGTCCTATTTCTTGGGACTACCCACAAGGCACATATGTACACACGAATGCATGTACATTTTCAGTCCTATGTGTGCATCCGTTGCGCACACACACACACACAATCACACGCACAGAATATGGGAAGGCACCTGTCAAAGATGGAACCCACGCCAGCACTGTGGGCGCTGCTCCGGTGCACGTGCAGCCCTGTGGCCAGAAGGATGCCGTCCTGCACGGAAACGGAGCGGTGCGAGAAAGAGGCGATCAGCAGCTCATTCCACCCTGCAAGGACATGGGGAGGCCGTGAGGGGAAACCGGCAGTGTTCTCGCTTCACGGAGGAGTGTCCCATGCGCGCATTATTATCTCGCGGACTGGACGCAGAACTGAAACTCTAGGCAGGTTAACGATCAGTTCAAGATGGCACCGCTCATGAGTTGAGGAAATGAAGGATGAAACTGGGGTCTCATGACTCTGTGGCTCTGCAATCGCCCCCCTCCCCCGCGGTCTCACCCGTGCAGCCCAGAATGGCAGCTGGAAGAAGGGGCTCTTTTTTTTTTTTTTTTTTTTTTTTT
>NW_022900931.1:43012625-43038694 GCF_012274545.1 Fukomys damarensis | reverse complement strand
TTTTTTTTTTTTTTTTTTTTTTTTAACCACTCAACAAAAGTGACTTGAAGCTTCACCACCTGACAGTCCCTATGTGCGCTGCCGCGGTGGGTGAAGTGAACAGACCTCGAAGCCTCTGGCCCCGGAACCTGACAGCCTCGCTTACACCCAGCGCGGTATGTAGCTTGCGGTGGACACCCACGGATCGCTCATTATCTAACGGGATGAATGAGTAGATTGGCTCCCAAAGCTCCACCAGCCTTCATGAAACTCCCCTGACGGCCCTAGACCAAAGCAGACGTGGCAGGTGTCAAGAGTGCCCCGTGCCTCGGAAATGGGAGGCCAGAGAGACTACAGGGCATGGATCTTAACCTGGGAAGAGAGCTTGAAAGTGCCTAGTACAGCTTTCTTGTCTCACCTGGGAAATGGAGATATCTCCATTTGCCAATTTCATTACAGTCATCAAGACTACTTCCAATTATACTCAGTAAAAGGGTTTAAGACTCCTTGAAAGTGGAATGCTAACTAGAAAACCACCACAATATTGGCATGGGAAAAGAGTCCCTCTCCTCCATTAACAATGTTTCATTTGGAAATGAAGAGTTTGAGGAGGGCTATCCAAATTTCCAAGTCTGTAAATACATAAAAAAAGAGCTACTTAGGAGGCTGAGGCAGGAGGATCACAAATTCAGTCTGGCCTCAGAAACTCAGCAAGACCCTGTCTCAAAAAAAGTGTTTTGAGTAGGGGTGGGAGGGGATCAACCACAGCTCAGTGACAAGACCCTGGGTCCAATCCCAGAACTGAGAAACACAACAAAAACCAACACCTGTGTGTCTGCCTGCTACGCAGCCTGCACAATTACAGCTCCAACCAGTTCCTTATTTTAGGATCCCAAGAGCGGTTTCAGAAGCACGGCCAAAGTGAGAGTCCCGAGAAAAGCAGGAACCCGACATGCTTTACCTGCCCGCAGCAGAATGACCTGGTCCTCCAAGGAGAGATCTGAGAAGTGGGGGATGCGCTTGGCCCATTCAACGAGGGTAAAAAGCTGCTTGTCAGCAGCGTGGCATATGTTGGTAACAGGGTCGTTGGTCTGAAAAGGGAGCAAAATCCCATGAGGGACAGGTCCTGGCACCCCGCCATTCCCTCCGCCACCCCCAGACTGACCCAAGAAACCAGCCTGATGCAGAGGAAAGGCCACGTACCGAATTCTCCAAGTTCATGTCGCCATAGGATTCTGTCTTTGGTTCAACAGCAAGTTCCGCTTCTAGAATCCTCTCCACTGGCATGTCTTCATGGCCACTGCTGGCACCTTTGGCCTCACTCTCGGCTCGTTCCCGGCTCCTCTGCCTCTCTTCTTGCACAGCTGACATGCAGCAGACATGCAGAGATTACCGCCGTGCCCAGGGCGTGTGCAGGAGGGTAAGTCACCTTCCTAAGCCCCAGTTTCCTTGTGTGTAAAACGGGGATCATTGCAGTACTGAACCAGGGAAACAAGGAAAGCAATGCTATTTGCTTATGTCTGCCCCGAACTAGGGTTGCTTAGTCTCTTACCCTTTCCAACACACTATGGAGGCCATAGACATTTGCCTTGAAACTTTCATCCACTCTTTAGTCTGCCCACTCTTTCAGGGCATCCCATCCCCTTCCTCTACCCGCTGCCCTGCCAAAGTGTGAGGCAGCAATGGTTAACTCGCAAGCACGCTGCTTTACAAACTCCCTGTCAGTTCCTGGGCTCATCCTTGGCACTCACTTCTCATTAGCTCTGCCCTCATGTGCAGCGGCCTGAACACAGCATCGCCATCATGGATCCGACTTGTCAGGGAGGATCTTGAGGGAGCTGCTGTGGGGATTTAGTAAGTGCAGGGGTGGAGGGGTGTCACCTGCTTGATGACACCTCAGATCAGTGGCTGATTTTACGGGTGGGGGAAGCCACACAGGCAAAGGTGTACGCTAGAAATGTCTCCGTATTCCCCCCGCTTGGCTTTTTATCAAGGTTCATGTCAGCCCTCTGAGCCCACTGGACCCACACAATGAGGATGGAAGGCAGGACCCCCTCTTTCCAGTCCTGTTCCCTTCAGCAAGGAAATCATCTCTGTTGGCTTAGTTTCCACCTCCTAGATTAGGCTGTGGCTTCCATCTTATTTCCAGCAGCAATATACAGAATTCCAGGTCAGAGCACAGTTTTACATCCCCAAAATGGAGCAAATTCCACTGTGAGCAGGTGAGGAACCTGACCCGAGGCACAGCTCCTCTGCTAGCAGTTTCTTGCTGCCTGCAGCTCTCCCTTCCAACCTGCATTCCACTGCAGAAGGGCCTCCTACTCTCTGAGGCGGCAACGAGCCACAGGAGGCTGGAACGGGCTGAAACTGGGGTGCTCCATGCTGCTTTTGTCACATATGCGATGTTGTTGATCTCCCAAGGTCGGTCAGAGAGGGATCTGACCGAAAAGCACTACTCAGACTCCGAAGCCTGGAGGAGACATGGGAAGCCTCCAGATGACCGGCATTCAGTGATCAGAGAAGTGGAAGGGGTGGGGAGGAAGGAGAAAGACAGGAAGGGAAGAGGTAAGAAAGCAGGGGTTGGAAAAAAGGAAATCGAAGAGAGAATAGAGAGGAAAAACAGGAGAAGAACAAAAAACCATGTGCCTTGGAATCAGAGAAGTCTCTTCCAAAATATAACTTTACCACTTACCTACGAAATGACCTTGGGCGTATTGGTAGGGGTATGAAGCCTCAATTTCCCTAGCTATGGAGCAAGGATAATCATTTTTCAAAATAAATTGATGGTTTTGTGAAGATGAATGCGACAATTGTAAAACGTTCAATAAGATATTTATTTCCCTTTGCTTCTTTTCTCTCCCTCCCACCCCTGGGCTGGTCTCTGGTCCTCTTCACCTCCATCCTCTTCCCTTTCCTTGTTTCTCTCCCTGTCTGTCTCTTTTCTTCTCCTTACTTTCTGTTCTCTCTGTCCGTCTTTATTCAGTAACAGTCTAAAGGAACTATGACATACCGTTCTCATAGATTTATTGGCTAAAGTTGAAAACTCCTTGTATTCGTTTTTTCAGAGCTAAGTTAATGGGTTCCTACTGTTTGATTTTAAAAGATGAGGGAAACAAACTACACAAACTTCCCCTGTGGTCCTCAATCAGTTTCTTCCACAGACTTGTAGCACTCAAGGTAAGTAACCTTCAAGCTTAAAATAAATAAAGAATAAATAACCTAGCCTTCGGGGAATCAGATTCTAATTCTGATTTTAATGGAGTGGCCATGTGTCTCTTGGTTTTCCTTTTTGTCCTATAAATCTTACTGTCATGATTGTGCAGTCTCCTGTCTGTTACTGGAGGCAGACACTCCGAGCTGTGGCTACCACGTGCGTACCTGGGGCCATGTCCAGTACACTGCGTGATCTAAGAATAATGCTCAATACTTCAGAGAGCTGATGCTTCATTTAATCTTCACAGAAACCCTCTGGGGTGCCATGAGCCACAGAGAAGCCAGGGAGCCACCTGCAGCCAAGACCTAGGAAGTAGCAGAGCTGCCCTGCGGACCCAGCCCAGCTACCTCCCGAGCCCGTCTCTAAACTTCTCCACCATCTCCTGGGCTCATAAAGACAGGGCTAGAGCTACCTACAAATGGCCTCCGAGACAGAATATTATTCAGCCACAAAGAAGAGTGATATCTGAAGGAAAACGAATAGAACTAGAGACCATGTTAAGTCAAAAAGTCAGATTCAGAAAGACAAGTGTTTCATGTTCTCCCCACGACTCCATGAAAGTGGAAGGGAGACCATTATTATTAGACTAGTGGGAAGAGAGGTGAAAGGGAAGGTGGTGGGGTGGATAGGAGCAAAATATGTCATGTGCATGCAAACCAAACACTTTGCAACAATTAATATAGACTAATTTTTAAAAAACAGTCCAGGGCTGGGGATTTAGCTCAGTGGTTCTGCTGCCTGCCTCCCAAGTGCAAGGTCCCAAGTTCAATCCCCGGTGTCACACACACGTGCACACACACACACACACACACACACACACACACACACACACACACACACACACACACACACACACACACACACACACAGCCCATCCTCTACATGTAGGTGACCAGAAGTCACAGAAAGCTTCTCCAGAATCCCTAGGGTGGCCCGGGAATCAGAGGGTCCCAGTCCTGCCCAAGCTCTGTCATCCTGCTGTGGAATGGCAGATCCCCTCCCACTCTGCACCTCGTTTCTTCTTTCCAGAAATGGCTATGCTACCTCAGAGAAGAGCAAATGCCACTCCAGCTTTGACACTCCGCACCCTCAAAAGGTCAGGCAGGCGAGTTCTGAGTCCACCTCAATCCTGCCTCTATCTGGGCAGATTCCACTGTCTCTCACATATGCCAGAATTTTACTATTTCTGTTCACAAAGAGGCATCCATACTGAGCCCCACATTCTATAAATCAAGAACAGAAATGACGGCTGAAGGAAAGTCTGTCCAGGACCTTCTGAAAGTGGCTACTCATGGAATAAGGATGAGGAACTGAGTCGGTTCTTCGACTTCTCTTTGTCCAGATCAACGGTGCCTACTATGGAACACTTCAAATGTTCCTTCCCTTCTCCTGTTCCCACCAATCAGTCTTTAATTACCTCTGTTTTCCTACATTGCTTTAAAACATAGGGACAAAATTTAGGCCCAATTTCCTACTAAAGTGTCAGAAAAATAATAGGATTACGTGCCTCGTCTCTTAACAATTCATGTGGCCCTGTTTTACTTGTTTATAAAAGAAAGAACCATGCTTTCCATCATTTGACCCACTGTCCGCTCTGAGCTTCCTCGAGCTGGGGATATTCAGCTTGAGTTTTGAGAGATGAATTAATTAACAGTGAAGAAATAGAAATGTCAACATCTCTGAATGGAGCCACTCGCCTTGCTTTAATCTAATATCTTGTGCTTAAATGAAAATTGTTATTTTTCCAAGCCCCTTCTAAAAAATGTTCTCATGTGCTCCAGGAATAAAATTATGAGCCCTGCACCCACTGTGTACTTGCTGATGGGGGACACACTTTGCGGTTGTCGAGCTCCTGTCCTGGCAGGTGTGGTGAGAAAGCTACATGGATATCATTCTGTCCAGATGGAGGGAAGGCAGTCTCCACCGGCAGGCATTGATATCATATGCTTGGCATGTGAGGTCACCGGTCCTTCTGCTACAGCAGGTATTACATACGCACAGAGCAGGCACTGAATTAACAGTGAATAAATGAAAGGGGTTTGTTTAGCTGCTTCTTCTTGTTGTTGTTTGCAGTACTGGGGATTAAGCTGAGGGCCTTCCCACTGAGCTACCTCCTCAGCCCTTTTTTGTTTTTTATTTTGGGACAGGGTCTCACTAAGTCACTCTATTATCCAGGCTGGACTCAAACTTGCAATCTTCCTGCCTCAGCTTCCCATGGTGCTGGGATTACAGGCGTGTGCCACCACGCCCACCTGAGTCATTTTTAGGAGACCCTACCTTTCTAAAACTTCTGCTTTCAGCAGTGTATTCCTTCCGCAATTGCATGGCTATAAAGTTCAAGTCACTGGTGATACAACAGTGAGGAAAAAAATAAATGGCAGCCAGAACCCTGTCTTCATGGAGACAGAGTACACAAGACACCTGAGTGTGCCAGGCACCGATGAATGCAGTGGGGAAGACAGAAACTGCTGGGGCGACGGATGGGATTTTAGGAAGCACAGCCAGGCAAGGCTTAATGAAAAGGTGACTCCCCCAGTGGGGGAGTTGAAGTGAGCCATGCAAAAGCCCAAAAAGAAAACGTTTTACCAGGTAGAACAGCAAGACCAAAGGGCCTGAGGTGGAGCATCCCTTCCAAGTCTGAGGACGGATCCAGACCACTGGCAGCCTTGAAATCATAACAGACACTGCCTTTTGTTTTCTTTTGGAGAAGGGGAAACACTGCAGGACCTGTAGATGAGTGGTCTGCCCTGCCCTGTTCAAAGCCTCACTCCGGCTGCTGCTCTAAGAGACCACGGAAAGAGGAGGAAGGAAGCAGGGAGGCCTCCAAGGACGCGCTTCGGATTAGGGCGGTCGTAGTGAAATGGTGAGACAGGAGATGTTCTGAGGGCAAGAGGAGATCCCATCACCCACTACGAGTGGTGTGCGAAAGATAAGGACGTCTGAGGGAAGCTTCCGGTCCGAGCATCTGAGAGAGGGAGGGAGGACGGTGAGGATCCGATGGCTCTGTCAGTCCTGGGACTCTGTGTTTATTTCTTCCCATCCTGGCAGGGCAGAGCTACTGATGGGGAACGGGAGGCCTGGTGTCCCCGCGTGGCTATGTGGGACCTTGGAAAGCACTGTGCCCCTCTGGATGGTGCCTCCTCTGTTTGAAGGCTCTGGTAGCCTCCTCTCTTGATGCATTTCCTAGGCCAAGGACCTCTCCCTCCTTCAATTGCTTCCGTCAGCCTCCCACGTCTGGGACGCGGCTCCTGTTCCTACTTTCAGAGAAGGGCGGACTTCGCTCCTCTCCCCTATTAAGAGTCACCTCTACATACGCCGTGTCTGGGAGCTAATTAATGGCCTGCTTCAATTTATTTGTGTTGCTTAACGAAATGACTTTTTCGATCTTTTAAAGGAACAAAAAGCACTTTCGGATTTGCTTTCCTCTGACACAAACCTATACTATAAATTAAAAGATGTAACCATTTAAATGAACAAGGACGGGCTCTGAGTGAGGAAGCCAAGCCTATCAGACCCAGTAATGCCAAGGGATCCCCAAAGACCATGGAATAAACCAATTTAAAAAGATTTATAGCACACAGTGGCTATAAAATCAAACCTTCAGCTTTCCCTGAGTGAGCCTCGGATTAGAGAGGAGAAGATGGCTCCACAGAAAGGTCAGGCTGATGCTCCCTTAGACAAGCAGAGCACAAGGACCTGGAAGCGTCCGACTGCCCTGCTGCCTCAGTTATCAGAAGGAGAAGCGGGAGGCCCCGGTGTGGGCCTCTCTGGGCTCCAGGAGGTTGGTGGGTGTGCAGGAAGAACACGCTCACTTGAGAGAACTCAGCCCTAAAGGCGCCACCATCTCCACATCCAGCGAGGTGGAGCCCTGACCCGGGCGCCTGTGGCCCGCGGTGACTCAGGTACAAACACGCCCGGCAGGGGTCGCTCACCTTCCCTCTTCATGCCCATGACGAGGCACTTCTGGTAGCGGCAGTACTGGCAGCGGTTGCGCTGGCGCTTGTCGATGAGGCAGTCTTTATTGTCCCGGCACGTGTAGATGAGGTCTTTCCTTATGGTCCTCTTGAAGAAGCCTTTGCAGCCTTCGCAGCTGTACACCCCATAGTGCTTTCCTGGTCACAAGAGAAGAACGGGCCACAGGTCCGTTTCTGTGTCACTTTGGGTCTTTCATCCTAAAGAACCTCCTGGCTCTCCCCAAAAGAACAGGAACAGAGCCTGGGCACTGGGGCTGGAGGCAGACAGTGCCTAGCAGAGAATGCAGGCTCCATCCCAGGGCCAACTAAGAGTGAAAGCACCTTCCCTTGCTACATCTGTAACTCCGGACAGCATTATTAGCAAACACCTGTCCTAAGCCTTTGTTTATATTTATTCCACCACGGCAACCCCTAGATTTGGTTAAACAAAGGTGCTACCTCAATCCAAGATTTTAGTCTTCATAAGAAATAAAAAATATTTACTTGTCCTATACAAGAGGTAATCAACGTACACAGTGAATGTGTACATTTATTATAGTAAAAGACACATAATCATTAACTCCTCTGAAAACACTATCTTTCTCTGCAAATCCTACTGAACATCCTGGGAGCCCTCTTTTGTGAGGGTCTTCAGGAGGGATGCCCAAAACTGTGGTGAGAGTGCTGCGGCCCAGTGCCATCCAACAGAAAGGGAGGCTGTAAAAACGTTAGTGTGTCCTCTTCTTACTCCCGAGATCTGGCACTGTGTGACTTCTGGCCCTACCATCAAAGGGACCATGAGAGGCAAAAGTTTTGGATCCATTCAGGATGTCGAGGCCGCCATGACAGTGCAGCGCAAGACAGGAAAGAAGACTTCCAGACCTGCTTCAGAGTAGGACAAGTGTGTTTGAAGAGAAGGGTGGTATTCTGAGGGAGATTAATGGCAAGGTGTCTTTCGCTGTAATACATTTTTAAGCTTAAATATTCACTCTATTTTTCTTAATCAAGCACTACATCACTTACCAGGTAAAGAACTTCAGTTCTCTAAAACTGAGGCTCAAAATCTGAGGGAGCTCACTTGGAGTTATCATCCTTTGTCATTAACTGTGAACAGAATCCTGAGTTATGATTTTTTAAGTGCTTACTGCCTGTTGATGACACAAATTTATAATGTAACGCAGCATTCCTTCTTGAAATATGGCATTAAAAAGTCTGATAGGAGGTGGTTTTGCTTGATCTGGAACAACTGGTTGCAGGATTCATTGCCGCTATCACCTGCAAGGACCCAGGCAGAAAGGCTCATTGGTGTCAGGAGGGCCACTGTGCGTACTCCAGGCCTCTTAAACCAGCCTCCCAGCTCTTTCCAAGAAGAGGTCTTCTCAGTCCTATCTGACATACAGGTGCACTCTGCTGATCAAAACGGTGGAACTTGAAAATTGTCAAGAACCAGCTCATTCAAAACATATCTAGAATCTGATTCTTAAAAATAAAATGTGCTATCATTTGGCCACAGACCTGACACAACTTTCTAAATCTGTTTTCTTTAGGTTGATATTTAAAATGAACTTGAAATCCCCAAGAACTAGCAAGTGTAAATATCCGCATGCCTGAGCTGATATGTCAGAAGATGAAATGGTAGCTCCAGACATCCTGCCTGAGAAAACCCAGCCTGCGTCTGACTCACTGGCCATGTTAATGTAATGAATTCAAAGCAGTGATAAATATGGGGTTTTATCTTGGGCTCGAAGATTCTAAAGCTCATGGCTCTGAAGCATCGCCTTTGAGAAACACAGGCCAGTCTGTCAATGTATGACACAGGCATTCCACGGCTTTGCAACACAATATATGAAGGGACCACCCAGACTTCCAACCAAAGTAACCAGGCACAGAAAATGCTTCGTCAGGCTGTGGCCAGCGTTCTACTATGGCAATTGCCAAGTCCTTGTGGTCTGGAAATGACTTTTTTGCAGCAATAAAATATGAGCCATGTAGCTAAATAAGTTCTGGGCATCTAGAACCTCCAAATGGAGTAGCATTCTGTAGTGGCTTTGGTGATAAGACGAGAAGGAAGAAATATTCAGCCAGCAATCATGGACAGCTAGAGAAAAGAGAAGAAGTGTCCTCATCCCATTCTTCAAATCACCCGATGTGAGCTCTGAACGTGTTCGAGAAGGACAACAGAAATGGGAAGGATGGACAGGGAGCGAAAGAAGTCAGGAAAGAAAAGTGGAAAAACAGAAGGGGCTCAAAGTAGGTAAATCGGTGAAAACAGCCCTATTTGCACCCATAAGAATGTGTTAAAAATTGAGAAAGTTGGGAAGGAAATATGCTAAAATAATAAAGGGTTTCTCTCTCTTGGAGACATTATAGATAAGTTTTTCCTTTTCCTTTGTACTTTTCTGTTTTTTTCAAATTGTATATATTGGGATATTGTTTTGTGGTTATTTATTAGTGGGATTTTATAACTATAAAATAATTTTTAGAAATAAGAACAATCTAGCACAAGACATTTGTTCATCACAAAAGCGTCTCTATCCCAGACACACGAAATGGAGCCACCAGAGAAAGGGGATTCAAAATCACTTCGAATAAATCGAACCTTGGAGATATTTTAGAGCCACAAAGATTGCTAGCTCGGAACCCAGTGACAGAAACTCCCAGGCTGAGGCCCCAGGTGGATCATCCTAAAGGACACTTTTCCTTTCACTGGGCACAAAGTGCTCAGATGAGCAGGCAGCCGGGCCCCTTCCCCAGCACCCTGTCCCACTGGGCCCAGACAGAACCACCTGCTTCTGCTTGTACCTGAGGATCTGTCCCCACAGATGGCACAGATGTGTTTAACCAGGGCCCCAGGACTGGTGGACGGGTAGCTCATGTTGCCGAGCCCAGGGAGCCCTGGTAAGGGCTTGACGTCCTCCGAACTGCTGATGCTGTTGACCACATTGAGCTGCAAGAGAAGAAAACTCAATAAAGCACAGGAGAGTAAACCCAGCCTCAGAGACAGCAGCACTTGGGAAAAGACAAGATCTACTTCAAGAAGTCATCTCCAGGCCCAGAGTATCTGAACCCGCCTATCTGTGATGTGAATTTCAGGCAGGGAAGACAACGCACAGAGGAAGGAAAGCATCTCTAGATTTCTAAAACCTCAGCTCTACTAATCTCTCTGCTTTTACTCATTTTACTCAAACGTTTTCTTTCAGAAAGAAGTACGTGCTGAACTGTGTACTTAGGGCAAAGTGAGCTGTGCGTTTTTACATTTTTTATTAACTACCAGTTGCCAGTTCAGCACCACTCTAGGAGAGATGGTCTGCAGGCAAAATACTCCCCCTCTGAGAGTACAGAGCAAAAAATGCAAATCCATTCATTAGTCAATCAATAGTCATTCCCTAGTGTTCACCATCCCAGGCATTGTGCCAGGCTCTAGGACACAAGGCAAATAAAAATGCACAACCAGAAGACATTTAGAGTGAAATGGAAGAGAAGGATCTGTGCAATAGTCAGCTCTTTGAGCCCACAGGAAATGTTTACCTGAATGCCTGAGTCATAGAATGGCACAGAAATTGGGTAGAAGGACCCAAAGCATTTTTTTCCATACTGGGGTTGCACCCAGGGGTTTGTACATACTAGGCAGGTGCTCTTCCACTAAACTATACCCCAGCACTTTTTGTTTTAAGACAAAAACAAAAAGTTGTTGTTTTTTTGTGTAGCCCACCCAGGTCAGCCTTGAATTTGTGATCTTCCTGCCTCAGCTTACTGAGTAGTTGGGATTACAAGCATATGCCACCATACCTGGCTGTCAGATTATGCTTTTGACCTTGATTATAACTAGCAGATTCTCTTCCCATGAAAGCGTAAATTCTGTAGAGCCAGAGACTGTCTCAATTTAATTTTTCCAGTGCCAGACAGGGGCTGAGCAGCTGTGGGGAGATTTGATGGCTGAACCAGTGAAGCTTGCTTTGTCCCTGTCTGCTTCCCTTGTCCCAGGTTAGCATTAGCTGCCCATCCCCATCTCCTAGAGCCACTGGGGAGGTGACCGAGGAGCTAAGTGTTTTATATTCACCTGAGAAAACAAGTTGAATAAGTACAAGGCAGTTACCGAATCAGAAAGACCTCTGAGTGCCCACGGGTCTTACAGCATCATTCTGGGTGCTGTGAAGGCACATATAAAACCTAAGAGGCCAGCCTGAGGATCTTAGCACCCTAGGGAGACCCTGTCCCAAAAGGAAAAAAGGACTGCCAATGTAGCTCAGTGGAAAAGGATTCCATCTCCAATACTAGAAAACAAAACAAACAGACAAAAAACCTAGTCTCTCTCTCTTTCTCTCTCTCTCTCTCTCTCTCTCTCTCTCTCTCTCTCACCAAAATGTACAATCTTGTTGAGGAATCAGAGCATGCACAAAAACTAAGAACACTTAAAAGCAAGGTCAGATGAAGGTGAGGGGTGTCTGGACATGTCTGAGTACCTAGAAGAGACACTTGGAAGATACAGGGTAGGAGGAGGTTCCACTGGCTTCCTCTGAATTTTAAATGGTTCTGCCTAACTGCATTGACTGTAATTTTCAAAGCAAACCAAAGGAAAAATTCTCTTTACTATGCAAGGACTTTAGGACAGAAGCAGTGATCAATAAAACATAGACTATAACAGAACCTGAGTTAGCTTCCTTCTAAACGCAGTGGCTTTTCAATTCACTAAGCAAATATTTATTGAGCAAAGCAGGTGCACAGAGGCTCTGGGTTAAACGCTGCGAGAGATACAAAAAGGAAAGATCCAGTCGTCAGCACCCTGCTTTGAAACCAAACTCACCAGGACTTTTTAAAGATTAATTTGTACAATGGCTGGAAACGCACATGGTGGGCCAATCCCCCTTCCCCTTGACACAAAGCAAAGAGGAGGCATTGGAACTTGTGCCCTGTGGTTTGCCCTGGCCTAGTGTAGTGCAGTGCTTCTCAACCCAGGCGCACATCCGGGAGCTTGGAGGACTGCTGTGTGGGCCCATGCCTTGGGACACTGGCTCAGCGCCTGAAGAAGGCTTTGGCATTGGCATTCCTCCCAGCTTGCCAAATGACACTAACATACTCACTCAGAACCACTAGTGCCATGTCAATCCTGACATGATGAATTCTGGGCAAGAGATTTTCCAAAAATGCCTCAAAAAAAGTAGAAATGAGCTCTTGGATCCTCCTCATAAAATGGAAGTTGTGAGGGCAGAGGAACCTCTAGCTGACCATGGCTCTTCCCCAATCCTTAGATGGAAGAAAAGTCATGGGAATGGGGAAGAGACCACAGTCACCTCAACAGGGTTTTGCAGTTTGGTATGATGACACATGCTTGAAACCCCTGCACTTGGGAGGCTGAGGCAGGAAGTTCAGGAGTTCAAGGCCAGCCCTAGGCAACTTAGCAAAATCTTGTCCCCCCCAAAAAAAAAATTTTAGAGGACTTTCCCTTCCCATGCCCTCCTCCAGAAGGACCAGCTCCACCCTTCCTGGCCTGTAACAGTCACAGAGTGATTGCTGTGTTGCTACCATCTACAGAAAACTTGCTCAGTGTTAATCATTTTCATGCTCACAACAACCCCAAGATGTCTATTTTTCATACAAGAGACATTGAGCCATAAATGTGTTTACTCGTTAGTTCACTCAGAACACCGTGAAGATACAGAAAGGAAGGAGGTGCAAACACTACCTCAAGGAACTGGCCACCGGATTAAGATTAGCTGGGATAGTTTAGGAAGGACATGTTGCACACTGCTGAGATCAGAGGGCTTCCCGAAGGAAGCAGCATTAGATCTGGGCCCACTCGCTTTCAAAATTGGGTGGGCTTTAGATGGGCCATAGTGGGAAAAGGCTTTAAGAGCAAAGGCCTACAAGGAAGCCAACGTATTGCGGAGTAAATGGGCCTGGTAGGCAGATAGCAGATAAGGGCCGAGAGGTGGGCTGCGGCAGAGCCTAGAGGTTGGCTGCATTTAGTTTGAGAGGCAAAAAGGAGCCATAGCTGTTTTGAGAAATAAGGCCCTTGAAATTCTGCTCTGTGAAGTATTTGAGGCAGCAGCATGGGGAAAGATGGGAGGAAACACCCGAGGCTATTGCACCTGCCCAGGTATTAGCTTAGTACATGTAACTTTGCCAGGTATAAAGGTTGGAGCTAGAATCCCAGGCTCCTGGGTCCTGGTCATCATTCCTCCTTCCCTGCATTCTCTGTCCTCGATGGCAGGAGATCCTCAGGCCTCCCCTGCCCTAGCAACTTCCTGCCTCACCTCCCTGCCCAGGAATCCCTGGAGGAGGAGGAAGAAGCTTGCTATTGGGAACGCCTCCTTTTCCAGCACACCTCTTCTTCACGAGTCCAGACAGCAGTGGGGCAGAGTATTGAGAGAAGTGGGTTGATATTCTTTCCTCTGCCATCTCTCTGGCCGGCTTGGGGCTTATGGGGGCTCAGAGCAATGGCAGAGGAGATCAAAAACTGCCATTGACTGCCTGGCCCCGCAGGCCCTCAACCGAGGCGGTCTTGTTCCATTAGCAGCAGCTCCAGCAGCTCGGCTGAAATAAGCACTTTAGAGCCAGGACTCTCCGGGTGGTCTGACCCTCCAGCAAGCTGCCTGCTCCCCAGAATAGGACAGAAGCAACCGGGCTGCTGGGTCCTCCTCCTGCAGACTCAGCTGGGAACCCAGTGCTTTCTGCATGTCTCTGGAGCCCACGTGTCTGAGACAGCTCAAATGATTTTCCCCTGGGGGCCAGGGTGCAGGTGTGCCCCGTTCCGGGGTACAGACCCAGTGGGTAGCTTCTTTAATCTAGTTAGGGTCTTTGTCATAGGAGTCATAGGCCTGGCTTCCACCCTGGGTCTGTCTGGACCTGCCCCCTTCTAGCTTTGTAACCTTGACCAGGTCCCTTCTCTTAACAGAGACATTTTCTCATGTCTCATCTCTAGTTTAAATGAGTGATTCACAAACCTAAAATGTGTGTGTGAGTGTGTGTGTGTGTGTGTGTGTGTGTGTGTGTCCCGAAAATGGACAGGTTGAAGTTTGTTTTAATCAAACCTGTCTATAGTTGACATATACACTGGGCTTTCAAATATGCTTTCCTTTGAAGAAATAGCTTTACGGCTTTTTTTTTGTTTTGTTTTTTGTTTTTTAATCATAAGGTTAGACATGTCTCATCTAGTTTAAATGAGTGATTCACAAACCTAAAATGTGTGTGTGAGTGTGTGTGTGTGTGTGTGTGTGTGTGTGTCCCGAAAATGGACAGGTTGAAGTTTGTTTTAATCAAACCTGTCTATAGTTGACATATACACTGGGCTTTCAAATATGCTTTCCTTTGAAGAAATAGCTTTACGGCTTTGGTTTTGTTTTGTTTTTTGTTTTTTAATCATAAGGTTAGACAGTTTCAAGGTCTATTCCAGCTATAATATTTGCAATTTTTATTATCTAAGTTTAAACTATAAAAATGCAAGCAGATTTGAGGGGATACTAATTCAGTTATCCATAAATACCTAAGCAGAAATGAGCAGGGACAGAACTCAGGACTGGGGACAGAGGAGAGGAAAAGGTTAGAGGGCTCCAAGGGCTCAGAGGTCCTTTCAGAGCCAGCAGGCAGACAGACGAATACACAGCATTACACATGAGTGTGCACACACTCTGAAAAGTAGAGCCTAAGTCACTTTATCTAAAGGTGCACAAATATCTTCCTACCTATATGATTGTTATCTTTGGAAATTTCTCAGGGTAGGAACGGAAACATATATTTTGTGTATCTCCTGGTGCCTGGCTCCATGAACACTTACTGAAATGAACTACTCTGGATCCTTTTAGAACACAGCACATGTGAATCAATAATCACCTGAGTGCATAAATGATAATAATAATATCACCTGAGTGCCACAGGGAATTGTACACCTCCAGAAGTGCCTTTTCGAATCCATATCTCTTTTGACATTCATAAAAATTATCCTAGGGCAACCAGGGCAAGTATTTGTAACCTCACAACAGTGAAAAGGAAACTCAAACAGAAGCAAGTTCAAGTTCAAGTTGTTTGTGAAAGGTCACTCGGTCCGTCCCTGCCTCCACTGCCAATTCAGTTCTCCTCTCTCCTCAAGACTGAAAGCCCAACAAGGGCAGAGAGAGAAGCTCATGCAGCCAAATGACAGCACAGCGTAGGAGAGCTTACCTGCTGCCCCACACCAGCACTCTCTCCTCCACACACCCCAAATCGTGCTTACCAGGTCACAGCAGAAGTGTGTTTCTGTCACCAGTCCTGCTCAGATTGTCCTGGACAACAAAGTCAGGAAGCATGGGAGTGAGCTCTCCAGAGTCCTCAGAGCCCAAGCCACCGTGGCTAACACAAGCCTTTGTCCTGGGTTGTCCAGTTAATTGGGCAAAGTTCTGCTGCTGTGCGGTTCGGGAGCCCAAGCCCAGAACACTGTTCAGTGTCTGAGGCTGCTGAGCTTTGCCAGCACTTGGCAAGCTTAATATAGCTCCCAAAAGCTGAACTTGGCCTCAGCCTCTGCACACAGCCCAGTTGGCCAGGACCAAAGCTTTCAGCTGACCTTTCAACCCCGATCCCTCTGTACAGACAAATGGTCTAGGAATAGCGGCCCTGCCACTCACAAGGCTGTGAAGATGAATTTATGGGCCAATCGGAGTCAGGCATGGTTGCTAAAAGCAGCCTCAGAGTGATGGTCACTTGCCCGTTTCTTACCCACCAGCCTTGCCAATTTCTCTCCCCTCCTCTTGTTTTATTTCTTCACAGGAGACCAATTGCTCTTTGAAACAATCTTGTTTATTCTTTAGGTTTTTGTCTGTTTCTGCTGCTACAAGAGTAAAGATACTAGCCAACCTAAGTCTGTGCTTGTTTTCCACGTTTGACAGTGTCAAGCAGATCTGTCACAGTAGGCAAACACTGTTATTTACATGAATCCCAGGGCCTTTTGAAAAACCACACTTTCCAGAAGTACAGTGTATCCTTCTGTTTCTAACTGCTGGCTCTGACTCTCCTTAGGCCCGAATCTGTTCAGGAGAGACAGTGGAAAGTGCTCACGCATTCTGAAGGGTGCAATATCGCAACACTGCGATCTGGGCACCTCAACACTGCCTGGTTCCCACTCCTTTGCCTGGCCTTCCTCTCCCAAGGGGTGGGGCATAGAAGATCAGGAACTGATAGGGCCTGCTCTGCTCCCCTGGGGCTCTCCGCCCACACCCGTGACAACACTGCTTGGCATGAATCTGCCATAAAGTGCCACTTCTCACAAAAGAGTCCTTGGAGAAGGGATGATAAGGAATTATCACCATGATTTGGGAGGCCGGCAAGTTCAAAGATCTGCAGGTGAGTTGGAAAACTGGAGCCTAGGGACTGCCCATGCTGTGGTCTCGGGGCCAGCAGACTCAAGACCTAGGAAGGAAGCACTTTTACTTCAGTTCACTCCAAGGCTCAGGGAAGGTGATGTCCAGTCCCCCGTGGCGGGCCCTGAGGCAGGACAGCGCTCTGTTGCTGGGGCAGGATCAGCCTCT
Source organism: Fukomys damarensis (assembly GCF_012274545.1). Classification (NCBI taxonomy): domain Eukaryota; kingdom Metazoa; phylum Chordata; class Mammalia; order Rodentia; family Bathyergidae; genus Fukomys; species Fukomys damarensis. The sequence goes on along the minus strand of NW_022900931.1, from coordinate 43,022,051 downwards.
GGGGTCTATCGTGACCTTCAGTTGATAGGACGCTGCCCACCCACGTGCAGGTGGGCAGTCTGCAGGACACGGTCTGTCTACTTCAGTGTTCAGCTCAATTCCTCACAACAACACCCAGCATAATGTCTAACCAAATACCTGGGTGCCCTGGGTCCCACTCAAGTTGACCATCAAACACCTGCCAGTTCTGCCCTGGGGTGCACTGGGGTTGGGAGTCAGGGGCAGCAGGGACCCTGGCTGATCTATAGGGGAGAGGAAGAGGAGCAGTAAGAGAGACGACTGCTCCCAATTCTTCAGTGCTCCAGTCGCCTCCTACCCTTTGTGCTGTCTCTGGAGTGCCTCCCACTAAAATAGACGTGGCCTATTTCCCTTCCTCTCTGTGCTGGAATCAGCCACGTGGCTTTCTTAGACCAAGATGTGGGCAGAGGCTTCGTTATGTTTCTAGATTTGGTTTGCCCTCTTGCACTCTGCTGAGACACCAGGCAAAAAACATTCCCCGGTAGCTGCTGCTCCTTTAGTGTGGACACCGGGAGCAGAATTGTGCAGGGGCATCACAGAGCCCACACCCACCACCACCACCACCACAAGCACAGCCATCCCAGCCCAATGTAGACTCGTGAGTGGGAGGACAAAGCTTTGCTTCTGTGAGCTTTGACGACTTGGGGGTCATTTTTTAACAGATAAAATTCAAACCTTACTTTCAAATGGTATATTTTTAATTGGTATATGTTTGCAATACACAATAATTATAATCATCTTGGGGAACTGGTGCATACGTAACACATCTTTTAATTATTTGGGGGTCATCTTAGTGCAGCATTATCAGTGCAGCCTCTCCAGAAGGGAAGGATGGTGATCTCAGCGTGGCTTTGCAGACTCCCATCCATCCTATAAGCTCCACAGGGTGCCATCCAATGAGCTATGTACACGTCTCCTTTCCACCATCATAGCAGGATGCACTGGGAACTAAGGGGAAGTTAACTCCCCGACTTCCAGTCTCAGAGACATGTGTAAACATGGGTGGCCTTGCTCTACATTACCCATGGGCCTTGCTGCCCACTTCCCCTCTCAGCTGAGAGCTGGTGGAGAGCAAGACTACATACTGATCATTTCCATACTCCCTTTCACAAGAGCAATAGTGAATATCACTCAATACTCACTATCGAATGGTGAGGAAGGCAGATGATGCAATCATGCCTGAGAGATGCTGAGATCACAGCCAGGGCTCAACCATTAAAACCACGAGGGAAGCCGCCTTTGGCCCCAGTCTCCTGGGGCTGCTCAGCCTGAAGGCCCTGGAGGAGGACAGTCTGCAGAGATGTCCAGTCCCTTCCACAAGCACACAGCAAGTGCCTGCCCCAGCCAGGGCGGCTGAGTGGATCCTGGAGAGGAGGGACACCTACCTGAGAGCTAGGCGGTGCAACCAGATTCATTCCTGGAGGCGCTGCCAGTGCCCCCGAGGGCGGGCCCATGGCAGAAGTGATGACTCGATACGGAGAACCCAGGGCGTTGAGGGGTGTCCCCACGGCACTCAGTGTTCGTGGGGCGCTCACTGGCGTGTTCGTGTAGCTGGGGTGACTGTCCATGGGCTTCCCAGTGCACAGAGCTGCTGACGGGCTCATGGATGTGGAGCCAGCGTGACTCGGGGAGCCTGTAAGGAGATGAAGAGTGAGGTGACAGGAGGTGGGGGAGACCCCAGACATGGCACCTGTGGACGCCAACACCCTGCCTGCTTTCCTTCTGCTCCTACACATCCGTGAAGCCCAGGTACCCACACCAAACCGAGCTGGAAGGATAAAGGCAAGCAGAGAACAGCGAGGGGAGAGGGCCTGCTCCGGGACGGGAATATGCACTGATGGTTTAGGTCTTGGGGCCCCACCTGGAATCCACTCTAACAGGATGGTCCACAGCAAGTGCAACAGGGCACTGCCCACAAGGCCCCTGCAAAGCCACGCTGAGCCAGCCAGACAGGGAAAGTGGGCCTCACCAAACCCCCATGAGGGGGTGGAGTGAGCAGGCGCTGGGCTGCTCCAGAATTCCCCACCCCAAACTCAGATTGCTTTGAAATTTGGGGCAGGGCTAAAATGCATTCTCTTGTATGCAGTTTATGTTAATATGCCAGGTGCTAGGGATTTGTTGCTGAAGAGAACACAGTTCCTCCCATTCCGGATGGTGAAGGCAGGGGCTGTTGTCACCTTGCATCCCTTTCCTTTTGAAGTTCTCCCCCGCCCCTGTCTGCAGCACAGGGCTAATAATGAGCACTAAGGGAAGAGGACACGGATTGGCTCAGCATGGCTTTATGGTCCCATGGGCTCAGGAAGCACAGGAAGCCAGTGCAGATGGACTGCAGAAAGCCTGCTGCCAGCCTGGATGGGATGCTGTGGCTGCAAGAGCCTATGGACGGGAGTCTAGGGCCCAACAGCAGCCTCGGCCAGAAGGTCGTCTGGGAACACTTTTCTCAGCTCAGCTGGGCCCTCATCCTCTGCAACTAAGAAGGAACTTGAGATAAAAGAAGCACTCAAACCCAGTAAGTACAGAGTGGAGGATGCAGCAGGCCCCTGAATGCACTCGTGAGGCACTGTGACAACCTAAAAGTCAGCTGCACCAAATGATGTCCTGGCCCCAGCGATGGAAACAAAAGGCAAAGCTGAGGTTGTGTCTGGGCCCTTCCACATTTTCTAGAAGGATCCTTTCTCAACCACCCCTGCGTATGCTGCTAAGACCATGCTTTTCCAAACTGTATCCCCTCACTGGTTAAAGTTAAGACTCCTTTCCCTCGATTTTGGCTTCTTGGTAGCACAGAAAAGATAATCCTATTCAGTTTGGACTGGAATGTTCTGTATTTTTCCAGAGATTTAGGTCACTTCTGGGTGGGTGTCATGTAAAAAGATCTTTACCCTTGAGGTGCATCTGACACTCTGAGGCAGTTAGCTACCTTTGCCCAGATGAGACAGATTCAGACGATCAGGTGCATTTGTGGTGGCATGGCGGTAGGCAGACATTGCTAATCAATTACAGCATTTAGTAATGGGACCCAGACATAACCTGAGCCTTCATAGTCCTCAATCCAGTCCCTAAGCATATGCCCTTGGAGTTGGCACATGACAGGAACTGCTTGGCATCCCAGGCCTAAGGACCTCTCCTGGGGGACAAGATCAACACAGATAGGCATGGGTGCTAGATAGGAAGGCCTTTGCTACAAGTGCTGGAGAGCTGGGGCTTTGAGGACCTGTGTGCCGTGTGAGAATCAGTCTGCCTGCGCTGTTCGAGAAGCAGCCTCTGTTGTTGACACAGGTAGTGACAGGGAAGAGAAGAGACGTGTTGGGCTTGGGGCTACAGAATAAAGAACAGGAAAGAGGCAGGGTGAGGGAGAGAAGGGAAGGAGGGTGCATGCAATATGGTCTCTCGAAGAGAAGAGTTATAAATCTCAGGATTTCCACAGGCAAAGCAGAGTCTAGAAAACACAACAGGGCAGTTGGCTTAGTCACTTTCTTCATCACTGGCACACAATACCTGAAACCTGCAACTGAGGGGAGGAGAGTTTTATTTTGGTTCACGTTTTAGAAGTTTCAGTTCTTGCATGTTTAGCAGTATGGTGGGAGGGCCTGGCAAAAGGAAAGTGGCTCACCTCATGGCAGTCAGGAAGCAAAGTGAAGCATGAAACCCAGGAGGGAGAGTCGCGCTTCCAGGTCATACCCTCAGTGATCTGCCCCCACCTCCTAACAGCAAGTTAGCTACAGTGCCCCCATGGTCTAATCCCCTCCCAAAAGCCCTGCCTATGGCCCATGTGGACAACTAGATATAAACCCTAACAGCAGCCCACCCTGCCTCACACACTGGATCCTGGGCAGCTGGGATGCCTGGACAGACATAAAGAAACTTTGTGCCAAAGAGCTGCACTAAGTTTATCCATGGCACCACACTGTGGATACAAAGGGAAAGGATACGTGCTCTGTGATCGTGGCTGGTGGAGATGCTGCCCAGTCCTCAAGCACCGACTGTGAGGCAGACACTATGACCAGCAGGTATGGGACTGAGCACGTAAACCATGTGCCTGACTCTCACTACAAACACCAGAATGGCTATCATCAGTAGGTGCTAAGCGAAACGATTAAAATAGGAGGCAGGGAGCAACTTGCTTTCTTCAAATTCTGAGGGCAAACAGGCAGTGTCAGACCCAAGGTAGGAGGTAAAGACAAGTAAACAACAGAAAGCTGTGGGACAAGAATCCAAAAACCAGACAGCAGAGAGGACTAGCTCAAAATAACAGAAAACTGTCCTCCCAAAACTCCTGCGAAAGTACCTCACCCCAACCTTGATTACACTGTGCTTTTGAATCTTCGCCCCCTGAGGAGGGCTTTGGACACCATGACATTTCCTCTAAAAATTCTCCTTCATTTCTGTACCCCCAGGGTCAATCCTAGTGCCTGAGACCCAGCCAAGGGCAGTAAGATAGGCAAGAGCAAGAACTTGCTTCACACATTCAGCCACTTTCCAGCTCTGACAGTGAGCACCCGTGTCACCAATGATAAACAACGTGTTGGCAGCACGGGGGCAAATCTTTAAAAAATTAGTAATTTTACGCTTGTGTTTTGGGTTTCCTTCTGTGTATAGCCAAAGACGGGACACCTACTTTTTGTCTAAAAATTAACTCCCTAAAGATAGTTATTTAAGCTTTTTTTAAAATAACAAATTGAGGTCAGATGTCATAGTGTTCCTTATAATCTCAGCTCTCTGGGAGGCTGAGGCAGGTGGATCACAAGTTCAAGCTCAGCTTGGGCAACTTAGCAACTTAGTGGCACCCTGTCTCAAAATGAAACATAAATAAAATGGGAATGTAGCTCAGTGTGAAGGCCCTAGTGCTACAAAAATAATAATAATAAAAATAACGATAATAAATTGATTTCAGAAAAATATCAAATGAATGATATTTAAGTAACACTGATCTTGAAGGGGGATGGAAGGGATTGGGGGAAGAAAGGATCAAGAAAGCATGTACAGGCCCAAATCCCTGTGATGCATGTGATCATTATGTATATCTAAAATGTGCCAATAAACTTCATTTAAAAAAACACTGCTCTTCACAGAAACAGAGAAATATACACTTTGAAGAATTCACAAGTTGCTCCTAAAAATAATATGAAAGTTTGAAATTTAAAGTGAATTATTGTACTATTACTATTAATGACAATCAGGCAATTTGACTACTCAGTACAGTGATGTGAACAGAACACTGTTGATTTAGAGTGAAATAGAAATTTCAAGCTTGATTTTCAATGGTCTTAAAAATATGGTTTGATTCTGCTGAGTCAATGACCCACAAGAGGTGGGTTATTTTATAACCATATCTTACAAAATAAAATAAAATCTAGTGGGACACATGAAAGGCTGAGGCAGAAGGATCCCTTAAGCCCACAAATTCAAGACTAGCCTGGGCAATGTAGCAAGACCCTGTCTCAAAAAGTTAAACCAAAATAAAATTCAAAGAGAAAATGTGTCATCAACTCCATTACAAGAGTGAAGTAAAACAGGAGAGAGAGAAAGAGAGAGAGAGAGAGAGAGAGAGAGAGAGAAAATGTCTCACACAAATGATTTTGCTATTTTGCCACTCACAATGGCCCAGAAGTTCCGAGAAATAAGTATCTCTGCTTTTAGAAAATATGGAAAACAAGAACTTTAATGAAAAAGGATTTCATGGTAGAAAATTAACTCATTCTCACAGTCTCTAAAGTACACCTGACCATGACATTTTCATCAGCCTCTCCCACTTCCTTCTTTTTCACACAGCCACGTGGAAAATCTACAGCCAGTACCAAAGGGCATCACAAGTCTTCCAGAAACTCAGCTATGTCTTTTTTCTGTGTCTTCCTCACCTAGCCTGTTGCTTAAGCTCTGGACAAAGCCAGAAGAAATGGGCAGGTTTCACTCCCATACCAGCCAGATGAATGGGCGGCTCCTTTTGAAGGGTGAGTGACATTTACTGCAGAGGGATGTGGGGTACAGTCTGCCCGGCCCTCAGTCCCAAGCACACCTGCTCCAAACCTGAGGTCCACTTTCTCTCTGATGCTCCCACTCTCGGCCTCTGCTAGGCGTTGGATGCGTGTGTCTCTGTAAAACATCATTTTGAAGCATGGACCCCAGGGAGAGAGTGTTGAGAAGTGGAAGGTGAGTGGTCCACCAAGGCTCCACCCTCATGAATGGAATTACTACTCTTATGAAAGTAGCTTCCAAGAGCTGCCTGGCCCTTCCATTTCTTCCACATATGAGCACACTGCTTGTCTCTTCCATGATGTGGGCGGTCAGGAGTCGGTAGGAGACGCCATCTTGGAAGCAGAGAGTGAGCCCTCACCAGACATGGAATCTGCCTTGATGTTGGACTCCCTATCTCCAGAACTGTGAGCAATCAATTTCCGTTACGTATACATTACCTCATCTAAGGCACTTTGTAGCAGCAGCAGGGACACTGTGAAGCAGTCCTTCCCCTGGTCACTCTGTGGGGGACCCTGCCTCTGTCTCCCATCCCTGGCTGGCTCCCTGTGCCCTCTTGGTCTTTTGGGCATATGTAACATGTTCACTGTCCAGGTGCCTAGAAAATGCGTGCAGTCTGTGGTTCTGCTCACTTTCTTTCCTTCATCGAGCGGTGCTTCCATAAAAATGACTAATCCAATGAGAAAGCACTGGTGGAGTTTCTCAGGAGGTTCCCTTCTCAACAACAGACCTAAGAAAAGTCTTATTTTGAGTCCCCTGCAAGAAGCTGGTACGTGGTGACTTCTGAGATCCCTTCCAGCTCTGATGTTTGATGATCACAGGGTAAAACATGGCTTCCCTAGCATAGAAAAGAAGCAAATGCCAGTGCCTAGGGGAACCCTGTCATCTTCAAGAGGACCACGTTAGACCTTCCAGCTGTTTGGCAAGTGTCATGTGAGCTGTGGAGTGCCACCAGGAGCCAACCCTGTGAGGGGAATCTGTAGGGCATATAATACTGCGATGATTTCTAAAGTCCCTGTATGCATGTGGCACGGTGGCTTCAAGGGTGCCACACTACCGAGAAGACAAGAGCTCTGAAGTCCAAAAGCTGGACTCCAGCCTCCGCTACTTTCCAGCCACGCAATCCTGAGTAAGGTACTTGGCCTCTCCCAACCACAGCTTCCTCAGCCATGAACTGAAACAAACACACCTGCCTCGAGGGAATGCAGACACTACCTGAGCCCACTGGCCAGTGGGGGTGCTGGGATTACCATGCCAAGTGTGTTGGGGTGGGGCTGCATCTGACTGAAAGTAGAAGATTGTGTATAGAAAGGGTTTATTCAGTGAATAGTTAATGCTCAATTAAGGATTATCATTGCCAAGCATGGATATACACATTAATGGTTCATAATGTTGAATTTTCTGAATGGCTCATACATGGCCACTGCTCTGAGCCTAGAGTTAATTCATCATTACAGATACCCCAATTCCTCCCCTAAGGCCCTCCAGATATCCCCATAATTCAACGTGATACACAGAGGTCATCTAAGCTGACTTCCAATCGGAATTTCCCAGTGCCCTGTTAGGGGTCACATGGCTTGAATTCCACCTCCTTACTATTAATAGTCATGATGGTGCTCAGCACTGTGTCTGGAAGGTGGTAGATGCTCAAGAACTAATTTGTTGACTAATTAATGAATAGTACAGTGTTTGTTAATTACAGTATATAACTGTATGTGCAGCTCATCAACAGAAATTATTTGAAAAGGAAGTCAATGTTCCTAGTGTTTACCAGAGCTGAAATCTATGAACAAGTGAAGTATGTGCGTGAGAGAGAGAGAGAGAGAGAGAGAGAGAGAGAGAGAGACTAAGACTTACTGAAAAAGAGGAAGGAGGAGGAGCCTGGGTACTGAGAAGTACAGAATTCTTACCAAGGTAAGGAAGTTGCTTAGCAACCTCATCCTCAGCCAATGAAAGTGAAATGTCAAACCTACAGTCTTTCTGACTGGCCAGAAAAGGGAGCAAATGGCTTGGCATGTCCACTCCTTTCCTGCTGCGTTAGGGTAGAGAATTTGCTCTCCCCATTAGCAACCCTCTTCAGGAGGGGATGGAAACTCATAAGAGTCAATGATAATGGGCGATGCCCACCCACGGGAAAGGCGACAGATTCAGAGTGGCATCTTTTCAGAGCAGGATCTCCCCCGAAGTGAGGGAAACATTCCTCTCTGATCTTCCCCATGGTAGGAACACTCTCACACTGGACCCCACACCAGAGCCTGCCTCCTCTTCTCGGGTGGAAGGACGTGGTGCATATGCCCAACAGACAGGAGGCTATCCAGCCACCTGGCTTGTTCTTCTAAGGGAAATGACATGTCCTTTCCCTGCTTGATCCTTATACTTGGGCTCCCGAGCCAGGTCACCAGGGGGCTGAGCTATGAAGTGCTTTAACTGACACTTTAACGTCATCTTCTGTGCTGAGTAACAACAACAAGGAGAGCTAACATGTCCCGAGAGTTGCCAGGAGCCAGACGCAGTTCTCAATACTTTTTATGTACGCTGACTTGTTCCATACCCACACCACTTGGAGGATGGTATTCTGCTTGACCCTTACTATATGGATGCAAAATCCAAGAGAAAAGAAACTAAACAGCATGCTGAAAGGAGCAGGGTGGTAAAGGATGCGCGTGGCAGGTCTGCAGTTTAATCACCGCCCCCTCTATGTGCTACACTGTACCACTCCCCAGTCTAGCAGTTGCCCAGATCTGCCCTTCCCGCCCCTTCCCAGTGTAAGTCTTGATCACTCAGGATTCTGACCCTGAGCCTCTGCGACAGGATACTCCCCATCCTGACTCGAGCCCCTCACAATTTACACCCCAGCTCTGGTTCCCTCACCACCCACCTGTTCGTCCTTCTGCAGCAGAGCCACTCACACCCAGGGATCTGCTAATATGAGTTTCTTCCATCTGAATTGTTATCATCATTTTCAAAAACACATTTTCACATAACTATTTGGGTGCATAATCACCCTGAGATTGGATGGGAAGGTGTTTTATATCCATTTTTACTGGTGCAAAGTTCTCCATTTTAACAGATGTGGAAAAGAGATAGCAGACATCAGATTCCCAGTGAGTGGGCAGCCGAAGTCGAAGCCACACGTTTGGATGGGAAGGTTTTTCTGCTGCCAAAGCCCTTTTGGACTTTTTCAATGGGGGAAGATAAAGGAACATGTGGAAAGTGGAGAGTGTGTAGGAGAAGGAACCAACCTCCTTCTGCCCCTGGAAACTGGGCCTCCAGAGTCTATAGCGGGAATACGAGGATGGAAAGATGCCTCAGCTAAGAGGCTGACACCTCTACCTGCAACCCCAGCTCTGACCAGCTCGTAGGCCAACCCTTCCAGGTCACAGGGCAGCTCCAGGGATTCCCGCAGCCCCGCCCCCACTCGTGGCTGATTGGCTGGAC
>NW_022900931.1:42938995-43012248 GCF_012274545.1 Fukomys damarensis | reverse complement strand
TCCTCCACTTCCCCCTCCCTGCCCCCATTCTTTCCATCTCCTTCTACCCCCGCCCCCTCCCCTAAAATCTGTAATGATGGAGGTAGTGAAAAGCAGGGAAAGATTGATAATCAGCCTCATTATTACCAGCATTATATATAATTATAGCAAAACCTCACTCATTCGGATCAACTGAGAGAAAAATCAGTCTAAATTCGTGACAAGTTGGCAGATTACTTTTAAATTACAATTTTATTACTTCTAAGTAACGCACGTGAATAGTTTGTGTTTCAAATACCACAAGCTAATGGTTACTAAGTGGGGATTTTATAAAACCTGCTTTAAAAGGCTCTTTTGTAATTAACACCCCGTTAATATGCTAATGATGCTTCCACTATGCTTTTTAAATTGCTTGAAAACAGATGTATCTTAAATAGGCTCAACACTTCTCTTACCATTTTATTTGCTTAACAAACCTTTTTCCTTTATTTTTTTTGTGAATGAACAAACAAACTAGTTTATGCTATGACCAACTTAATCACTAATCCAAGTTAATTTTGTCATAAATTAATAAAACTTTATTGTTTCTGTTTAGAAACCTAGGACTTGAAGAAACATCTCATTTTCTTTGAAAACCTGAGCCAGGGTGGTGGCTCAGGCCTGTAATCCCAGCTACTAGGGAAGTTGAGGCAGAAAGATCACAAGTTCAAGGCCAGTTTGGGCAACTTAGCATAGACCGACCCTACCTCAGTATTTTAAAAGGGCTGAAGTTGTAGCTCGGTAGTTAGGACACTAGCCTAGCATGAACAGGCCATAGGTTCAGTTCCCAGTACTGCAAAAAGATAAAGAAGTAATTCTAGACAAGTTGAGAGATTTCCTTGGGGCCACGTGGAAGAAAATACCAGGTCCAAGCTTATTCCATCCCTTCTATAATACCTTACATTTATAGAACTCTTTGTAAATATATGCTATTATTTTTATGGCATTTACTGGATCAGCCAGTCAGAAAGAAAATTTATTTGGGGGGTGCCAATTACATGGCAGGGTCCCCGCTAAGCCCTGCAGCCAGAGCAGTTTCTCCCGGAGGCCACTATCTGTTTCATTCAAAGCACAGCCTGACTCAGCGAGGTCTGTACTGTAGGAATCGTCCACATTAGACACTTTGGCGTTTAAAGTTCAGAATGACAAAGTGTCCCTTTCGAAAGGCCTGCTGTGAGTTTCTCTAGACCTAGAAATGGAACCTAGCCTCACCCAACTGCTGTCCACCTCTCTGCATGCAATTACCAGCATCTTGCCTGTGCACCACTTTCTCACCCAGAACCAAATTAGAAGCCTGCTGGTACAGATGGATATTTTGCCGTCCCTAACAAATGAGAGGCTCTGGGGGATCCTACTAACAAGGGCGCTGTCTGTCCTGTAAGTCAGTGCCATATCCTGGCACACCGTGTACCCACTGGTCCACCGTCACACATGCCAACGGGTGTCAGACACCTGCGGAGAGCACCACCAGCTCACTCCTCTTCCTGAAATCTGTGAATGCCAGTTCTGTCCACACCAGGTCTTGAGTCCATGACCCCTGTCTCTTCTTGTCTCTCTGAATTTCTTGTTTGGGTACGTTTTCCCCAGCCTGTAAGTACAGACTGACTTCTTTCTAAAGACTGCAGTCATCCTAAAAATACAGTGAAGCACATTCCTGGAGCAATATTAGCACTGGGTAATAGTACATTATCTGTTGTTGAGTTCCAAAAACCTAAATTTTTTGGATCTAGCCACGTAAACTCAACTTCAAGAAAAAAAATTCCAAAATAATTAACCCCCAAATGCTCTGAAGGCTTCAGAGCTGGTCGTTAGTTTGCACCCACGCCTTCAGGGCAGGGTATGGGTCTCTGGGTCAGGCGTCCTGCACAGCTCTTGACCAGCCAGTCCCCCCTGTCAATCTAGGATATTTCTACTCTCTTCTCTAACTGCTGCTCTGGGGAAAACACAGGTGCTACAAGCACCAAACCCTTCAGGAAACAGCATCCACTAGTGATCACTGAGATGAAAAGGAGGGACACAGGAGATAGTCACAGAAATGAAACTCGGGCAATCAGCTGAAGAGAAAACACTCTCCAAATAAATATAGATTCGGTACTTTCTTTGCCGTTCTTCTGACTTCTTGAAAATTCGTTTTGAATTAAAGATCATAGGATTCTACATTTTTAAAGTTTGGATATTAAGTCTGGAATCCCATCAGAAGTTTGAGATACTCTTTCCTGGAAACTCCTGATGCCCCCCCCACCCCCCCATTTAGTTACAGTAGGTGAGAAAAAAGAAAGGGACCCTAAGATCAAGGGGTCAGCAGTCCCAGGTCACGGCTCCTTGTGAGTGCCTGCCCTGGAATGATTTGTTAACATGTGTTTTTTTTTTAGCAGAATCCCTTTTGTATTCATGTCACACTGTCAACACTGCCTGAGGTTCAGGACGACGCTTTAGACTGGGCACACCTCTTCTAAGAAAGATGTATATACAAAAGTCTACCTGAATTTAATACCAGTCACCAAATTTTCTATGAAAAAAGAAAGTTTTATTGTATGTTTACAATTTTCCAGACTTTTCAAAATGTAATCCTTACACTGTAAAACATTAGCCTTCACCCCACACAGCTGGTAATGTTGGGCTGTTTTACCTCTACAAGTTGGGTGGCTCCGAAGGGCCGGAGGAAACCCAGTTTGAAGACCACAGACAGCCACTGGCCCTGGGAAGCCACAACCGCCTTGCAGAGGTATCTTCCTCTCAATGGTCAGACCAGATGATCCACCGGCCTCTCTGACTAGTTTTGAGAATTCAAACCTCTGAGACCAAGAAGCCAGAGGAAGAATGGTTCAAAGCCAAAATGTTGGGAACCACTGCTAAGGGAAGAGCAATCAGAGGTGGTAATAAAAGAACCCCAGAATGACCTCCTGGGGCTGGCAAACTTAGAACACAGCCACATCATGGGCAATAGCTTTGCATTGCCTGTGGCGCTTTCCCACTACAACAGTGCAAGCAGTGTCACAGAGACCCATGGCTGGCAAAGACTAAAATGTTTATTGTCTGGTCCTTTAGAGATGAAAATTCACCAACCCCTGCCCCAGGATGGAAGATTGGATTTCACATATTAAAATGAAAAAGTCCAATCCACCTGGAAAAAACTTTTAACCTTTGTTTAGCCCTCTGCTCTTCTCCTAATCTTTTTATTCATTTGCAGCAATTATGCATATCCAAAGGAAAGAAAAAGTACTATGATCCATAAGTAAGCTGTAAAAAACACAGGGGAAAAATTCAACAGCTGAGTTGCTCTTATGCATAACCTAGCTACGTGAGGCTGACCTGGGTCTCGACCCCAGCCCACCCTTCCTCCACCCCTGGGGAGGAGAAGTTACTAAGCACAGCCACCCTGGTACACCAGGCCTGGACTTGGATCCTGGCTCTGCTCCTTACAGCTCCTCACCAGGTAGGTGGCCTTGCTGTCTCCCTGTGGCTCCACTTTCCTGTGGGTAAAATAGGGAGGAGGGTGACAAAAATAGTATCTTACCCACCAGGGTCCTTGAGAATATTAAATGAGACAGTGCGTGTAATGCCCTGGGAAGAGTGCTTAGTGCACAGTAGGTGCCTAATAAATGTTAACTGCTATTTTCACTCTTTTGTGAGGATCACTGAGCCAGGACTGAGTCGATCTCATAAGAGCCACCCAAACCCAGGCAGGCTAGAAAGCAGAGTCTGTTCCCTGGGCCTCTGTGTCCTCTATTTTCTATAAAGGAGAAAATACCAGCTTCCCAAAGACCAGCCCCAGGCTGGTGGCTAAGCTTTCTGCAGACCCAGAAGTTACATAATGAGGTTAAGAAAAAGGTGGAGCGTTTACTTTACTCCTTGCACAATTTCTTCTCTCCGCTGCCATTTAGCTTCCTATCTCTTGGTACGATTGTAAATGTTTCAGAAAATAGTTTATACTACATATGTTCCTTCCTAAATCTCATAAACAGTTATTCCTTCCTACATAAACTCTAACCACTCACACCCACGGGAAGGTTCCAATTAGCCACCCACACATCTGCAGAGGGAAAAAATGTGCTCCACACTGACACACACGTGTACACACAGAGACACACGCCCAGCCACGCCAGCCTCCACTGTGGCTGTGCTCAGTGAAAGGGGTGTGTTCAGGGCCAGTGGAAGAGGATGCTTGCACATCAGTAGGTCCCCAAGGATCCAGTAATTCTTCAGAGGTCACTGCTGCCCCCAAATAGCTCCTAAGCCATCTTATGTTTTATTCCTCAATGGCCAGGCCACCGTGTCCTCAAACTGCAGTCGGTGCAGAGGCGGGACTGCTGAGATCAGCTTGGAGTCCAGATGCCAGCCCCCCCCACACACACCAAGGTGCACACTGCTGTCCCTAACTGCAGAGCAACTGTGTGACCCCCCAGAAGCCTCGAGAGGCAGCCCAGCAGGGGGTAAAGCTTGGAGCCAAACTGCCCAAGTTCAAATCTGAGAACGTAGTCAAGGTCCCGTCCACCTTGGTGCCTTCATCTGCTTCCCCTAAAGGAGCACAGAGAGGGCGGTCCTGTGCCCTCTGCTGTGGTTCTGAGGATTAGGCGAGCTGACACCGGCAGGGTGCTCACGACTGACCAAAGGTGGTGTTCCCGGTGCAGGACACTCGTTATGTGTCACCCCTCCTCCCCATGAAGATTACTGCACAATTGGGTGGAGGATTACAGGCTTTGTCCTGCCATCTTCTGAGAGGCAGCCACTGTCTCATCTTAGGAACATAAATCTCTTACTGAGCAGCTGCCAAACCAGGACGTGGCTGAGAAGAAGCGAAGTGTTCTCTCAGCATCACAGGGCATGGATGAGGCCACTGCAGCCCAGGTAGTGGCCAGCGGACCAGTCTCTTACCGGCTGATTAGACGGTGCTCCGGCATCTCATGAGCACGGCCCCAGCACAGACCCCGGTGCTACTTCCCAAGGGTGCCTGACTTCCCTGGAGACTCTCACACAAATCACAGGAGCTCATGAACCCTCGGGGGGCACGAAGAGGGCAGGGGTCACCACCACATCATTTGGTGAGTGCTGCAAGATGGGCTGCGCTGGGGCAGAGGCTGTGAGAGGCTGCAGGTGACATCCATGCCAATCCTCAGGGTTCCCTGGGCCTGAGCAGGTCTTCCCTCCCTCCTTGACCCCCTTGCCAGCCAGCACTGCCAAGTTCTCAGACAGCCCAGCCTGCAGGTGGGGGCAGAGGTCTTCGCCTGGGCTTTTAGGCTTCCTCTTAGCTGGCCCATGCAAATAAAGTGGAAAACATCTCCAGAACCAAACAAAATAATTGCTCTCCTCCCTCAGGAATGACAAGAAGTCGAGTCAGAGGAGGCATTCATACGACCTCGCTGACCCTCTTTCCTCCTGTTCCCCTGTCATTTCCCACTGTTTTCTTCATGGCTACACCATTCATTGCTTTCTTCTCTCTGAAACCAAATTACATGAAATACTACAATTCTGAAAATCTAAGTCAACAAAATATATGGGTCTTTGTGAATTTGGTTGTATTTTTTTCCAAATTCCTATTTTATTATTCTATAGAAATGTCTTTTTAAATTAATCCACATTTTAAAATTAATCTGCAACATATGTTAATAACTGAGTGTAATGGGGGAGTGAATAAATTAGCTTGTATTAGGTACCAAATGCATGGACAACACTACAATAGCTGTTTTCTCATGTGTTAGCTCATTTAATCCTCACAAAAGTTGAAGGATGTTATTATAAGTCTCATTTTACAGATGAGCATGCCAGGGTCCAGAAAGGTTCCGCAGCTTGCCTCAGGTCACAAAGCTAATAAGTAGAAAACCGGGAGCCGAGTCCATCAGCCCCCCTTCTCCCTCTCCCCCACCCCCTTACAATGTCAGGCCAAAGCAGTGCCGTCGTAAGTCTGAGTCTTTGAGTCAGGGGCTTTCTAGAGGCTCTCTACCTCCACCACACTGGCCTTGGGCCAGTCCCTGCCTTCCTATAGCCCTCAATTTACACATCTATGAAATGAGAAGCCTAAGATTCTCTTTCCATGCTAAGATTTCATGATTCCAGCAGGCAGCCTGCAGGAAATTTTAGACTAGTCTTTCTTTTTTTCCACACTTCGCTTTAGCTTTCTTCCCAAATCTTTCTACTTTTGACCCTTTTATTCACCCCAATTATCTCAGAGGGTTTCCTTGGCATTAATGAAGCCATCATCTCAAAGACCGCAGGGGGTCCCATGAATCTGCCTTAGAATAAGCACGTTCCGCAAACAGCTGAACTCACATGTGAAGGAAAAAAGCAGTTTTCAACTCAGAATGGGACTGAGATGGCCCAAACTACAACCTGGGATGTCCAGGTCGCGGCACTGGTTACCACTTGCACGTGGTCATCAGGCCAGCCCAACATTCCCTCTGGGACATCTCCAGGCCCCTCACCTCTCGGCCCAGGCAGCACCCTGCTCACGTCTCTGATATTGCACGTATCACACAGCAGAGTACGCCACATCAGCAAGCACGTCCAAGTCTGGAAGGCGCGGCCTGTCTCATTCATAGTTGTATTTCTGGGGCCCGATACCAGGGTTGGCTCACAAAACTACCCAACACACCCTGAATGAATGAGCGCACCCCTGCCTTGTGCCTGCAGGGCAGGGAGCAGGCACCAGCACCCTACACAGTCCACCAAACGTGGAGGAGGGCTCTGCCCAGCAAAGTAGGCAAACTTCATACCGAAGTCTGCAAATGAATCGGCTATATGTCCACAGAGGCGGTCAGGAGAGCAGGGGCTTTTCGAGTCTCAAGACCTTATACAAATATCTGCTTTGTCCTGCCTGCCAGGACCCATAGTGAGAATCTCTCCCTTTGGCGTTATAGACCATGAGCTATGTGCCACCATCTGACATGCAAGAAGCCAGCTGGTCAGCTGTTGGTTGCATTTGCTTGGACTGGGTGGCTGTGCTGCTTCAGCCCCTGAATTGAAGGACCCCAGGGACAGATATTCCCAGGCATGAAGGAGCCTATGGACCCAGTCTCCGGGAGCTCCCTCGAAGTGACCAGCTGCCCTGCCTGGCTTGGGAACCTGAATGTTCTTTGCCAGTTCCCGCTTAGAAGCACCCAGACCCTCCCCACTCCAGCCCCCAGAAATGGACCCCCAGAGTGGAATCTCTGGCAGGGACCCTTGCAGTGGAATTGGGGGTAGCAGCAGGGGAGGAGAGAAGAGGCTATTAGCAAATCAAAAGGGAAGAAAACAGGAAGGAAAGCAGGGTGGCAAATTAAAGGGCTATGTTTTCTTTTTGAAAATCCAATTATAGAGAAATCTGCTTTTAAGTAAAAACAATCATGCCCTTGTTACAAAGTATTTCGGGGACTTTTAACATCAGACAAAACCTTCTTAATCACATTTTTCTCTGTTACAAATTAGCTAATAGATACATCTCCCTAATTTCCTTTTCACTCTTCCACTTTTCACACCCACACAAACATGTGGGGTTATAACAATGCTCTTATTCCAGCTTTGTCTCAGTCAGACATGCTCTCCAGCATGCTGGCTTGGGCTCTCTCCTTAGAATATCCGCAGACCCTCATTCTGAGAGGCGAACATCATCCCCTCCCCTCCGGACCCTGTTCTCTCTCTCAGGCACGCACGCACACGCACTCACACTGACAAACGCTACACACAACAGATCTGCATACAAACACGGACGCTGTCCTTCCGAGCCAGCGCTGACCCAGTTGTCCCTCTGCCCTGATGTCCTGTCTGCCTCTCCAGACAGGTTCACACAGGGCAGCCCGTGTGACACTCACCGCCAAAGCCTGTGGGAAACTTCATGAAGTGAGAATAATTTCCATACATGTTTACTCTTCAGTTCATACTCCTCTCTCATGCGTCTTCTGAATATTCCGGCCTCTCCCAGCTCCTAGGCACAGCCTGGCTTTCTTCAACTTGGGCTAACAAGAGCGGTCATTGCTTCCTTGCAGCCCCGGGAGCACAGGCTGGGCCAGCCCTCTGGGATTAGTCAGGAATCTGCCGCCAGATCGGGGAGTCCACATAGTGCGTGGAGCCGGCGGTGCAGCAGCAGCTGGTGCCTGTCAGTAATCACGCATAATGCTGCTGCCGCCACCACTACTCTTGCCACCGCCGTCACTGCTGCTTGCTGCTTGAGATCCTGTTGCTACTTTGATTAACTCAGGGCTGGGCTGCTGCGTGTGACTCTTCCAGCTCCCAGCTGGTCCCCAGAGGTCCCTGCCGGGTGGGGTGGCATGGATCTATTATCTGGGAGCCAATCGATGTCTGACCGCCCCAGTAGGTCAGGAGACAGGGAGGTGGCAGGAGAGGGAAGACAACTGAGGTGCCTTTTCCTTGACTGGCACTCCCCCAAATCGGTGGGCTTTTATTAAAATGCATTTTCATACTCCAGTTCCTCTCTGCCCAATGCAGTAGGTATTTGATCTGTGAAACAGGGTGGGTAGGGTAGGGGCCAAGAGAGAACACAGCCCTTTCATTGTACAAAATTAGAAAAGCGTGAGTTGATGGATAACTGAAATAAGGCAGATTTGGGGTGGCCCCTCCTGCTTTGGTGGCCAGGAGCATTTGTCTGTGTTCTAACAATGGAAACTTGAGGACAGTAGTTAGGAGCCAGAGCTCACTCAGCTCACTCCAGAACCTACCCGTAGGGAAGAGGTGTCGCCTGGCCAGTCTCGCTGGAGGGATGCATTCACGGAGATACCACTGTCACATGCCCCCAGCTCAATGACCAGCACTGGGTCCTCACTGACAGAGACTCCCTTGGGTGTAGCTAACCCACTGACCACAGAGCCTCTGCCTCCTTGTCATGGGAATCCGTCCTACAGCTTTCCCAACAAGGCACTGCTAGCCTACCCCTCAACACCGCCAGCAATGGGGAGCTGAGAGCTATCCCATTCCATCCCCAGATATCTGAGTTATTTTTTTAATTGAGCTGAAACATGCCTCTTTCCCTTACAGCTTCTAGTTCCGGGATCTAGACTGCTCCCTGGAGCCACACAAGAGAAGCCTGTGGAGTCTATCACAGTGGGATCCTCTGCAAATCTCTGATGATCTGCTGTGGCCATAGCCACACTTTCTCTGGCATTCCTGGCCCTTTTGGTCTGTCCATATATCAAATCTATTCACAACCTGTCCTTTTGCTAATAATGTACTCCAGTTTACAGACTCTCCTGGTGGGGACAGGGGACAGCCAGACTTGGATACAATACTCCACATCAGGCCCAAGTCTTTCTCTCAAGGCGCATGTGTTCATGGGGTGATGGGCGTGCTGTCAGCAGCTACCCGGGACCAGTCCATGGGATGAGCTCTGAGGGCTGCATCATTACTGGTACAACACAGGATAGACCTAGTCTGAGAGGGCAGCCAGCCAGGGTTCCATAGAACCAAATTAGTCTTTAATGCTAAAAGAACCCAGGACAAAATCTAAGACTAAAAAGCAGAGGCAGGATCAGAGTCAGGCTGACAAAGAAGAAGGCCAAGGTGGGGACCAGAGCAAGAGGATATCAAGAAGCAGGAAGAAAGACTGCTTCAGGGAGAAACTCGGGAAACTGGTTGCTGGGTCTGGAGCATTAGTATAGAGCTGGGTGGATGTCAGTGAGGCAGAATCCTGGGGACCACTTGTCCACTCACATCAGCAGCATCTGAGCAGCCCCACATTAATTCATGTAGAACTAACTTGATAAAGCCCTCCTGGCTCCTAAGTTATGTTCTTTTTATACACACTCTTCATCCCATTCTTTGGCTAGTGGTTGGAGGCCTGCATGCAGCGTCTGCCTATATTCCTCTGAAATGAAAACCTCTTGGATTCTTCCATCATCCCAGATTTTTTTGGTATCCTGTTTCTATGGTACAGTATATTTTTTATTCCTATCTCTACTTCATGACTTCTGAAAATATGGGGAAACTGCTTTCTGTATCTTATCCAACTCATTGATAAAAATGTTGAAAATAATATACCAAATACATCATCTTATATCATCTCCCTTGAAAGTGCATTCATTTGATATCTTGTTAGTCACGTGGTTTGGAAAGACTAGATGTATAAAGTACCAACTCAGAAGCCAGCCTTGCTGAGTACAAATTCCTGGTCCATGGCTTATTTAGCTTCCAGTTTGTAGAGGATCTTAGCATTGTACAATGAATCAATTTTATCATCACACACTCTAGATCCAGCCACTTCTGAAAAAGCCCCACCTATAACTGTATGAGGCTTTGGGGGGGACATCTAAACACAAGCCATAACATACCCCAAAGAATCATGCATGTCCTTTTATGCAAAAGGCATTTAGTCTATCTCTAAGAGTTGTCAAAGTCTTAACAGTTTTTTAACATTGTTGAAAAGTCTAAGTCTGAAGTCTCCTCTGAGATTTAAGGCAAACTCTTGTCTGCAACTCTCTGTACAAATGAAAAGAAAGTCAAACACTTTCAACATTTAATGGCACAAGATAGACATTTCTATTTTAAAAGTTACAAACAGGGGAATAGCAAGGAATGGGAACAAAGCAAGACCAGAATCAGCAGGGCAAACATTAAATCCTACAGTTCCACTTCTAGAATCCTCAGTAATCTGTGGCAAGTTGTGAACTCCAAAGGGCTTGGGTGTCTCCTCCCCTATGATACTTCTGGTGGTTGTAGTTCTCATGGCTTTTTGGTGGTGACAAAGGACTGGCTTTTTTCATTCCTTGTAGCTTTCCTTGGACCATCCATGTTCCTGGCTTCTCTAACTTTTTGAGGAATCCACGGCACCTTTGGCTTTATACTCACAGCTTCATATACCACCTGGCCTCCCACACCTTCTTCTGAAATCTGGGTGGAAACCTTCCTAACCACACAACTCACATTTTGTGTACACCTAAAACCAGCACTATATGGATGATACCAAGGTCTGCTGCCAGCTAGAGCAGTAGCCAGGCTTCTTTCTCTCCTGGCTGTAGGGGTTCAGTGCCCATGAACTAAACATTACGGAACATTTTTAGGCCACCACCATTCTGTGACATGGTGCTTTGGGACTCTTGTCTCAAAGCACAGGTTTTCACTTTTGCAATTTTGATGCCACAAAGGGTAGAGTCCTGCTGCTTCCTGTGATGTCCTCAGGCCATCTTTTCCATTGTCCTCTTCCTTCTCAGCAATTAAGATCTCCTCTACTCTATCTTTGCAGTCCACAGCTTTACTGGTACTTCCTTTCTGGCCAAAGTCAAACATTTTAAACCATTGTGCTCGGTTCTTTGCTCTTGATTTACAACATAGATCTGGCTAAAAATCCTCAACAGTAGCCACTCCACCACCTCAACATTACACTGTCTTGAAATTTCTTCTGCCAGATTAATTAATCTGCCACCCTTAATCTCAGTCTTAGGCAAAGTCTCTGGACACAAGCAAAATATAGATAAGCCTTCTGCTAAGGTATAACACACATTTTCTGCCAGTGCACTCTTTCCCAGCACAAACCTCCTGAGCCTAGTCTTTACTGGCAGAATTTCTATCAGCATTCTGGTCTTCTGAACTCTGACCAGAATCTCCCATCAAGTACAGCCTCAGGCATTCAGCTCTACTTCTTCAGCTTGCAACTCCAAACCTTTTTTAGCTCTTCCCCTTCTCACAAACCAGCTCCAAAGTCTCCTAAACCACATGGTCAGATACAGTTACAACAATGACCCCACTTCTGGTGCCAGATTCTGTCATAGTTACTTTTCTGGTTGCTGAGACAAAACACCCCACACCCAAAGTTAAAGAAGAAAAGGTTTATCTAGCTCAGTTTGTAGAGACTTCTGTCTGTAATTGGCTGGCTCCAAGGTAGGGTGGTATCACAGAGGAGAAACAGTTCATGGCAGGCAGAAGGTATCAAAGCAACAAAGGACAACCACAGCTCTTTCTCTTATGTCTTATCTAGGGTACTTAGGGCAGGTAGCTCTCACATCCTTAATCTTAGCACTGCTCTATGAATTTAATTTTAGCATCACACACTCCAGATCCAGCCATCTCTGAAAAAAGCCCCACCTATGACCACATGAGGCTTTGAGGAGACATCTAAACATGAGTCATAACAGTAAAGTACATTATTGACTTCCAGAATGAAACCAAATTTCTTAACTCAGGTTAGAAAGTCCTCACCACACGTCTCAATCTACCCTTTGAGCCCTACAGTGAGAAAAGTGCTCTCGCCCAAGGTTCAGGGTCCTTACATCTCTGTCACTCTGCAGCCATCTGACTTTGGGCAAGTTCATTGATTCTGGAAAACATACCCATGCTGCGTACCTTACTGGGGCTTTGGGTTTTGCTTTTGTTTTGTGGATTATGAATGATAAGAATTAAATATGTGTTCATTTTTATACTGCAAAATTCAATACAGTTTCTTTGTGAAGCAAACACAAAGGACAATGGTGTCTTTTTTTTCTTTCCTCCCTTTCTCTGATAGCTTCTTCTGGTCCGGCTGTTTCACCTCCTGTGGGAGGACTGCATGTTCCTTCCAACTTCTGGCCTGTTATTGATATTTATTTATCTTTTCCTATCTGTAGCATTCTTACCTATCTTTCAAGTTTCAGCTCAGTTTCTACCATCACCATGTTTATCTGCAAAGATCTCCCTCTAGCCTAAGACTGACAAAACTCCTTGTCCGAAATGTTCAATTGATACTTTTCACGTATGGCCGTGTGACACCCCAGTGCTGGAGAGCTAAATGGTTATTGTCCTTCCTTGGAATATGTTTCGTCTTCAGAACATGGCAGTTAGCTCTCTAAAGATGACAACAGTGCGTTCCTGTAGGTCTTCCCCCATATAAATGCTAACAGATATTTAATAAATATTTTTGTACCAAAATGCTTACCATGCTTATGCCAGATATGTGTGTGTGTATATAGATGTATGTATGTATATGAATATATGCACCTCAACATATTTTCCTTGTGATACTTTTCATCCCAGAACAAACCAAACTTTGCCCAAAGTTTGTGACAATGAGTAATAAAAATTATAGGAAATATTTAAATTTTTTTCAAAAAACTTATTACCATAAAAGACACATTGCCAACAATGATGGGGTAAGTGTGTTTGAAGCAGCAGGGGATATTTTGAGTATTTTGATGGGGAATTAATAACAACTTATCTTTTACTGTAATACAGTTTTAAAATTTAAACATTCACCATATCTTTGGATCATACTTCATTGATTAAACATTTATGGTAATTTCTGTCAAATAAAAACTTTTCCCTCTGTCCTCACCCACCTTATTCACTAGATCTTGTGTCATTTCTGGCTCTTCCCCAAAGTCAAAATGACCATGAAAAGTAAAATGTTTTGAACTGATTCAGGACACTGAGCAGCCATGACAGCACAACTAAAGACACTCACACAAGAAGACTTCCAGAACTGCTTCAGAAAGTGGCAGAAGGCCGGGTGTGGTGGTGCACGCCTATAATCCCAGCACTCGGGAGGCTGAGGCAGGATTGCTGTGAGTTTGAGACCAGCCTAGGCTACATAGTGAGTTCCAGGTCAGTCTCAACTACATAGTGAGACCCTGTCTCAAAAAAAAAAAGAAAGTGGCAGAAATGATGGGATAAGTGTGTTTGAAGTGAAGAAGAATATATTTGGGGGAGAGGGTGTAAGTGACCATATGTCTTTCACTGTAATAACATCTTTAAAATTTAAATATTCACCATTATCTTTTGATCACACCTGAATATGAGTGTGACTTTTCTCCTTAGTCCACAGTTTTTGCTGGGTACCACTGTGTCTTGTATAAAATTATTACTGATATAATAATAACACTATCCTAGCTAACCTAAGCCCTTTCTAGGCAATCCACTGACTTCAGTCAGTCCAGGGTCTCCAACTGTTACTGAATTCTCATTAGGATGTCAAGTGAATGACCAAATGGTCAGTGTTCAGAGTAGGAATTAGCTAATTCATTCATAAGAATTCTAGGCTTACTGCTTGTCAAAGTTAATTACCTAGGCCTCTCAAATAACATGTTCAGCTTTGATGAAAGACCTTTGAAGAATGTCTTTAAGTAAATGAAAAGGGCATGTGTTTTCACTAGTATGTTTTACATTAACTCAGCCAGTAATATCTTATATTCACCCTGTTAATCAAAGGGTATAGCTTTACCTCTGCTTTTCAAATTTTGACCAATTGTGATGTAAGATAATATGTTGCAGCAAACACAAATGAAAAACAAAAACCATTTGTTTAACAGTTGCCAATAAACATTCGGTGTAGAATTTAAATGCCAATATCTCCACACTGATGCTACAAATATTTTTGTTTTTGTATTACTTCACCTATAAAACAGTACAAGTTTCAATGTGTTGCATTAATAAAGGTGATATTATCTGAATTTTGTAAAGGAGAACTTTAACCCCAAATCTGTGATGTCAAGGAAGAAAAGATAGTTATTTCGACAAATTGGATTTGGGATGTGACTTCACAAAGATACTGCATAGAGCTTAGGTAGTCTGATGGAGCAGATGGATATTAATAATCACAGATACATGTATGACAGAAATGGGCAAGAAGAAAGAAAAAAGAAATGGGTATAAAACCACCAGGCAACCCAGCTCTGACTCCTAGCCAATGTACCTTTCGCCAGTCTGTGATCCTTGTCTCATTAAATGTGTTTCCATTATGTTTGGGGAGTTTCTGTTTGTTTGTTTGGGGTTTTTTTGCTATTACTCATTCACTCCTTCATGTTCATCCATCGCTTACTGAGAGGTGATTATCTGTCAATCAGTGTAGATACACTAAATGAAAAGATGGGTGTAGCTCCTGACTTCATGGAATTTATGCAGTCTAATGGAGGAGATGGATATGAAGTAGTCACAGACCGTGTATCATTATAAACCATGATAAAATGGTATGAAAGACAATATTTGGATGAGATGAGCAACTAGCAGGAGAATCTAATTCAAACTGAAAGGTCAAGCTGGGTGTGGTGGCGCACGCCTGTAATCCCAGCCCTTGGGAAGCTGAGGCAGGAGGATCGCTGTGAGTTCGAGACCAGCCTGGGCTACAGAGTGAGTTCTAGGTCAGTCTCAACTACATAGTGAGACCCTGTCTCAAAAAAAATTTTTAAAAAATGAAAGGTCAGAGCAGACTTTTTTGAGACAGCAGCAGTTATGCTCAGATATAAAGAATGAATAGGATTCAACCTGTAGTAAAAGGCAGAAAGGTGGGGTAGGATGTACCAGGCAGAGGGAACGACAGGTGTAGTAGCTGCGAGGAAGGAAGAAACTCAGGGCAGCCAAGAGATTGGGGAATGAAAATGTTGGGGTCTCCCACGTCAGATGGTCTGAACTTCCAGTTCCAGAGTTCTGTTGCCCCACCTGTGATTCTGTGTTGGACGTACCATATCAACTGTGCTCTGAACTGCTAGAAAAACTTTGTCCCTATTCACATGCTGGTCAAACACAGGATGCCCCATTTTCCGATGCCACTGCCCCAGTAACCCACCTCCATGTGTGGGTTCATCGTGCTCCTCAGCTCAGAAGAGTCTTCCCCTCCGTCTGCTCTCACCTCTCTCGCAAGGTCATTTTCATGGGATTTTAAGGCAACCCTCTAGTCGAACTACTTTCTTTCTTTCTTAGACTGCCCTCGTCTGTGACTGAGACCGTATCACTGGACATGTTCTTCCATGTGTCACTACCATGAATGCATCTGAAAAACCTTCCTAACCTGATGAAAGACTCTAGATACCTGGAAGCTAAGTCTGTGTCATTTTTTCGTATCTCCTAAAACCTCTACAACAGGCTCTAACTCAAAGTAGAATCCCGTAAATACAGGATAGATGATGCGTGAATGAAGAAAGGTCAGTTGAATATGCTGAGATCTGATGTCAACTCCAGGGTGCTGGCCGTTAGCAAGTGAGTGTGCCTGCTTCTCAGTTTCAACGGATGTTAGCAGCCTGACTTTCATCTTATAGAATCGAACTCATGGGTGGCCAGGCTCCATACTCATGTCAGCGCAGGAGTTCAGTCTGGGTAGCTGAGATCTTCTGAGGACAGACGTGAGGTCTCCAAAGCAGACAGTAGTGATGAGCTTCAAGTTGGAAATCTATCCTCAAAAACAGGACCATTTTCATACAGCTTAATGTGTCCAAAGACACAAACTACACCGACAAGGTGATACCTGTGGCTTTGGAACCAACTATAATTTTGAATCACAGTGAATCTGTCCAGTCCTGGATGAAACCAGATGAATGAATAGTTTGCCTGTAAGGAACTAGGTGGTAAACTTGTCTTGACATTGGAATTACTCTTTAGAAAGCTAAAAGTAATTAGTGATCTTCATGCTCACCTCCACAGATTATCTGATTGGTCTGGGGTAGAGATCTGGGTTTTAAAACCATTAAGAACCCCAGGTGACCCTACTGAGCAGCTGAGATGGGATGTAAGGAAAGGAAATCTCCTTACAGCAAGAGGCTAAGAAAAAGAGAAATAGCTTCCCAAGGTAATTCCAAGGAGTAAATATCCTCCTGCTTTGCCCGTCTGCTAAGACACACAATGAGGCCTTAGGAACCCAACAAGTTCTTGCCGAACAGGAGATGTGGTTGGCTCTGCCATCTGCTGTGTAGACTTAGCACATACTGATTTATAGTTTGCTGGCACTGTGTCCTCAACCTGCCATGCTCCCACCCCTGTAAAAATCTTATTTATTAAAGGCCAGTTCCTCTATCAAATCTTCCTTTACAAATAGTTAATACTTCCACTGCTCTCCCCAAAATGATTAATTCTTTCTTGCAGCACTAATTTAATTTCCCTTTGAATCATAACTGGTTAAACGGGAACTTTCTTCTTGAGTACCAGAACAATTTCCTATTCATCTTTATGTGATTAAAGATTCTAGCACTTTGCTTTATACACAGAAAGTGCTTGATAAATGTCCATTGAATGGATGCTGAGATAATACACAGGACAAACTTTATCCTTGCTGTTACAGAGCTACAAGTTATGGATTTAAGGGTGACTTATAACTATCCTGAATGAAATAACATTGGCATAAAATCATCAAGGTAGAAGGAACAGTTGCAGAAATGCAGCCATTTCTTGGTTCTCAGCCATAGGATGATCACAAAACCCTCCCTGTCATAAACAACTCAACCACAGCTGCAGTACACATGGGAGCTCTCAGGATGTGGAACAACTGTGATCATGCTGAGCAAAGAGTGGAGCTGAGACCAGGGGAAAACATCTGGTCCCCTCCGGAGAGGAGCCAGCAGTGCAAACATGGAGCAATCTAATCCAGCCCAGGTCCAGATCCAAAGAGCCCCAGCCAGAGAGGTGGATGTCAGCATCAGAGTCAGGGAAGCCTGTTCAAGTGTCTGAGACGGAAGAGGAAATTGAGAAGTGCAGTTCTGCCCCTGATCAGGCCACTGGCACTTTAGGCTCTATCGAACAGCCCGTACTGAACTGCTTTGTGCTGGTGACTGGCCACGTGTATGTACATATTCAGATGCAGTTGGGGAGGCTACAAACCCATCACACACAAGCAAAGCAGTCTATTTTCAGATCCCACTTACTCCTTCGGGGAGAGGCTCTAAATATACCATCCAGTGACTACAGGAGGTAGATTATCATTGCTGCCTGCTGAGAAGGTGGGGCAGACAGGGATGTCAGAAACTTCACCATTAACCTTGAAGTCCCTACCACTTACAGAGCTATATTTACATGAGCAGCACAAATATCAGTTTATTGGACTTGGTTTTCACTTCAGAGCTCCTGCAAATGAGCCTTGTATGACAGTAAAAGCCACTATGTTGCTCTCTCTGAAGACTTGCTGAGCAAAGTTTGTAGTTGTCATAAGGTAGGTCTTAGGAAAAACTCTGTTCTGCGTTATTTAGATCATACACTCACAATGATATAAACAATAGCAATGAAATTTCCCATGGGTATAAACCTTCATAGTTTACAACATGCTATTGTAACCCATGCATAAATAAGTATGAAATAGTACTAAAAGCAAAACTTAAGAAGGCTGTAGTCAGAAAGGACGCTAGATGTTAGAACATGAGACTGTATCTTGATTTTCTCTGTAGCAACGAAGGCCTTTTGAGGTAGTTTTCAGCTGAGATATGGTTTTCTTATTGCCGAAAGCCAAACACTGGATAATCCCTCTGTACCCACATGTATTTTGAAGCAGCTAATCCCATAAGACCAGAAGTTATTTAGTTTTGCAAGGAACTGAAGGAGGACTGCACTACCTACATTCAGATAACTCTGCCCAGAAACAAAAATGAGGAAAAATAGCTGTAGGTAGAGAGGTAGTTGCTTGAGACAAGCAAAGAAGGTCTTAAAGTCGGAATGTTCAGAGTTTGAAAAGGCTCTGTATTTCGTGTATTCAATTGCCCTCAGAAGAGGGACTCCATGCTGTTTAGCTGGGATACTGAAGAGGCATAACAACATTCCTGAGAAATAAAGAAAAGTGAGAGATCTGACACCTCCCTGCAGCAGAGTTGAACCCTCTGCATCAGAACTACCTGGAAGCTTGTTAAACACAGAGACTTCTGGGTCTTGCATTCACTCTCTGAATCAGAAACTGAGGCTGGAGGGTGCTGGGACGTGGTGACTGCTGCGGGCATGTGCTGGGACATGCTCACTCTTCAGAGCATGGTGTCTGCAGAAGGTCAAATCTTAATCGTGGGTACTGTGTTGTGCATATCATGTCAGAAATAATCCATTTTTCCTCCGGAGAGCTGGCATTAATGCCACTTCATGTGGCATCCTGAAGTTGCTGTCCTTAACGAGTGGAGTCCAGATTAGAAA
Organism: Fukomys damarensis; assembly: GCF_012274545.1. Lineage (NCBI taxonomy): Eukaryota > Metazoa > Chordata > Mammalia > Rodentia > Bathyergidae > Fukomys > Fukomys damarensis. The sequence goes on along the minus strand of NW_022900931.1, from coordinate 42,993,471 downwards.
CCAATTGTTTTTATTTCAAATTCTGTGCTCTTTCCACTCTTCCCTGCTTCACCTTGGGTGGGCATCCTTGCACTGTCACACCCCTGTCTCTGGTTCTTGTCAGATGAAGGCTTTGGATAATGGTTTGAGGGTGGAGGTGAGGTGAGAGTGGCCTGCAGCTACAGGTCTTGGGCAGACTGAGTTGGGAGAGCCTCAGCCCGACCAGAGTGGCCCCTGCAGTCTCCAGGTGAGAGGAGCAGAGGCTTGGAATGTTGCAGAGCAGAGGGGGCAGAAGTAGAAGCAACTCCTGATGTGATGGCAGGCAGAGAGGAAGGCTTTTCTGACTGCCTGTGACCTCACCCACGAGCAGCTGTTAAGGATACTACGCTATTTCTGAAATGGCCCAAATATCAGTGACTCTCATGTGGGATTTCAGACATAGCAGGAGGCTGGCATTTAGGAGCCAGATATTTAGGGACCAGAGCCTTTCTGATGCCAGAGCAAAGCCTGCGTGTGAGGCAGATACTGCGCCACATGCCAGAGGCCACTTGGTCCCACACTGATTTTAGTCCAGATCTTGGCAGGCTTCAGCCATGAAGGGCTGTGAAAAGAGTGGTATAGTCAGAGAAGACTTCCCTTGAACACCCTGGCAGTGAAAAAGGCCTCCAAGGATCTCAGGCCATCAAAAGCAAAAGCAGGGGCCGGGGATTTAGCTCAGTGGTTTGGTGGCCTGCCTTGCAAGCGCAAGGACCCGAGTTCGATCCCCAGAACCAAAAAAAAAAAAAAAAAAAAAAAAAAAAAAAAAAAAAAAAAAAAAAAAAAAAAAAAAAAAAAAAAAAAGCAAAAGCAACAAGGGAGGAGATTCAATGAATCCCACAAGTACTTCTTGAACCTCCATTGTCCCCCAGCAATCTGAGGAACAGAGATGTGCCCTCCACACTTCCGGGAGGGGTCACTCATGCCTGGCAACTAAGAAAAGTAGTGCTAAAAATAAGTCACCCCTGTTCCCACTGGAGCTTGGGCAGAGGACTGGATTAAAACTTCCATTTATTGATCAGTTCGCCAGTGGCAGACAGGAAGACAGTTTGAGGGAGTAGAAGAGGATGACGGGGAGGGCAGCTGCCACCCTCCCCGTCCACCCTGACACATCAATCCTCCTAATGCGCAGCTCGGACACAGCCCCTCAGACCAAACGCTTTTAATGGCTTCCAGCTGCCCGCAGAGGCTTCTACACTGGGTCCATTCTCCATGACCTCTGGCTTCCATCTGAGCACATTCTCATCTCCAGCAAGCAGGCCAGCACACTCTTTCCTAAGCACACCTTACATGTTTCTTAATCTCTGCTTTTGCTCAAACTGGTTCCTCTTCCTGAACTCCCTCTTCCCCATCAGCTGAATCCTAGCTCCTCCCTCTCAGGGCGTCCTAAATGCCATCTCCTCCTGGTTCTCCTCGGACAGAAGTTCCTGTCCAGCGCTTTCCCTTGTCTTCTCCATAGGTGCCTCTGCATGTCTGCTCCTCTGTCTCTCTGTCTCTCCCTGCTCTTGAAACTCCCACCACAGCCCCACTTCCCAGCACTTGTATTTCCATGTCTGATCTGCATCTAGCTTAGCGCTGTGACCCCGGATCTTCTCAGTGTGAAGCAGACCCAGAAATGGACGCCATTTAATCTCCTGCTACTAAAAACCTAACCGTGTGCCTTTTGTATCCACTTTTTAAATTGGTGCTCCTGTTTCACATTGTCAATTATATCATTAGGATCTTACGAGAAAATGAAAAAAAATGGAAATAAAGTGTTTGTAAATGGGGAGGGGAGAAGGGTGTGAAGGGAGGGCAGGGACGGGGGAAAAATGAGAACCAAGACCTGTCATGTAAAGGTACAAGATCCCAAGGATGAATGTAACTGTACTGTATACCTAAAATGTACCAATAAACTCAATGAGAGAAAAAAATAAATAAATAAAAGAAAAAATAAAAGAAATCGGTGCTCCTTGTACTCCACACCAAGGGCTTAGCCCAACTGCCATGTGGCCACAGCTCAGTTCCTTTGGGAGGTGCAGGACACCTCACCTCACTCTTGGATCAAAGCCTCTTCCTTACAATGCATTTGCTGTTGTGCCGCTGGCCAGAGTTGGAACCCCTTTGTCTACGCGTATTCTGCATCCTCTCTCACCTAAACCACACATCAGAACAACAACGCGACCACTGTCTGACTGGCACTTTAACAAACACCTACTCCTTGCTCTCTGAGGGCAAGGCCTGCGTGGCTTTTATTAATTAACCACTGGCTCCCAGGTGCCTGAGCATGACGAGTTGAGTGAATGAATGGCGCTTCTCGTACTCTGCGCCGGATCGCAGCTCTGAGTGCACAGTGTCGGTCTCATCGGCTCTCCATCGTCTTTCGAATGCAGGTGGTGTCAGACACTCTTTGTATCCCCCACACGCTTCCAGGAATGCCTCATTCGTCATAGGTGCTCAAAAATAGCTGTTAAATCTATTTCCCTAATAGAAAAGTAATACAAAGGCAGCGATGGTGAGTCAGTAATATCACTGTTGATTCAAAAGGAGACACATTTTGTCCAACAAGTCAACAAACAGTGATTGAGCACCCATCCTGCAAAAACCTTAGGATTCTTCGTGTGCCTCTCGGCCAGTCGATCTGCCCGTTCTCCTGTTTGTCTGTGAAGACCGAGACAGTTATAGGTACAGTACTGGGTCTGGTCTTGAATCTGCTCTGTCTTGTCTGTAGGAGCTTGAGCATAAGAGCTCTCTAAATTCAGTTTCCACGCCTTCCCCAGCCTTTAAAGTGAGCAAAAAAAATTCTGAGTCCACAGAATTTTGTGAAATTGAAAGTAAGGCTGCATCTGAAAGTCTTTCATAAAATGTGAAGTGTAATAACATATATAATTATTATTATGAGTGCATGCTGAAAAGGAAAATGCAACAGAATGGAATATGAATAAGAGTATCAGCCCCAGTTTGAGCAGTAAGGTGTTGGCCGGGAGCAGGATTGTGAGGCTCCACCTCCCTGGACCTGTTTGTCCTGACCTCCTGACAAATCCCTAAGCTTCCAGACACAGGTTCCTCTCATCAAATGGGCTGCAAGTGCCTGGCTTCCTGGGAGGAGCTGGCTTACTAATAGAGAGATTGTCTTAATAATGTGAAGTACCCGGGTGCCATGGTAACGGGCATTACATGATCTGGAGAAGATGAGCAGCTTTTGATAAGAATAGGGAGCCTGCAGATGGGAAAAGGGGGTGGGGATGCACACAGGATGGGGGTGGAGGAAAGCACAAACACGGATAGACAGAGAGCAAGCACCGGCGGGGGGGGCCTCTCCTGTCTGGGCGGGAGGGGATCCTGAACCTCTCCAGATTTTCAATTACTATTGCAAGACACAAGAACAAGCAGCATATGCATAAACCCAGTTGTGATTTTACCAAAAAATTAGAAATGTGAGTTGTTGTTGTTTTTGATTCAATAATGGATGACTTCGCAAGTTCTCTTATAACTCAGTTGGGCAAGCCTCTTGGTTGAAGACATTCTTCATGAGTTCTGCCATCGTGGAGAAGCAGAACATGGTTTGTACACAGTGAATAGAAGGTCAATGCCAATACCAACTTCTATGCCGACAAACCTTGCTGCCCTATTAAAGCGCTCCCCGCCTGCCAAGGACATGCTGCAAGGTTTAAGAGGTTGCCAATGAATGAAGAACACACAAGGCTGGGCAGAGGAAGCAGAGTCATGCCTAATGGGTCTTCCTCTGTTCCAGACACTGGCCTGGGCATTTATCCACAATACGCTTCTGCCAGGGAGGCCAACAGCTTGGTTTCTGGACCCCGCTTGACACCAGCCAGCTGTAAGAACTTAGGGTGTCCTTTGAGAGCAGCACATCTGTTCACAGACATTTTTAATGATTCTGTTATTAAAAATGCTTCTTCATATGGCCCTAAAATGTATCCTTGTTAACCTTTGCTTTCTCTTCTACTTCCTGCTAGTTCTTTAGGAATTACTGAGGTCCTGGGCCAATCACAATAATAAAGAGTTTGATTCCTTTTGGGGTTTGAGTTGGGATTGGTTAATAAAACATCAATCTGTCAAAAGCAAGCTGAGTGTGGCTATTGTTTTATTTATTGAACAACATAAATGTTTCTACTACTCAACTAAAAGGAAGTGATTATAAAAGGGGGGCAGGGATTTAGCTCATTGGTTCCCCACCTGCCTCACAAGCTCAAGGTGCCGAGTTCAATCTCTGGTACCAAAAAAAAAAAAAAAAAAAAAAAAAGGAGGGATTTCTATTAGGAAGGCAAAAAAGCTTCCTGGCTAGTAGGCTTTATGGTCTAATGAAAAGCAGTACCTTAGGTAGCTATGAATATTCTCTTCCAACGTTTTGTTTTGTTTTGGTTTGTTTGGTACCGGGGATTGAACTCAGGAACTTGAACTTGCAAGGCACACAGCGGAACCACTGAACTAAATTCCCGGACCAGTCTTCCAATGGAGTTTTTAAAGTAGACACTTACCTTCCTCCATCAGTATAAGACCAAGTGTGCCTGCAGGGAGAAGAACTGCCTACAATCCTTCCAATAGTTCATGTAAATTTAAAGTAGAATTAAAAGTGGATTTTTCAAATATATTTTTTAGATTAGAAAGGAATACAACAAAAATCAAGCAATGATTAACTTTGCAGTTTTGAGGTGATTTCCATTTTCTTATGAAAACTTAAGATCTTACCGTCCTCTTACAGTTACACTACCTATTATACACACAACAATTAAGATAGTTTGGATTTTTAAACAAAGATATTCTTTAGTCTTCTGAATTGTTTGGTTTTGCTATTAGTAGATCACAAGCCACAGCCTATTTCTACCATATATTTTGTTTCACAAAGTAAACTAAAGGCACACACACACACACACACACACACACACAAACAAAATAGCCCATTGGACTTAACCTCCCTGAATACACCATAAAATTGAAGCCCAATATTATCAAAATGTCAAAAGATAACAGATATTGTCAAGGGTGTGGAGAAAAGGGTGCTCTTGTACCTTACTGATGGGAACACAGATTGGAACACCTACAGTGGAAAACAGGGTGGTTGTCTCTAAAGAAGTTTTAAAAAACTACCATATGTCCTAGCATATACTCAAAAGAGAGGACATTGCCACCTTGTAAAGATATCTCTACTCCCATGTTCACTGTAGCCAGGATATAAAAACAACCTAAGTGTCCCTCAGTGGACAAATAGATAAAGAAAACTATGGTACATAAATGCAATAAAGTATTGTTTTGTTACTAAAAAAGAACAAGATCCTGCCGTTTCCCACCCCATGGACAAGACAGGAGAATGTCATGTTATGTGAAATAGCTGGACACACAAAGAAAAACATTGCACGATGATGCATTATTTCACATATCTATAGATTTTTTTTTAAAAAAATAAAATACACAAAGACAGAAAAGAAAACAGCGGTTGCCAGGACTGAAGGGGAAAGGAAATGATGAGATGAAGGTCGGAGGATACAAACTAGCAGACATATAGAATTAACAAGTCTAGAGAGCTCATGTACAACATAAGTTACACACAAAATAAAACTGTAAGACACATAGAATATATTCTAAGTGTATAGATTTTTGGCTACTTTTGCCACAAGAATAAAAAATAAAAGTGTAACTGTGACATGATGGCTATATGCATTGGCTTCATAATAGGAGCTTTCCCACTATTTATTTACCCTATAACATCATGTAATAGCCTTAAATGCGCACAACACAAATTTTTAAATAAAAAGTTGAAGTCAAAACCCAAAGTTTTACTAGCATCTCCTGGGGCAGCGCCTCCCTGTCCTCCTCTCTAAATTCCATTGCATTGTCTTATCCTGCTAATAAAACAACCTCTCCCGCTGCCCTTTTGTGTCTTCTCTTCTTCTCTTCCTCATACCCTTGATCATCTAACTACGATCTGCTCTTCGTGCCCCTCAGAATTGCTAAAGAGCTGCTATTGCCAAGACTCTTCTTGGACATTATAGTCTGTCTTGTTCCTCTTCTGCCCCACTGATTCTCCATAAACTTTAATAAAGCGTATTCAGTAAAATCAGAGGACCAAGGCTCAAATCACGATGCAGCTATTTGTAACACACATGACCTTAAGAAATATATTTACCCTCTCTCGGTTTTCATGCTCCAATCTATGAAACGTGAATGATGGTGGTTGTAAAATCAAGATGAGGAAATATAAAAGCTCATGGCATGGTGATCATATATAGTAGGTACTTAGGAAATAAATGGAAAGTCTACAGCTGTTCTTATCTTCAGAGGGCAGTTCAACATTAAAACCAGTCCCTAGAGTTAACTAAGACATCCACGGATACTTTTAATTTTCCCAAATACTAAAACCTTTAGCAGCCAGGGATTTAGTTCAGTGGTGCCATGCCTGCCTGGCAAGAAAGAACAAGGTCCTGCATTCCATCCCTGATACAGCAAAAACAAACAAACAAACAAACAAAGTCTGTAGCAGCTTAGCTTCCAATGGCCAAGCCATCACTGTCAAATCTGTGGTTGTCCGGACCTGGGATCCATCTTAGCAACAGCACAGGGTGCTGTGTGGAGCTGCCTCTGCTTGCCAAGTAGTAGTAGAATGGTTCTCTGCGCTAAGGCTTTGCATATACCAACAGAGCAGTAAACGTGGCTTAATGAACCACCCTATGCCTGATACTATGCTGACCCAGAGGACCAAAGAAATGGCTCCTGCCCTTCTGGAGTCTAATGAATAACCTTGATAGAGAAACCTGTGCTACCCTATGCTTCCCTTTAGCTGCTGCCCTCTCTGTCTCTCTACTGCCAATACTTCTCGAAGTGGCGGTCTAGACAACCCCACCCACACCTCCTCTCCCTGCCCACCTTCAAATCAATTCTCAGTCCCCACGTCTGGCCTCTACATTTGCCACTGCAACAAGATGAGGCTATCCAAGATCACTGAAAGTCTCTTTGCTATTGTTTATGTGACACTGAGACCACCCTCACTGCTACTGACCATTGCTTCCTGAAACGGGCTCCTTTGCCCTGCTGGAAGCAACTCTGTTCAGATCCAGGTATCAAGAAGCCTCCTGCACATCTCTACTGTGATGTCCCACAGCCATCTCACCCCGAACTGTTCTCATCATCTTCCTCCAAGTCTGATTCCTCCTCCAGATGTCATTTCTATCCACCGAGTTGTTCGTGCTAGAAAGTAAGAGTCACCCCAGAAGTCACTTTCCCGCTTGTTCCATACACCTCACCCACAATGATATCTTGTCACTTCTCTCTACTTCTAACATGTCCACCTTATTCCACCATCTTCTTTTATAGGGACTTGCATAAAAAAAATCTCCTAAAATTTCCACTATTATTGTCTCCCCTCTGTTAGTAACAAAATACTCAGAACACTATTTTTAAAAGCATAAACTTGACCCTATTACATCCATACTTAAATCCTTTAGTGGTTCATCATTGCACTGAGAAATAAACTCTCTTCTCATAACTCGATCTTCAAGGTTCTCATGATCTGATCATTGGTTACTTTTTCACCCTAAACTGCCTCTGTTTTCCCCTAAACTTGGTCACTATGTTATAGACACACTGGTCTCTGTTAAGTACCTAGAATCTGCGATACTTTTTCTGCCCCAGGACTTTTAAATACACTATTCCTTCTGCCTGGAAGGCACTTGTATCTATTCTGTCAGGCAGTGTCAAGCTCCAGCAAAAAATAAATGTCGCCTTCTCAGAAAAGCCATTCCCCCTCAAACTCCAGTCTAAATTAGATCTCTGGCTCTGCTCCCCGTTATTTCTCCTCATTATTCTTATAATTTTTTTACATTTATTATTCCATAATGAATATGATGCTTGCCTACATGAGACTGTAGGTAGCATGAAGGCAGAAACTTTGGGACCTTAACTGACTTTCAGTTTAGCAAAGAGGCTTGGCAAAGAAAGCAGGACTCACAAAGGAAATCTTGCTGACTTTAGACATTAATCAACAACTGGCTCTTGCATTCAAAAACTACAAAAAGAACTTTCAAGAGTCCCTGGGTATTTAAGAAAAAACTCATCATCACAACAGATTCCAGGTAATTAAGTAAAACACCAACCTCAAGGAAAACAGAAGGGAACTTTAAAAATAATTCTAAGTGATGTGCTCAGACTCAAAGAGATAATAAATCCACAAAAAACTAGTGCTATAAAAATGGAGACATTCAGAGAGCGAAAAAGAGTTATTACACACTAAAGACATAATTGCTAAAAAAAAAGGTCAGCAGAACAACTGGAAAATACAATCTAAGAAATCTTTCCAAACTCAAAAAGTCAAAAAGACAGAGAGAGAAAATATTGGAGAGGGCCGAGGATTTAGCTCAGTGGTTCCGCCGCTTGCCTCGCAAGCACTAGGTCCAGAGTTCGATTCCCCATATCAAAAAGAAAAGAAAGAAAATATTGGAGCAAAGAAAGAGATGTGAAGGATCAACCTATCTGCTAGATCATCCACATAATTAGAGTTCAGGCAATGAATAGAGAAAACTAAAGGGAGAAAATAATAAAAGAAGAAAGAGAAAGAGGGCAAATATCTGGATCTTACAAAAAAACACAAACCAAGTTCAAACCTAAATACATCCCAGCTGAAGTTTAGAAACACCAAGGATTGTTAAAAGATACTAAAAGCATCCAAGAGAGGGAAAAACAAAGCTTGTCACTTACAAAACATCCGCTACCAGACTGTCACCACAAGAACGGTACATTAGACGTCAACGCTCAGAAAAATAATTTCAAGTCCAGTGTCCTAGCCAAACCAATCAAGAGGAAGGGAGTGGAGTTTTCCAATACACAAAGACCCCCAAAGTTAACCTCTCATGCACCCTTTTGTAAAGGTCAACTGAAAACATTCCTCCAGCCAAGTGAAACAGACATCTGAGAGGAGATGACAGGGTCCAAAAAGAATGAAAGCAAGCTGGAAATGACACGAACCGAAATTCCTGGAGTGCTTAGAATGACCCAACAGATGAGAGGGGGAAGTCAGAGTTCTGTGAGGAGATGTCAAGGAAGTATCCTGGGCCAGGTCATGGGAGTGAGAAGCAGGGTGATCTGATTCCTAACCTGAACAAATAGCATAGGAAACAACCAGAAGAAAGGAAGTTAGGAATGCCAGGAAGAATGAAGAGAGTGCTATAGAAGAAAGTCACAATTCAAATATACAAAATTGGAAAACTATCATAATTCTGATAAAACATGAAAACAGAATCTACAGGACATTGATTCTTAGTGCAGTCTCCCTTCAATGGATGAGATTTTGTAACAGAATTGCATCTTTTCTACGGGTCTAATACCACTCCTTGGTTCTGAAGAAAATAATAATAATTACATAATCATAATACAAATGAAAATCATTGACTTTCGATATAAAATCAACATATAAGCAAAACACAGAGGACTTCATGGCAACCACAGAACAGAATGCAACTATTACCAACCTCGATAATGTACAAGTAATAGAAAAGTTTGACAGAAGTTAGAGCATGGCTGAGTTCCTTAGGGTGCAGATTATGCTGTCTGAACTTGAGATGTTAAAGAAAAGGTCATCTTTCAAAGATATATGATTCATCCGTACATGGGTTGGAGCTAGAGGTGTAGCTCAGCAGTAGAATGAATGCTTAGCATACTAAAGGTGCTAGGTTCAAACGCTAGACCCCTCCAAAGAATTAAATTTAAATGAAGTAAAATTACATAGATAAGCAACAAAAACAATAATAACAAAAAGCAAAATTAGGAAGCTACTCATACTGTATGAGTTAAATTCTTCTTCTTCTATAGTGAAAAATCAATAAATACTGATTAAAGTTGAAAAACCAAGAAAGGCTATGTAAGCATTTAGGGACTTAAATTTGGAAATAACAATCAGAAGAACAAGAAACAAACAGTTAATCAGAAGGATAGGTGAGGGAGCAGAAAGTGACTTTGTAACTCTTCATTTGATATTATTCTATGTGACAGGAGTACACATTACTCTGTGTCTATATTACTCTGGTTAGTTAGAGACCAAAGAACAGGAAAGCCTAAATAAATAGAAGCTCTGGGCTAAAGAACTCATCTGGAGACCTCTCTGAGAGGAGATACTTTTTTAACAAAGGAGCCCCACAAGGAAAAAGCGATCCATAGGAGCTGCTCAACAGTTCTCCCAAAGGGAGACCCCTCCAGGTAGCCCTTTCTACATCCAAAATAAAACACTTTACCGGCTGGCATTACAGGGGAGTAAGCTCTGTGGTCTTAGTTGGCCACAAGCTCTCAAGAAGCCCATCGTTAAGGTGGTGTGCACTAGAGACTGGGCAATGGTGGTCTGTCTGCGTGCTGACCAGGAAGACACAGCCTGGACCAGACATCGTGGCTGCATGGTCATTTACTAGCTGTATGACCTCAGACAAGTGCAGAAAACACTTATACCCATCCTCTAGGGGTTTTGTGGCTTAAGTGAGTTAATGTGCGCAAAGCACTTAGCACCAAGCTCAAGGTGAGTGTTAGCTGCTGGCACTGTCATAAAGAGATGTGGACTCAGCACCAGGGAAAGCCTCAGAATAGCAAGGAATGGCTGGAGACTCCGCAGTTGACAGCCCCTAGAGCTGTCCTTGGGAGAATTTGATTTTACCCTGGCAACAGAGAATGCCAAGGGGAGCAGCAGCTATTCATATTGACACTAGCAGCTGACATTCACCGAGCATTGGTCATGTGCCAAGAGGTGTGCAAAGCACGTTACGTACATTTACCTTGGCCCATCTTCAACATCATCAAGTGAGACAGACTTTATTATTTCTCTTTTGTGGAAGAGGAAAATCAAGGAATTGTTATGTTTAACCATTCTTCAACCACTCTTTACCTATGAACAAACGGCAATATTTCATTTCAGAGGCAAGTACTCAGGCCCATGGCTGCCAGGGCCAGGTCTCGAGCCAGTACCTCCTGGTTTCACATGGGCGAGGACGTCCCTGCAGTGATGAAAGAGGAGGGTGTTGGGACAATGACTGAGCCTCAGGGGACAGGAGAAGACCTGGGACACACAGGAAAGTAACTCGGACTTTTTGATGTCATATGAAAGAGGAATTAAATGATTTTAAATTACTCTAGTAGATTAACAAGGGTGAATCTAGGTTTGTAGGTCTTGATGCTAATTCCGCTTCAGAGATCCAAATAAAATAAAATAGTACATTAAAAACAGTATTTTCCATCTTGTCTCAGCATGTGATTTTATAGCTCCCTAGTTGCCACGGGTGCCCTCCACAGACACTGTAGTCAGCCTGTGCATGGGTTTCCATGAGCATGAAATGCAGCAGGGGAAGAAGATTGGTGGCATTTGAGGCTGTGCACCCGTCAGAATTGTGAGGAGCATTTGTACCTTGCCCCCATAGAGACAGCTCCAAAGACCTGCTCCAACCCACAGGCCCGAGGGACCTCAGTAGGAACGATATTGCTTTCAGGTCCAGTGCATCTCCTTTGAAAAGTCTGTGCACGCAGAGAGGAGGTCCCTTCCCCGGCAGTGTGCTCAGTCAGTACTTTGTACCCTGACCCCCTTCTTCTCTGCCTGGCTGCTCATTCTCTGCAACCCCCCGCCTTCTTTCATCACCTCTCAATACATCTCTGCTCCCTGAACACTTGAGCACAGACTCAGGCTTCCTCTTCTTATTACTTTCAGAAAATTCTGTAGGTGGAAAGAAATTTAATCGGTAATAATAATGCCTTCTATATTTAGAGCCTCTGCCTTCTGTACAACCCCAAGAATGCCACAGCTATATCAAAATCAGTTAAAGGGTTGAAAGAGTCTTTCAAAGGTCTTCTAGGAAAGTTTCCTGCATCGAGACAGAACTTTCCAGAAATCTTCTTTAGGAGAGGTGGTGGCCTCTGCCAATGACTTGGAATCAAACTCAGTTCCAGGCGCAGTAAGCTCAATCCAGCACCTCTGCTGTCTCCTAACCAGACCCCTTTTTCTCATCCCCTGCTCTGGTTGCTCCCTCCCCGGGATGGGTATAATGAACTCCTGATATTCTTTTAGCCATTAGCCTCCCATGTAAGCCTCCTTTTACCAGGGTGGTGATATTTCTCAGGCACAGCCCCAGTTACGCTAGGAATGCAGGACCAGACTGCACAGTCTTATGGGAACAAAAGTGGGCACAGAAATGAGAAAAGTGTCACAAGTTGGTACCCAAGAGATCATAGAAGGTCACCAAAAGGAGTAATAGGGAGGAAACATGGCAGGCAAAGGGCGCGGCAAATAAAAGTTTGGATCCTAAGAGCATGGAAATCTCAGGCACAGTAAGGAATACAGAGTGGCATGAGAGGGAGGGAAGCAGCAAGGAACATCAGAACAGAGAATGCAGTGGAGGAGAGGCCGGACTGGGAGCAAGGACTTTCTCCCAATGGCCGTGCGACGGTGGGATGGTGGGAGCCAGAGTGGAGGCCTTAGGGAGGGGGAAGTTGAAAGACGCTGATTCCAAGGAGACGTGAATGGGAAAGAGTGCTAAAGGAGAAGACGACCGTATCTACGTCACCCTCCACCAAGCTCCAAGAGTCCTTGCACTGTCCACCACCACCCCTCACCTTCCATAGGGTAAATAATCCTGGTTATCTATTGCAGTTTCTAAAACACAGGGCAATAAAGAATGTCTTACATTTGGAGTCAAAAGGCCTGGTTTCAAGTTTGCCAAGTGTAAATTTGGCAGCACTACCTTGGCACAGTTTCTTTAACAATAAAATTCATCCATGGTGGCGCACACGTGTCTCTAAGCCCAGCTACTTAAGAGAGTGAAGCAAGAGAATTGTAAATTTGCACCCAGCCTAGGCTACTTAGTGAGATCCTGCCCCAAAATACAATGGAAGTGGGGTGGTTACTGGGGATGAGGAGTTGTCTGCCAGTGAGGCCCTGGGCTCAATCTCCAGTAAACACACACACACACACACACACACACACACACACAGCAGTAGGGACACCTTCCCCCCCCACCCCACTCCCGCCCAGGAGAAGCTGAGACCTTCACAGGAACTCGTGCGTGTGAAATACTGAAGATGGTTCCCGGCCTGTAGACAGTGCTCAGTGAATACCATTTTAGTGGGAATTTTGTTCTTCTCTTTGGGATCCTCTCTACATTCCTCATGAGTTCTGCATTCCCAGACGTTTAGAGAGAAGCGTCTTTGACAGGTAAGGGCATGAGAAGGCTCCCGCTAAAGGCACTGCTGCAGTCACTGCAGTGGGGCTTTGCTGGGAGTTTTCTGGCTGGATTGAGATGGGGTGACGCTGAACCGATAGGGCTGGGCTTCACACACCTGTGCACATAGTGTGTGTCAATAGTGATGAAGGTGAGCGGGGAAAGAATGCAAAAGGGAAATGAACGGAAAGAAGAGATGAAGAAAATGCAGCGGTGTAAGAAGAGAGTCACGCTAAGAGAGGCTGGGAGCTGAGGGAGGGATGGGGACCAGGGAGGGCACAAGGAGAGCAGAGCAGAGCACAGCATGCGTCACACCCGCAGCAGGACGGCACACTGTCCAGGGATGCTCACTCCAAACTGGGGGAGTCCTCCAGGGCTGGAACTGGGGGTGGGCAGAAGCGGGGCTCCAACGGCTCTCTGGGAGCCGCCAGCAGTTTCCGCCGCTTCCTCCAAGGACAGGCTCTCACAACACATGCTTTTCCATGACATCACTGCCAGTGACCTTTGGGGGCCCGCAGGGAGGAGTCCGAGGGGAAGGGGACAGGCCTCGATTCTTTGGTCATCACAAAGGTTGGGATTGTGAGCTGCCCAGAGCTGTGGAGCAGCCTCAATGAGGACAATGTCTGTTGCTGGGTTGGGAATGGCTTTCCTGCCCTAGGATACTGCCGGACTATAGTGGACCTGTTGTTTTTTGCTGTTTTTCTACATTAAAAAGCACATTGTTGAGTACAGAAACTATGTGTGTGTGTGAGTGTGCACCAAAGTATAAAGAGTCCTGGAAAATTGAGTTTTGCTTTTAGAACAAGTGATGATGATGTGGAGCGGAAAACTTACATCCCAGCCAGCAGAGAGAAGCACACTTGTGCTTTACAGAAGCCTGGGAAATGAAGGAAGGAAGGAGGGGAGAAAGTGGGAGAGTAGAGGGGAAGGCTTCTGCTGCTAGTTCAAGGAGAACACCAAATAGTGTTGGAAGAAATCAATATGCCCGATGAGTCCAAAGCTGCCAGCAAATGCAGCCAAATGCCCTGTGTTCACTTAAAGTAATAGCCTTAAACACTTGAGGGAAATAACTCAATTACCTTATTGATTTGGGTTTTCAGCCACCTCCCCCAACATACAACACACATGAACAGCACCACACGCTTGTGTACATTGTTTTATACACACACACACACACACACACACACATATGCACATTAATCACTCCATCCAACCCACCTGCCCAAATTGAAGACTGGCCAGTAGCATCTCCCTAGGGATCCCCTCCCGCAGAGCGAAAGAGCCCCAGGTGCACTCTCAGCCTAAATTGGATAGCAAAAAGACATAACTGAGAAATCTGATCAGTCCACCAGCCCCCTCCCCACCCCAGCTGTTGTCACTTCTAGTCCCTAACATGACGTGCAGCTGATGACACAGACAGTTCCACACAGACAGATGTCTCGTCACTGCTAGGCCAGCGCCTGGCTTGACCAGATCCCTCCACAGGCAGCAGCAGATTTCTCCCAGGGAGGACAGGCCGTGGCTTTAGCGCTCACCCACTCCGGCCTCCAGTTAGATTCTCGGGAGCACCTATTGTCCCAAAGCCTTGTCCTCCAAAGCGGGAGGGGCTTCCAGGGGCAGCTAGAAGCAGCCCTCCTGAGATCCTCCCACTAGAACAACTGGAGGCTTCCTTCTCTAATAGGCCTCAGTCAGGGCCACCAAAACCATCACAAGCCACAATGCCACAGGTGTGCAAAAGGGACTAGAAAACGGGGACCACAAAGCGTCTCAGAACCATACTAACCTGATGTCTGTGTTTTACATATGAGGAAAATGTGGCCTCACAAGCTCAAGTGACCTGGCCAGCCACACAGTGGCCTGAAGGGTGTGGTGTGGGTTGAGGCCAAGTGGCCTTGGTCTAGCTCTTGGTGCTGTGACTTGACTGTGGTTTGTCCCCTCTGAAACATGGTGGAGTTTGATTCCCAGTATAAGGATATTGAAAGACAGTGATACCTTCAAGGGGTGCTTAGATCTTTAAGAGAAATTAATACCTCTATGCAGGATGGACTTAGCTACAAAAACACATCTTTCTAAAACAAGGCTGCTCCTTGTGTTTTATCCTTTTTGTACACACCACATTGCCTTTCTACTTTCTGCTGTGAGTTGAGCACATGACCCTCAATAGAAGCTGAGCAGATGCTGATGCCCTTCTCTTGGACTTCCCAACCTTTAGACTCATAAGCCAAAATAAACCTCTTTCCTTTATAAATTATCCAGGCTTGGGTATTCTGTTACAGAAACAGAAAATGGACAGAGACACCTGGAAAACCTCAGGTGCTTGTGAAAGATGGTCCTTTAGTTACACCATCCTCACTCTCCTATTGTGTTAGCTCTCTATCACTGTAAGGAAATAACCAGAGATAATTAACTTATAAAGATATAAGGGTTGCTTGGGTTCACAGTTTTGGAGTTTCCCATCCAAGACAGAGAGACCCACTATTCTGGGGTTTTGGTGGTGCATCACAGGGGAGCACGCGGCAGGGCAGGAGACTAAACTCACCACTACAGAGCAAGTCGAAAGAGACGAGCAGCTGCATCCCTCAGTCCTTTGGCAGGCACACTCCCAATGACCTAACGGCCTTCCCCTAGGCTCCACCTGCTCCTAACTGCACCGTGCTGTTAGGGGACCCAGCCTTTGACCCGTGGACCCAGCCCACAGCTCCTCTGCCAGTGCCTAACCCTGAAGAAACACTGTGTGTCTGCCTCTGCACAGGGTTCACAGCCCCTGAGTCCCAGTGAGTCAGGCTGACTGGTCATCCTAGACACTGCTCCAGCTACCAAGCTTTGCCCTGCATTTTAACACTCTACCTCCCTTTGGCTTTTTTTCTATCAGTTCAAACCTTACTCAGATTACCAAAAAAAAAAAAAGTCCTTTGAGTCCACATTTCTCTCTCCACCCTCCTAGCCTCCTCTTTTCCCTCCCCTCTGCATTGCCTTTCCCTTTTTCTTTTGCTTTGTCCTCCATTTTTCTTCTCTCAAAATGTTTTTCACACACACACACACACACACACACACACACACACACACACACACCCCATATCTCCCTGTTCAGTGCACTGAGTGGGAAGGCCAAAGCTCTCACAGTGTCTTCAGAAGACCATGACCAAGATAGACCCCAGGAAAGCCAAGGCCTGGTCCATGACAGCGTGGGAGGAGAGGGGCAGGTGGCAGGTAGGGAGCGGAGATGGGCTGGGAGTGCCTGAGCCCCTGCAGCTGTTAAGTGGGAGGTTCTCAGACTCCTCCCCATGGAGCCGGGTGTCTAGGTGCCCAGCTGATGAAGCAGGAGCCACAAAAAAAACAGTTCATTAGGTACTAGAGGGGCACTAGTTTTGCTGGTCAGGTGTCATGAGCACCTTTCCCTCCCCAACCTACTCACCAGAACTGGTCTTGCTCTTCCCCAAGGGAAGTTTTGTTTGTCATGAGAGCCTTTTCCATGGGTGATTGTCTTAGTTACTTTCTCATTGCTCAGACAAAACACCTGATACCCAAAGGTTAAGGAGGAAAGCTTTATTTTAGCTCATAGTTTATAGAGGATTCAGTTCTTAGTCAGCTGGCTCCAAGGCAGGACAACACAGCAGAGGGGCATCACAGAGGAGAAACAGTTCATAGAGTAGTGGGCAGGAAGCAGCATGGAGGATCGAGGTAGGATGAGGGACGTACACCCTCAGGCCACACCACAGTGACCGTCCTGTTCCCACCAGACTTCAACTCCCAACATCACACCCAGCTATAAACGCCTCACACATCCATGATCCCAACACTTCCCAAAAGCCCCACTGATGAGGCTTTGGAAGACATGTTAGATACAGACCATAAGAGTGATGCCCTACCCTCCCGGTAACCCCAGGAGCCCACTCGGGGCTTCACACGAGAGCCTTCATCTTCTGGCACTGACAGTGATGACATGCTGCTTACCAAGGAACTAGTAAACACCTACCATGCACCAAGCATTGTTCTAGGAATTATGGATGTAATGTGAAGAGGACTGACACATTCCCTACCCTTTTGGAGCAAATATTCTAGTGGGAAACAGCCAGGATGCAAGTACACAGAGAAGAACGGCATAGGTCATAATTGGTGCTAGGAAGAAAGTCAGCAGGGCCCTATAGTGCATGCTTACAGGGTCATTCAGGAAGGTCTCTGAGAGGGTGACATCCACGCTGAAATCTGAACAACGGGCTTGAGGACACAGTTTGGGATGAAATTTACAAGCATGCTCATGATACCCCACAATGTTTGTGCAACTTGCTTACCAAGAAATCAAGGCTCTGTGCGAAGGGGTAACACAGCCATCGGCAGGACTTGTAACAAGGAGACCCATACCAGTCCCAGGCTCTCTCCATTACCATCCTTTCGGTAGGTAGAACGTGTATCTTCATTTTGGATAGTAAAAGGCCCTGGAAGGTTTTTGGATCTGGCTGTGGAGATTTCAGCTGCCCCTTCGTTGAAACCAGTTTGTGGTCCTGGTAAACTGTAAGTACCCAGTGCTTACTTGGTGCCCAAAGCAGGCTGGGGCTGCTCTCTGTGTTCAAGGTTGTTGGAGACAAGCCAGGCACAATGAAATGCCCAAAGATGGAGTTGGGGAGCAAAGCAGAGATGGGAAGACAAGCCTGCAAGGACAGCCAGGTCTGGCCAGGCAGAGGAGAAGGCAGGATCAATGGCCTGTTGTGTTGAGTTCAGGCAGGAAGTGCATTTTCCAGAAGAGGAGTGAGGGCTACAGGACTGGAAAAGCTTTCCTGCCACAACCACAGGAAAGTAGCAGAATTGACCCAATTCCAGGCTCACCACTGTTGACAGAGTGTCCAGCTCTTGGCATTAAGTTATGCATGAGGTACTGTGACCTTCAGAGAACACGGAACCATGAACTCCATTCTGCAGCACCTAAAGCCTCCTTGAAGAGAAGCACTAGCGCTCTTGTAAAACAACTGAAGCGCACTCTCAGCCAGCAGCAGGAGGAGGCACACGCGTGGCCCTGCGGACCAACAAGGAGGGCTCCTAGGAGGAAGTAGACTTGTGAATCAGGTTTGGTCCAGGCTGGAAGGGAAGGACATGCATTTACAAGCCCACAGACTGAGGCCTGCTAGACGAGGGGCTGCAAGAGCATCAGGGGTATGGAGGAGCCGGCAGGTTGGGGAAAGGGAAGAATGACTCTCTGGAAGTTCTCAAACAAGGGAATCACAGGGTGAAAGCCTTTCGATGTCATAACAGCAAACCCTTGCTCACATGCAACATATTGCTCAAGGTTTCTGATGTCACCACAGGCATTGCCTCATTTGTTTCTCACAATCACTCAGGGAAGGACAGTTACTGTTGCCTTTTTATTTTATTATTTTCAGGACTAGAGATTAAACCTGAGCCCTTTATACAGAGCTACATCCTCAACCCTTGTTATTTTTACTTTGAGGATCTTGCTAAGTCATAAGTTGCACCAGGTAAACTTGAGCTTTTGATCTTCCTTCTTCAGCCTCCCAGAGTGCTGGGATTACAGGTATGCACCACCATGCCTGGCTCATCACTGCCTTTTATAGCTGAGGAAATAGGAGGAAGAATTAAATGACTTGTCCAACATCAAAGAGGGTAGCAGCCAGAGCTCACGGAGGAGAGCACGGGGTAGGGAAGTGCAGGACCATGTAAAGGCTGATTTTGAAAGCAGAGGTCCGAGTCCCAGTGCCACTCCTCCTGGTTACAAACAAGCCTACAAAAGTTAGTTCACCTCTGAGCTGTGGTGTGCTAATTTTCAGGATAGGAATAACCGCACCTTGGAGAGACGAGTTTTGTTGTGGGGTCTATGGTAATGATGGCCTCCAGCCTAGGATGCATGCTCTGTGAATACTAGTTTCTCCCTCTTTTTCTACTGCTCCCCACTTGAGACCCGAACAAACACAAGACTGAGCCAACTTCCCCATCGCTCCCAATGGTGCCAATGATTTCAGGCTCGAGGCCACATGGGGCTCTCCCCAGCCACTGGGGCAGCCGGAGGGCACTCAGCAGTTAGCAGTCCTAAGAGCAAGCCACCCCTGGGGGAGGATCGGCAGACCAGAGGTGGGTCATCTGCTGAGTCACAGCACACTCCCTTCTTTCTTGATGGAGAAGGCCCTGATTTCTTTTTAAACGAACAAAACACAATTTAAAATAACAACCCCCACACATGACTTCTTAGAAATCTCACCCTTTACTTATCATTTGGAATAAAAGCAATATCTTATCCTGGCAAAGCTCTTTAGTCGATCTGGAACATTTTCATATCCATTATTTCACCTGATCCTCAGAATCCAGGGAGAGACAGCGCAGGCTTAACTGTTCCCTTTGAACAGATGAAAGCTCCGTGGCTTACAGGTGGGTGCAAGGAGGACCTGAGCTCCCAACTCCCTGCGCACGGCCCCCCTCCACTGGAAGCTCAGTTCAGAGCCCAGAGTCCACCACCGGCAGGCTGAGTGCCAGTCCACACCTACCTTCCACTGGCTACTGAGCCCCCTCAGATCCCTCACGAGGTTCGAGCACTAGTCAGGACATGGGGGAGAAGGGCAGCAGTTTGGAAAAGACACAACTTCCTGTCACCTCCTGCAGGTGACATCCCATTCCAGCCCCCTCCTAAGCTCAAACCCCCAGAACACCAGGAGCTCACATGAGGTTCACTGCAGGCTGTTCCCCACTCCAGCTGAGAGTTTAGGTAAGTCCGTTCTCTCCTAGAACCTAACTCAGAAATCCTACAGGGGAGCTGGCTGCCCCCTCCGGCCACTGCCTAACGTCTGTCTACAGCAGACCTGCTCAGAGAGGCTAAGGACAAAAGCAGCAAGTGGAGCTCTACCAGCAGCCACTACGTGTTCTAGGCTTTAGGATACATCAGTGACAAAACCTGCACACGTCCTGCCTTTAGAGTCTGGTAAAGGAAACAGAAAAACAAACAAGGAGCATGAGTAAATTAAGAGGTGTGTGTGAGAGAAAAGAACACTGCAGGGCAATGGAGATGGGGCATGCTGGGGGAAGAGGGGTGCAAGTTACTATTTAACTAGGATTATCACAAGTTTCATTAAGAAGCCGACATTTGAGCAAAGATTTAGAGTTGCATACTGTTATGGCTTGTGTCTAGATGCGCCCCCACCAAAGCCCCATGCAGTCATAGGTGGCAGCTGGATCTAGTGTGTGATTCTGGGATCGGGGTGTGTGATTACTAAATTAGTCCACTGATTTTGGCATCGTTATGGGTGTAGATAGTGGGAAGGTCCACCCCAGTGTGTGTGCTACCCACCTTAAGGGCGTGAAGCCTGGCTATGGCATAAGGGACAGAAACAGCGCTGCTGCTTGTTTTTGGCTGTATTCTAAAGGTGGGCCCAACAGGATTTCCTCAAAGGTGAGACAAGGAGGAGAGAAAATGAAAGAATTCGAGTCAACACTACCGGCGGACCTGAACAACTGAAGACAGAGTACCACAGGTAGGCATCAAAGACTGCGAGATGGTGTGGATGTGTTGGGTAAGATGTCCATCCTATTCTCAGTGGAATCTCGGAGCTGCAAGTCACTCAGACCAGCGGTGGATCCTTGCTGAAAACTGCCACAAAGGCAATGATACCTCCTTCCACCACCCTGTCCACAGAGTGATGCCCACATCAGCCTCATTCTGTAGCTCCTGGGTGCCTGGCTGTCCAGACCTTGTCCCATGGGCCATTTTCTATCCTTGAGGTGACTCTGAAGACTGAAGCTCCTGGCACAGAAAAGCAGTCTGTCTCAAGGAGCTTTTCAGATCAAATCTAATGCAGTCTGGTAGTGAGGGTGGGGTGGGGGCATGCTAACCAAGCGCAAACACACTCCCTGCATCCAATCCCTGCCTGAGGAAGCCTGGCCCAGGACTTAGGACAATAAGTACTTCACCCTGCATCAACCATGACTGAGCACCCACGACACATCAGGCACTCTGCGAAGCAATTTCACTCATGCTTTCCATTTGGTTCTCATCAATATCACAGCTATTATTATCCCCTTTGGAAGATGAAGCAACTAAGACCCAGAGAGATTCCAACTTGCTCGCGGCCACAGAAATACCAAGCATAAGCACTGATATTTAAACCAGTCTCTTGATCCCAAGCCCATTGCTATCACCCCACATATTACTTTATAAGCACTTATTTTTTAAGGCCCAGTTCATACCATACCACCATACCTCTTCCGTGGAATCTCTGTCCATCTCACCCGCAGGCCAAATGTTCCCTGTGGCTTAACTGTGTTGATAACCTTTTCCATAAAACCTGTGACTCCTCCGGAGCTGTTGTCACCATCTGCAAATGTTGGTCCTTCCCACTGGATCACAGCTTTCTGGAAAGAAAAAGCCATGCTCTTTCATCCTTACTCCAATATTCTTTAATAATCCCTGATCTTTTAGGTACTGTGTTCACAGTGTTTATAAAAGGTACACTATTTTATATTTTCTAAGCACTGTCACATAGAGCACTACCCTTAGGTTTCACCCAGTTTCACTGTAGGTATGAACCACATAGGTCCCCTTAGCCTCACTTGCACTTAATAATAAATAGATTCAGAGCGGTGGGAGGAATTGCCCAAAGCCATACAGCTGAAAGGGTAGAGGTGGAGTGGGAACAAAATCTTTCTGCTACATCCCTCTGCAGTGCCAATTATGTGTGCCTTTTCATACTCCTTGGAAGAGAATGCATAAACTTAGCCTACACACCAGGTGTGACCATTAATCATGATTACTTCAACTTGATTCTCTTAAGAAGTGCCTTGCTGGGTGTAGTGGTGCACACCTATAACCCCAGTACCTGGGAGGCTGATGCAGGAGGATCACTTGGAGTTTGAGGCCAACCTGAGCTACATAGTGAATTCAAGGCCAGCCTGAATTACATAGAGAGACCTTTATCTCAAAAAAAATCAAAAGAAATTTTTTTTTTAAAAAGCGCCCAATGCCACGACCACGCCAGTAGAGTCTGCATGACAATGCCGGTCACCTGGCAGAAACCAGACCAGAGGTATCATCCCCACGGGGTTAAGCCTCCTGGAGGTCCTTGGCACACACCACATGCAAAGTCAGCTGTGAAGAGAATAGCTGGCCTCTCTGCCTGCAGTTTGGGGACATTGGGTTCATCTATAATTCTGTTCTATTTTGTCTTTATTGCTATTTGTTCATTATCTGTAGAATTGTATTCTGGGCCCAAGAAAGGTTAGGAACAATTAGATGTTCCTAGAGATGTGGAGATATTGAGGCACAAGAGGATGGGCGGCCAAAGTGCTGACCCTGAGCCCCGTACTGTGAAGTCCTGAAGGTGAACCTGAAGGTGACATGCTAAAGCCAGTCCTTTGTCTTACAAACTTCCCCTTCTGACTGCGTATAGGTGTGGTCTTACCTTGACTTAATGGTCTTAGCTTTTGTGATGGTATATAGGTGTGGTCTTACCTTGACCTTGTGGTCTTAATTTTTACAGTACTATTGTCTATTTTATGCCTGCCTGTGACTGGAATCACTCTTGTGATGTGCCCTTGAAACTAGTATATAAACACCTGGAGTTAGAAATAAAATTGCAGCAGCATTGGCAAACTTCACCTCGGTGTTGAGTGCTTTTGTCTGACTGTCATCGCCGAACCTGCTCCCACCTTTCAGAGAACCTGTATCTCCTCGTGAAATCCCGTGTATGCTGCCCTACGGTCGGTAGCAGCCCAACCCTCTTGGTTGTGTCTGAGTCACAGAGGTGTGACCTTAGGGACTACATCTGGTCCCTGGCTGCTTCCTCTCTGGCACTGTTCCCCAGCTCTGCTTTTCCAGCCACCATGAACTGAGCAGATTTCCTCTACATGCACTGCCACCATGATGTTCCTGCCTTGGAGCCAACTGGCCATGGACTGACTCTCTTGAAACCATGAGCCAAATTAACCTCTCTTCTTTTAAGTTGTGGGTATCAGGTATTGTGTCTCAGCAAAGGGAAAATGACTAATACACAAGGGAAGGAGACTTGACTTCGAACTCCTAAAGAAGAAAGGTCTACATGGATTGTTTAGAATTTTTTGTAAGACATATTTATCCTTCCCTCTACTTATTTTTCAGTCATTTGTTTAAATCAACATAGATGCATGGACACTTATTTTATTCTTTGTGGTATAATACAAAGCTGTCATCTTCTTGCTTACCTTGTTCTAGCTCTGATCGTTGGGAACTCCTTCATGTTGGTACACATGGCCTTTGACATACTTCACCTTTTGTTCCTTAGTACTTCCTTACTTTCTAAACTACAAGATGTTCCAGGCTTATCTTGTTTTTGTTTTTGTTTTTTTTTTTCTCTGCCTAGAGCCTTCTATTTTTCCATGGGACTCTAAGTTCATTAGATGATAATTAGAACCCAAAATCTGGTTGCTGAGTTGCTTATTTCTACTTGGTTGCCACTACATTTAGGGCCTGTCAGTGGAGAGAAGTAGGAAATATACTCACAATACACTAACCCACATACACAGGCATACCTATTTCATCTGTTTCTATCTGCCTCCATATACTAAAGCAAACATGAGTTTAAAATGATATCTCTCACTGTAATTCAGCAGTGCGAGATTAATTCCATTCCTTAGGTGTAACTTAGAGATCTACCTTTTTTTTTCCTTTTAATTTCTTTTTCTCATTGATCTTCTACTGGTGTTTAACAACTGTAAAAGTGCTCTAGAGTAGAGCAGAGTTTCTCAAATTTCAGTGGGCATCAGAACCCCGCCCCCCCCCGCCAAAGGGCTGGTTGAAATACATTGCTGGGTTTTATCCTAGAGCTCCTGGGTTCAGTAGTTCTAGCCAGGGGTCAGGTTGTCTGCACGTCTTAGAAGTTTCCAGGTTAATCTGAGGGCCTCACTTTGAGAACCTCTGATCTACAGGAGCCCTTGGGTCTTTAGTGAAGAAGCCCTTACTTTCAGGGGCAAGTGGGTTGAATCTTCACTGAGAGAGCTGCGACGGGAGGCCTCCTGCATGCTGGCCGAGTAGCACGTTGACAGTTCGGCTATGGTTGTGCCTTCTGGAGCTGCAGGCATAGTTGCTCTATTTCTCTGAGACCATATAAGGTAAAGGGCATGAGTTCTGAGCAGGAAGACTCAGTGCCCAATTATCTCTCCACTACTTATGGGCAGAAGCACTAAGTACCTTGGCAGGTAGCTTAGTTTCTCTGAGTCTTCATTTCTTCATCTACTAAGTGGTGAAACTAATATCTGCCTCACAAGTTTGCTTTGATGACTAAACTTGTGTCCACATTTTAAAACTTTCCAAAAGAAGTTCCTTCTCTTCAAAATATTGCTCAAAACATTGCATTGGGGGAAAGTAAATTATCCCTTTAATTTGGGTAGTCAATTAGCCAGCAGGTTACTCCTAGGTTACCTTCTGCTACTGAGAGAAGTGGTATTGTGAGGGCATTGTGTGGAAATTTCCCAGAATGTCCAACAGACTTGCTAGCATCACTTACACGCATGGGAAGAAAGAATTTTCTATCTTTCAGAGAACAACCATCAGTCGCTTCTGATTACTAGACTTTCACTGTTCTCCAAAGATCATGTGGTTTTTCACATCCCAGAGCACTGGGTTGTCTGGTCCCTCTCTAGGGCACTTCTGTCCAGCAGCCCTTTTCTCCTGTGATGAAACATTCTGTCTCTGTGCTGCCCAATGCGATGTCTACTAGCTCGACGTGGTTACAAATCAAAATTTTATTTTAATTTAATTTTAGCTGATTTAAATCTAAAGCACCACATATGGGTCAGTGGCTACCGTATTGGATATCATGGGACCTTACCCCTCCTCCCCATCCAGTAAACTCTACCCATCCTTCAAGGCCCAGTGCCAGTGTCGCCAACTGTCATCTCTTTGGACTGAGACTGATCCTCGGTGGCCTCACAATGCTTTCCTGCATATTCCCATTATCTCAGAGTATGGGGAGAGTTTGGCTACGTGCCTCCTCTCCAGTAAACGCGAGCTTCCCAGGACAGGGATCGTGACTTACTTATCTCTGTAGTGCCCATATCTGGCAAAATATGGGGCCGCATAGTAGATGCTGATTAAATACTGTTCAGCAAAAGTGCATGAGGTGGTACAGGAGCACATGAGCACGAGTTCCACGCTTGCCCCAGTCTTCACTTCCTATTTCTAGTGAGCGGAGAGGAGCACAGCCAAGGCCAGAGTGGAGGCATCCAACACTGCCATCACTCTCCTCTCCCTCTGACACAGCCCCCATTTGAGAAAGCATGGCGGTACTGGCACGAAGAGTGCCTCAGAGATTTCCAGACTACAACCGCCTGAGGGAGAATGTCCATCTTCAACATCACAACATGGGAAAATAGTTTTTAAAAACAGATAAAGTCCTACTTAGTTAATACGGTGGCATATTTTAACATAGCGGAGGATGTCTATAAACACTATACGATTGTCTGCTTTCTATTTTAGTAACAGAAGAAGGTTTTCTGTGATATGGAGGATTGAACCCAGGGCCTTCACACTGAGCTATATCCCCAGCCTTTTATTTTTTTATTCTGACACAGGGTCTCACTAAGTCACTAAAATGCCCAGGCTGGGCTCAAACTTGTGATCCTCCTGCCTCAACCTCCCAGAGTGCTAGAATTAGAGGTGTGGGCCACCATACTCAGCTTTTCTTTCTGTCTTTTTTTTTTTTTTTTTTTTTTGGGTTTCTCTATAAAATATGTGATACTTGACTTTTTGTGACTGAATTATTTCATTTAGCATTGTGGTTTCAAGCTCTATCTGTTTTCCTATAAATGACTCAAAATTGTCCTGCTTTGGGCTGAGTAGTATTCATATATATATTTTTTCTTGATCCATTCATCTGTTTGTAGGCATTTAGAGGTGGTGGAACCACTGAGCAAAATCCCCAGCCCTTTTTCTTTTTCTTTTCTTGCTTGTAAAATAAAGTATATCTGTGGCAACCTTAGTATCTCTAATTTTATCACCAGAATAACTGGCTGGCTATACACTCTGACTCCAGGCTTAAGTCTTGGGGAAACTTGCCAAGTTTTTTCAGAACTCACTGTTACACCAAACCTCTCTGAGAGTAATGTTATTCTGGGATGTTTCATAGCTTTCTTTAAAAGCTGTTTAAGTGTGACCACATGGGAGCCATTGGCCATGAAGGACCCAGTAGTTCCAGGCCTTGGAAAGCTAACATCCCAGGTATCAGCTAGAGCTCTAGGTATGGCAGGGAAAGGGACTGTGCCTCACAGAGGAAGCCAGTGCTCCGAGTGTGTGAAGGGGCTTTTCACAGAACGGTTCTCTTTCTGGGCACCACTGTTACGCTGTTGAATACTGACTGACAGAGACCTGATGTCACTAGGTACCCAAGAAGAATGAAAAGGGGAAGAGGTGGTTTAGCAAATGAACAATGAAAGAGAAAAGACAGAGGAGACAGCTGGCTAAGTGTGTGGCATTTAGGGAGACTCACCATGTAGGAGGGGTGCTGCAGGAAGAGAGGAGAAAACCACAGAGAAGGGAAACCCCCTTCAGTCCCTCCAGATGTGGCTCTGGCATCTGTCAGCCATTTGGCAGGGTAGTTTTTGTTTATTTTTGTGGTACCAAGGATTAAACTCAGGGCTTTTATACTGAGCTACATCCACAGCCCTTTTTTATTTTTTATTTCAAGACAAGGTCTCAATAAGTCACAAATTTAAGCCTGGCATGGTGGCACACGCCTGTAATCCCAGCACTTGGAAAGCTGAGCTAGAAGGATCGCTGCGAGTTCAAGACCAGCCTGGGCTACACAGTGAGTTCCAGGGCGGTCTGAACTAGATAGTGAGCCCCTGTCTCAAAAAACAAAAACAAACAAACAAACAAAGTCACTAATTTGCTGAGGCTAGGCTCAAATTTGGACTCTTCCTGCCCCATCCTCCCTGAGCACTGGGATTATAAGTGTACACCACCACATCTCGCTTGATGGCCATAGTTTTTAAAAGCTCCCAAACATCCTGAGACTCACCCAGGAAGCCAAGGACTGAAGGTCCTTATTTATAAACCTGAACAGCCATAGGTGAATAATCTGAAAAGAAAGGAGAAATGTCCACTTGCCAAAATGGAGGTGTTAACTTGAATCTTTCTACCAGGAAGAGGAAAGCAGAGGGGAGAGAAGACCAGCCCTGAGCACAGAACTTCCAGTTACCATCTCCAAGCAGGACTGCAACGGTCTGTATGATTCTAGCACCTGATGTAGACTCAGTGGGCTCCCAGATGTTACAGACTGCATGGTGCCCCCCACCCACACACACACAAATTCCTGCACTGAAGTCTTAGATCCCAGTGCATGGAGAAAGGACCTTCAAGGAGGTAACTGAATTAGAGTGAAATACTAGGGTAGCCCTAATCCAACCTGTCTTGTGTCCTGGGGAAGAGGAATACACAGACAGATGCCAGGGGCACTCTTAAGAAGAAGCAGTCCCTGAAAGCTGACCGGAGATACGCCAAGGAAGCCCACCCTGCTAGCACCTTGATCTTGGACTTTGAGTTTCCGGGCCTGTGAGAAAATAGGTTCCTACTGGTTAAGCCACCCAGCCTGCAGGATTTCACTATGGCAGCCACAGCAAATTAACAGTGCAGGAAGGACCTCTTCCCTGATCTGCATAAGGTGCCCCAGAGGGTCTTCACTGGGCACGTGCCTGTGATGTCACCACTGCTCTGTGCCTAGATCATTCCTCACCTCACGCAGCCAGTCAGTACAGTCAACTGACACTGTGTTTCCTTACGTGCCAGACACTTCCTCTGTCACCTTTTGTATTTGCTAATGTGAGCCTGAGGCTCCAGAAATCACTAATTGACACCCCCCCCCCGCCGCGGCCAGGTCACCCATGTAGGCATTCGGGACCCAGGGCCT
This sequence comes from Fukomys damarensis, assembly GCF_012274545.1. Classification (NCBI taxonomy): domain Eukaryota; kingdom Metazoa; phylum Chordata; class Mammalia; order Rodentia; family Bathyergidae; genus Fukomys; species Fukomys damarensis. The sequence continues at coordinate 42,965,405 of NW_022900931.1, read as the reverse complement.
GTAAGTCTAGGTTCAGGGCTCTTCAGTCACACCCCGGAAGCCGCGTGGGAGCTCAGAGAGTTAAGAACCACTCACTTCTCTCCTTTTCAAAGTGAGCTCTGCTTTCCCACAAGCGCACCAATGAGTTATTGTGTGTGTGAATGCTAATTCTATCATTAGTGGGCTTTCTGAACCAAACCTTTCACTATCTGATACTATTAAGTAGATACTTAGGAAGTAAATATGACCCCAAAGATTTTTACCAAGGACTCACTTAAAAAAGTAGCATTACTTTCTGGCTAATGGACTACTTTGTTCTCTTCATCTCAGTTTTCCGAGGACATTGCTGTCTGGGACTCCTTGTCAATATCTATTTTTAATGGGATATATTTATAATTGGATGTATTTATAACCTCCTGCTCATGGGCGCTTGTTTTCTTTCCAAAATCACAGAGGTATTTTAATAGATTGTCTATGGCAGCAGAGAAAGGACTAGAAACAGGTGGGCCCAGTTGTCTGTGGAACCCGAGAATCCTGACTACTCCCTGCCGGGGGGCCTGCTGCACTTTATAAGAAAGTATCTTCACCCCTGGGCTGCAAAAGAGATGCATCAGTCCTGGGAAAGACAGAGGAGGGTATTGAAGTGATTCAAAGATTTAGTGCATATGAGAGAAACCTTCCACGGAAATCCCTGTGATTTCATTCAGTCTGACGAATATTTATTGCCTACTACATGCTAAGCACAGATTCGTGATGGTTTTAGGGAAATTACTAACCATGATCTTTAGTGCTGGAAGAAACCTGAAAGTGAATGCGGTATCATTTGCAAACTTTAGAGATGAGGAACATGAAGTCCAGAGATGGGAGGTAGCTGGGCCAAGGTTCTGGGAGGTGGGGCCTGGGGTCAGCTGTCTCCTGGGTGGGTGGTTCCAGCATGCTCTGCGGCAGTCACACTCATTAGGGCATCATGTCCAAGGCCACGCCCCACACTGTGAGGAGCATGTGCACATCTGGAAAGGGTCCGTGGGTAAGTAACCCGAGCTGACACGAGATGGAAAAGAGACTTTTAGATTAAGTAGCAAAGATTCCAGCTGGACATGAGGAAGCCCTTTTTGGCTGCCAGGAAAAGTATCAACATAAGCAATTCAAAGGGAATAAGGCCAGAAATTCTCAAGAAGACAAGAGAAAAGCATCTGTCTTTGATTGTTGGAGGGTCACCTGCCCCCAAAAGGGGAGCTGAGCAAATGTCTCCACTTTCCCCGTTTCTACCAGAATTCAGCCATGATTCCAAGCACCTATAATTCCAGTTTGTCGGGCCAAACTGCTGTGACCTAGTTCATCTGCATCCCCAATCTTATAATTTGTTTGAAATTTCCTCTTAAAACCCTTTCTTTGCCCTCTTGTTATTATATGTTTGAAAGGCTTTGTTGCTGGCTAGAGTCGAATCTAGAATTTATGATTCTTAGTCTTCTGAGATTTTTGTTTTTGTTTTTTGGTTTTTTTTTTTTTTTTGGTACTGGGGATTGAATTTGGGTCCTTGTGCTTATGAGGCAGGCGCAGGAAACAATGAGCCAAATCCCTGGCCCAAGTCTTCCAAGATTTTAACAAAACAATTTTTTTTTTTTGGCCAGGGATGACATGAGATTAGTGAGATTAGTGTCCTGACAGTAACCACAGGTTCAGGCAAGCAAAAGGTCAAGTGCAGGGCAGAGCTGTGACAGACACCATGGACCTAAACAGGTGGGATCCCAGAGACGAAAGCATCCAGCACAGCAGAGCTCGGGCTGTACAGCAGAAAAGGCATTTGTTTTCGATCGTTTTTACATAATCACCTAAATATAGGTCACTGGAATTTTATTATACACACAGAAGCAGAATGAGCCAGAAGTTGGGCCTAACAACCATACATTTAGAGACACCAGGGTTACCTGGAAAGAGGCCACCAGTGTGCCTTGCCCCGTACCTCTGAGGCCACACTGATGGCCCACAGTCACACTGGGGGCATCCAGGAAGAAAGCTGGCAGCACTAAAGGGGCGTCCAACCACAATAAACAAGAACCTCTCATATATAGAGAATCTTACTGGATAACATTAACCTCCCTCCCCCCAGGTTATCAGGAGATCCACTCCTGGTTTTCTCAGTGTCTTTCAAAACATACCCTCTAAAGCCAACTCTTTGACATCCCTAAACAGATGCTAACAGCTACCTCTGTCCCTCATTGAAACCCTCTTTAGTCCTCAGCTCCTCTGCTCTATCTGGGACAGTCTCAGTCTCTGATTCCCACTGAGGTCAAGCAATGACCAAATACCTGGCACCGGAGACTCTGCCTCCCATGGTACTGTACCTGCCTCGTAAAAATGAGAATAGCCAGCTAGCCCACCCCTCGAACCTGAGACTGTCGCTGTGTTCAGAGTGAAGCCCCTGCAGGTCAAGGCTGAACAGACGCACATTATGACAGAGACAGAGAGGTGCTTCCTAACCTCTTCGGCCTCTGTGTGTCCTTGAGCACTTGCCTCCTCCGGTGCTTTGGTTTAACTGCCAGTGTTCAAAGATTGCAGCAAAAGTGCCAGGTGTTAGAAGAGCAAAGCTGACCTAACCAGAAACCTCAGCCCCTCCATCCGTTCAATTCGGTATTCTCTGAAGCCCTTCGGGAGCTCACCTGAAGACAGGTCCCTATTCCAAGGGGTCACAAAGTTTGGTCCTTTCCTGGCCCCTAGGTTCACCCTGGACCCCACGTCCTGTTGATGTTGATTATTTTTGAGCCAGAAGAGAGCAGAAAATTCAGACGTGCTGAATTTCCCTCCCTCACTGCCTGTGTGCATGTTGGGTTTCTGCTTCCATTTGTGTCAAGCACTAAGAAAGAGCTGTTGGTTTTCTCTCCTTCCTCCCTACCACATCCCAGAACGGAATGCTTTTTAGATGAAGAATGAGTGTGCAGGCATACACTTGGGTGTGCGCACACAAGTATACAAGTCACAAGTATTCAGGCTGGAAATTGGCAGGTTGTCTAATCTTTCTCTCTAAAGACTACTGAGCCACTTTCAAGAGCATCCAAAAGGGTAACCCCACACCTCCCCAGTAAACAATGACACCGTTACCTCTATGGTGTCCCCTCCAGGAAACCCCAGGGATTCTGTCATCACTGGGGGTACCTAACACCCAGCCCTGTGTCTGCACATGACAGTCACCCAATAAATGTCATTCTGAGTTAATGAAAAGCTCTTTCTTATTCTAGTGATCATCCTTAGCTACAGGGAAAGGCTTCTACCCTCTCTGAATTTGTTTGACAGCATCTCTTCCAAACAGTGCCCAAGCCACACCCCTATATCTAGAAAAACGAAAACAGAAATTTCCCAAATAATGCTACTATGTGGCCAGTCAGGGTCAAAGCCAAATTCTTACGTAGCATTGTTATACCACATTAAGACTTTCTCTTTATTGTGGTTTTATCATGTTAATAGCAGTTTATTAATAGTAAGCTTACAAACTGCCTCTAGGAAATGGATGTAAGGCAGAGACTTAACCACCAATGTGCTGACACTTTCCACCTGCTCCTCCGACAGGTGTGAGTGTCTATGGTGTCTGGGGACAGCTGAGACCAACTTGGGATTCTTTGCTTCGTCTCTATGGCCACTCTAGCTTGTGTTGCAGGAAAACCCCTAACATTAAAACTTAGGAATTTCTTATTTCTGGAATTCCGCTTCATATTTTTAGTCCATGGTTGATACAGATAACTAAAGGAAAACCACAGATAAAGGAGGGCCACTGTACTAACTTTCCAAACCAGAATTAGGGCTTCCACTACTTCCCATCTGCATGTTCCCAACCTCAAAACACAGGCTCTGTCACTTTATCTCCTCCCCTCCACACCATCTTCTTTATCGCTTAGGACTCTGGGCTGCACGAGGCAGGAACTCCCCTGGGATTATCTTATACAACAAGGGTCCCTATGGGGCTGGCTGCATCCTTCTCAAGAAGGTCGCTGCTTCTGTTAAGCAGCCCTCCAAGGTAACCTCGGACCTGGCCCCACTCCCTCCCCTGCAGCCCTGGGAATGCTGCTGGCTCAAGGCTGTCTGGATCCTGCACCTTTTCTGCTTGTCTTCCCCAGTCCCTGATCAAATCATGGTAAACTTTATGAAATCCTAGTAGTTCTACACTTGAATGGACCACGTCTTTCCTTCTGGGACCCAGACTTGTGAATCCAACATGGACTCCTCCTTTGCGACCCAAAATTAACAAACACGACTGTTTCCAGTATATGTTTTTAACCACAACTTCTTTGCATCTAGTAAGTGCTTGATAAATAGCATGTCACATTTTCAATAAAGCTAACCTTAACTCTTCCAATTACAGGCAAGTAAATAATTTTCTCTGAATCTTACAAGTTTGTGATAGACTATGGAAGATTTTGAGAAATAGAATCTTACCTTAAATTGACAAGTCATTTCTTACTAGATCCATTGTTCTCAACCTTCGATACCTAATAAAAAAGTATCATGCCTGGGGTACTTTAACCCATTCCTCCAAAAATTTTGATTTAATAAATCTGGAGTAGATCCCAGGCACCAGAAATATTTTACAGCTCCCCCAGTGAGTCCAAAGGGCATCTAGAGTTACAAATCACTGTTCTTGACAGTACCCACCTTTGCCGTCCCAGGGGTGATAAATCTCTGCCTTCACTATAATGAGGTTTCCAAGGTGAAGACGAAAGTATATGGATTATTGGGAGGAAAGATACCTAGGGAAGTGTTTCAAAATGTTTTCCCTCTTAACCATAAATTTGTTGCATTGATGAAATTGCACTAAGATCACAGTGAAAAGTTTCAAGCTGGGAGCTCTGTTTCATAGTCAAGCACGATAGTTTTCAGCCAGGCTGCACACAAGATTTAGCTGAGGAGCATTCGAAGATGTGTGTCTGACCTCACCACAAACCAATTCTACCAGAATCTCTGGGGTGAGGCCCAGGAAGCAATAAATGTTTGCAATGTTTTAGGTAGCACTAATGAGGCCAGGGATGAGGATCGGTAGACCAAATAAGGCAATTTTCTAAGTACAAATTAAAGTCACAGATTATTACCTTGCTTTTAAACAGGAGGGTGTTTGGATTTTTCACACATAGACATGAATACTTTGTGAAATATGATTAAGTGGTATTGTTAGTAAGCATGGCTATGAATTTTAATTGCAATGTGGCAAATATTGTGGGCTGGACAAAAACAGTAAGTTTCCATGGCTGGGTTGCTGACATTCAGCGTGGTCCCTTAGTTGGTAACTGGATGTCTTGGAGGGTACTGTTGGCACAGGGCTGGAAGCATCCTCTGTGGGATATGGCTCATGGTTCTGGATGAATGGTCTGCTATCAAGTGAGCTAAATGTAAAATGTCTCTTTGGTAGAAATGTATCATCAGCTATAGCGTTGTGGAGCGTATTTTCCATTCACACAGTGAATCAAAGTAGTATGAAGGTTCGGAGAAGTAACAGAATGACATCATGCTAGGCCAGGGACAGGGAAGCAGCAGAGGCACTGACTTTTGACTCTCCTGGCCCCAAACACAGTTCCAGGCTTGTCTGAAGATCGTGTGCAAAAACATTACGTCAGTGGTCATGTAATCACTGCTTTCCTTAAAATGAAATCCCTTTCTTAAAAGTACTTTATAAACTTACATTTTGAAGCATGCTTTTAATTTATGGCCAAACCACAATATAAGGAAACAACTCAGTGTGATAGAACAGCACTAAATAAGAATCCGGTCTTGACACCAACAACTTCATGACCCAAACAACATATTTTCTCTCTCTGGGCTTCAATTTCTTCATATGTAAAATTAATCTAATTTGATGCTTCTCAGCCTTGGCTGCTCAGCACAATGGGTGTCTTCCCCCCAGACATTCTGATCTAGTTTGTCTGGAATAGGGCCTCGGCATCAGTATTTCTAAAACATCCCAAGTGATTCTAGTGTGGTACCGAGCTGCGAATCACTGCCCTGGACGTTCCCCATGCTCCCTTCCTTTCAGCTCCTGCCTGCACTGGGCTTAAGAGTCCACACTTCCGGACAGACTGAGCTATCAGAAATTAGTAACCAATGAATGATACATCCCAGGAGAACACTCAAGGCAACTATTCTGTCTCACACAAAGGCCATGATTTCCTTTAAAAGAACCAATATATCAATGAAACAAACAATCTTAAAGAACTCTGAAGTTCTATCCCGGAGCATGCTGTGCCTCTGGCATTTTTTTTACTGCCCTGAGAAGATGTTCAATACCCTGTCCCCTACTCCAGTCTCAGTGTGCCTAAAGAAGTACTGGGTCGGATGGGAGGTGTTTTCATGACTCTACTTCAACACCTTCCCAATACCCTTTAGGAATGTGGGCTGTGTCCCCTAAGTACACTTTCACAGTTGGCCTCAAAGGGCCAATTCCTATTTCAGTTTGGATTTGTTGCCAGATTGCCCAGCCCAAGCCCATCTTCCCATGGGCTCCTGCTCTACCAGTGTGCTAGCAAGGTAAGATTCCAGAGCTGGAGATCCTCCCATCTGTCATGTCAGGAGATCCAGGTCCATCCTAGCCAGAGAGCCCCTGTGAGGACATGCATGGGAGGCTCCAGCGTCTCACTCCACTGTCCCTGACTTTAGCTATGGAGAGCAAATCAAGGGGAGAGAAGAAAGTCCTAAGAGGTACTAAGTCAGGGCCAGTTCCAAATAGCAAGCAGTTAGATAAAAGTTATAAACCAATAAGCTTAGTTAGGTCTCCACACTCTGTTCAGTAAATCTCCAAATTTATTACTGAATTGCCTAGGTTCTTGCTTCAGCCTACTCTTCATTTTGGCTATGGGATCATAGCTGCTCTATATTAAAGCTTATAAACAATTGCTTTCCCACCTGAAGGTTGGACTGGCAACCTAAAACTATACGTGGCAAAAAGTTTGAGGCTCAAGAGGTTAGACTGGCTTAATAGGGTAAATGCGATTGCCTACAGAATTATTTTTAAGTTGCTCCAACTTCATAAAACTCTAGTCTCTACCAAGGTTTTCTGAGTGTGCAAAAACTCAGGGCCACCCAGACCTTTATATACAATTTTCCCAGAGTGTCCGCTTGACCATTACCCACTCCGTTCTCAAAAAAAGTCTTATTTAGTAAGAACTTCTCTTGAGTCTTCTCATTATTCATCATTAAGTTGGCCTAGATCCTTCACATCAGAAGTTAGAACCAGGTTAGGATAGAAACCAAGTGCCTGGGGAAAGGTCAGGGACTGATTTAACATGTCCCTGCCAGCTTGAACCACCCATAGTGCATGCATGATTGTCCCATCGGCAGCTTGTACTACTATTGGTACAAACAGATCTAACTGCTTTTACCTTTTGTTTGCTAATAAAATGAATAAAAAGCGGCCTGGTGAGACAATCATGCATGTACAACTGGTGGTTCAAGCTGTCCAGCAGCAAGATAAACTATAGCCCTATCGTGGATGCGTTAAACACGCCACACCATGCAGGTTTTCTGCTCAATGACAAGTAGGCCAACTGTCACTATACCCTCATCCTGACTCATCCTCCCTGGGCCCTGGGAAAAAGTCCAAAGCAATCTCCAGCCATATCAGGCAATGAATGGTACCAAGTTATAGCCATGCCTATTGCACTGTGATAACACAGGAGTGGAATGTCCCCAAGAACTACCAAAGCCAGGGATGGGCCACCAGATGACATTTGCTTTTGCATACTACAGACACAAGAATGTAGGATGCCTGCAGACCCTGGGTGCTTGTCTCTGGAGAAGAGCAGGAGATTTGGTATAAGATGAACCTTCGTTCAGCTCCAGAGTCCTTTCTTCTCTTATCACAGGGAGATCTTGGGCGTACAAATGCCTGACCTTCAGTTTTCTCCTCTGTAAGATGGAAAAGTTAGCACGCTTCACAGGACTACCGTGGGGATTAAGGCGATGCAAATGTTGAAACACAGAAGCATCCCAAGAAATCAGTTTTACATGATCCTTTATAGTTCCCTAGAATGATGAAGCTCTAACCAAATCGATCTCTGATAGAAGTTTTCTCAGAGCTGTATTTTGTGGATTGGCTTAATCTTTCAGTGAGTGTTTTTAGCACTTCAGATTGCAAAGCAGGGTGTGCAGTGAGAAGCACTGGCACCCGCTACGGCTCACATGGATATTGCCTGGGAAACCAGGAGGCGACACAGCTCTGAATGGCTCTTAGGCTTGATTCATACTAACTAGGGCAAGGCCAGTGTGGCTCTAGTAAACATCCTAAGGATATTTTAAAAGAAAGACAATTTCATGACTTGCAGACACAAGATAAAAATGACACTGGGTTGAGGAGATATTGTGCAAACAGTATTTTTTGGAGGCAGCTTTAGCAGTTAGGTGGGGTTTATGATTATCACATCAACTCTTAGTTTATGAGTGCTTCCCACATGTTAGAATGGATTGAGAAAGACTACACTTGAGTGTTTCAAGGTTTTTGAAAAAACACATTCTACCGGTAATGTATCTGACCCTTGTAGGCTCTCTCTGCCTATGCACAATAAAGATTAACTCCAGTTCCTACAAATTAACACTTATTTTCCTTATTTAAGAATTGAGATAACAGAACACCTTTCTTTAAAAGACTAAAATGGGGATGGAAAGAGATGAGGCTTGTCAAACATTCAGCAGAGCACTCAGCACAGTGTAAATGCTCCCACTCAAGGGGAATCATTGTTATAGCTTTGTGGTTGCTGTGTTCAATCATTTAACAGACTTTGCATTATGCTTTGACTGGACATCATAGCTTAAAAAAGAATACATCAGAGATCCAGTGTCCAACATACTCAAAGACTCCGTGGAGGGACAGACATGTTCTCATACAAAGCGGCAATTTCTGTCTAAGATCTGAACAAAATGCTATGGGTGCCCAGTGGGAACTAAAGACTTCACAGAGGAGATAGTTTGTATGGTTTTGTTTTTAAGGAATGAGTAGATCTCTGCCTCACAAAGAGAAAGGGCTCACGTATCACTTCTCAGCCTTTTGGCTGAGATCAAGTGGAGAAAAGGCTTACAAAACAGGAAATAATATTACAGAAGCTCAAGTCAATGAAAGGCACAGTAGAGAATCGATAGATTTAGGCGGGGAAATTATCTGAGCTGATTTGTCTTTTTAGTAAGGGAAACCTGACACCAACAGAAAATGATGGAGACCAGAGCTTAGAAACAGAGGAGGGAGCTCAGGAGTGGAGCAGGGAAAAGCCACTCACTACTAAGTGGTGAGTAATACCCCACTCATTCACTGCAAACTAGACATTATTCAGTGGCTGTTGTCAGAGCAGGTCAGCTGCCACTAGGGCCTCAGGTCCATCTGAAGAGGAGAAAGCTTGCAGGAGGAGAGACAGGAGTTCAGTTTGCTCCTCAGGGCAGAGATTGAGCTGAAGAGAGCTTCAGTGTTTAAGAACAATGCTAGAAATCAGAAGTTGTTCTTTTCAACTGTAAGAAAGAACCTTGATCACCCCAGAAGGGTGATAGTTTGATGGATAATACTGCAGGTGGCATGTGAGGTCTGTGCCCAACATTATATTCACATCTGTCACCTTAAATCACGCGTTTTGTTGTTGCCTCTGAACCACGCTTGGGGAATTATGTTTGGAAGATGAGATTCAGAAGAGGAGCTCTGCTCAATGCAATGATCAGGATGAACAATCAGCCTGTCACGGCCCAGACTGTCCAAGAGCCTGAGTGTGAAAGTTCACCATCCTGCAGAATCCAAACCTTCCATCCTGAACAAATCAAGAAGCTCTCATAAAATACTGCAAAAGAGATTATGATTCAGCATTGATGAAATTTAATAGCAGACAGATATGACTTTTACTGGGAGAATTTCCTCTATGTAATTTCAGGGTGTCATAGATGAGAACTCAGATGATGTGTATTTTCTCTAATAAAGCCCAATATGTTGACTTATGAAAGATAAGAGGAAAACTAATAATAATAGTAACAAATAACATATCAGGCAACTCATGCTGGGCACAGAATTGGCATTTAGTTCCTTAGAGCTTCCTCACCTTTTCCCCATGTGAGGACACAGAGATAAGACATCTGTCAATGAGTCAGGAAGTGGGCTCTGACCAGACACCAAATCTGTCAGCATTTTAACCCAGGACTTCCAACCTCTAGACCATGAGAAAAGAAAAATCTGTTGCTTGCAAGCCACCAGACTACTGTAATTTGTTACAGAAGCCTGAGGCAACTTAGGCAAGAATGAAGATCCGCTCTGATTAGAATGTATTAAGTTTCAACTACCAAGAAGTACTTATATTAGTAGATACGGCCAGAATGCCCTGGAAATTCATATCTACAGCTGAGTAACAATGATTGGGAGCCAGTAGCCTCAACGGAATGATTAAGGGCACAGGCGTGTATGAGATTATTCACAGAAGAGAAGATGATGAATGATTTCAGGGCAGAACAGAAGAGGATATAGCCAAGGAAGCTGTGAGGACTTGAAGAGACGGAGGAAGAGAACCGGGAAACAACTGGTTGCCTGGAAACCAAAAGAGAAGCAGGTGATAGTCGATAGAGCCCATGTTGCAGAGAAGACAAACAGGAAGAGGCCTGTAAATACCTCATCAGAACCAGGCCCAGATGGGGACTGATGCCACCAGGTCAGAAGGTGAAGACAGCAGCAAGTCACCCCATTCCTGGCCTTATTCTCCTTACATCTTTGGATAAGGGATAAAGTCAATAAGAAAGCCCAGGATAAGGACAAGTCTGCCTTCTGCGAAGTTAAAGGGAGAAGAGCAGGTAGATAGGCCCCTGCTGTTCACATATTTATTTCTAAGCCCTCCATCAAGCAGTAAGATCAGCTCTAAGACATAGAAACAAAACATAAAGCGAAAGCAAACATTGAAAAGCAAAGTAGAACAGGAAAAAAAAAAAAAAAAGCTTTTCCTTCTGTAGCAAGAGAAAAGGAATTCTGCTCTAATGAAATTTCTGTGTAGGTTTGTGGCTGCTGTTTATAGCTGCCTGAACCTCTTACTCCAGGCTGGAGAATAACTGCATCTTATTAAACGTCAGCAAAGAATGAGTAAAGAGAAGGACAAGTTTTCCAAGGGTCTCGTTTCATTTCCAAGCCTAAATAGCTCACAATTGACCTTGAAACTATGGAAGATATTTTTCCCTTCAAGAGGATAGAGAAAAGACAAAGTCATGAGAGGGTTCTCAATGGGAACCATCACAGTCATGAGAAGCAGCTCTGTTTTTAATACACCCTCGGGAGAAAACATAGAAAGCTACGAGCTGAGCTAAGGAAAGATACATGAATGCAAATCGGACCCTCATTCAGCTCTGGGCAATTCAGCTCAGGAAGAAAACATGCTATTTGAAGTCAGATGTTTGACCTTTTTATGGGAGTTGCCCATTATTTATTTCCACACCCTGTAAGTGGTATCATCAGAGATGCTTCTTATGCTCTGAAGCCAGGCTCTGTATCCAACTCTGTGTGATCATCCAAGCATTACAAGGTCACCCACTAGTCCACCACACTTCATTTTTCATGTAGCCAAAGGATCAAGCAGAGCATTCCTGTGGGGGGGCACCCTGGGCCAGGCCTCCCCCACACCGCCTCTTTCTGTTTGATAAGCCCCCATCATAAATTATGCCACAACTGGAGACTTCAACCTGTTGCCAACAGCTTGCTTTTTTCTCTTGGCCAGATACCAGCTCAGTCTCCTGAGATTAAATCTTTTTTTTTTTTTTTTTTTTTCCAAGGTCCTAAAGGATTCCAAAGGGCAGGGGAAAGAAAGATAGAATGCGAGTTAACGTCTCACTCTGGCTGTGTCCCTTTCTCCCCAGCAATTCTGCCATAGAGTGGTATTTTCCAGTGTGCCACTTCACCATCCCCCAGCCCCTCTTCCCGGCTGTTGTCAAAGCAACAGTCTCATTCATTGGGAAGTTCAATGAGGAGACGCGGGAGGGATGGGAGGGAAGGGCTGCAAGGTATGAAAAGTGCTTGGTCGTCATAGAACACTTTGCTGGGTCGCTGGGCTGACCTCCACAGCACACTCTCCCGCTCTGGCTGCTGGACCTACAACCAGGAGTTAGGGTTCTTTATTCTTTGATCTCAAAAAATTCTCAGGCCTGCAGCGTGAGACAGAGAGAGGCACAAGGATTTGGGGTTGATCTCCAGGACACCCATTTGTACCTTATATCCTACATGTCCACAGTGGACAGACTGACTCCCAATACTTTGACTCAGCCTACTCTGGTTATAGCCTCTCCTTCTATTCAGTGACCTCACTAAGAATAGGAAAAGAGGCTGCCTGAACCCCTTGGCTACTAAAGGCAAACCATGGAAACTCTGAACTCCCGAGCTTAATCCAAGCTCTTTTCAATTCCAACCATTTTTCCCCAAATAAATCACTTTTTCCGGTCATGTCAGCAACTACTTGTGCATGACTGAATGAATCAACTATACAGATGAGCCAGCTTGGCTGTTGACGCTGCCAAAAGAAAACCCCAATTGATCTGATGGTTTTCATCTTATTGACAACAGTTTAATTGAATCAAGCTGCATTCCATCTTGGGAAAGTTTCAACCCTTTCAAAAAAGAAAGAATCACAATGTCACCTACCTCAACTGGAAACTGGATTCTGAGGTTATGTTACTGAGCGTGTCTGGAGCAACTCTGGGGAAGATGATTCATTTAAATATCACAAGAGTGATTCCCAAACCTTGGTGGAAGCTTATGTCATCAAATAACCATTAGGTTCTGTCTGGACTCTGCCCAAAAGTATAATTTTAGAAAATCCATGAGGCTAGAATTTTTTTAATGTTTTCAGTTAATTGTAGATTATAATATTTTGAGATTGTGTGAATGTTACAATAACCTCATGTTCTCTTTTAATATCTTGGGTTTCTCCCTCCAGCACATCAAAGAATCAACTCTCTGTAGGTCAAGAACTAGTCTTAAGGAGCCTACGAAGTAGAGCTAAATTTTTCATAATCTATGTAGAGCAACACACATAGTACATGCAGACTGGGCTTTGAACACAATCTCAGTTCTGACCCTACCCCACAACTCAGAGAAGCCTGGTCTAGAGGAAGGTACATGGGGTCCTTATAGAAACGGTGGCTAGAGAGAAATCCCTTCTTCTTCTACAGCAATATTCTTCCGGTAAGAACAGCTAACATTTATTGAGCTTTCCTAGAGACTACTGTAAGTGCACTCACTAATTTAATCCTAACAACAACATTCTGAAGCTGGTGCTATAATTATCTCCATTTTACAGATGAGGAAACTGAATTACAGAGATACCAAGCAACTTTCCCAGGGTCACACAGATAAAACAAGTACAAATGAAGTCTGGATGCAGAAGTTAGCTTTTAGCCTTTGTACCCCAGCATCTCCTAACCCTGAACATGAGGACTCATCTATAGTGCCTTTTATGACACAGATTGCTCAGCCATCCTCCCGGGTTTCTGACTCAGTAGCTCTGGGAGAGACCTGAGGGTTTACACTTCTAGCACATCCCCAGGGGATACCGATGCTGTGGGACCACACGGAGAACCACTGGTCCCTGCTATTCTGCCTCTAGAAAACTCTGGATAGAGCCTTTTGTTCTTCCTCACCCACTCCTCCAACCTAGAAAGAAAGCTCAAGGAAGACAGTGGTAATATACTGAGTAATCATGTAAGACCAGTCAGCCAGCCAGTCTTCAGGAATCCCCAACAATTTCTCAGACAATGCCACACTTAGACTGTGCGGCTACCAGGAGCAGAATCCCAGCCGTCCCTCTCAGTCTTTTTGAGCCACAGCCTGGACATTTAAGGGTCAGGCTCTACCTTCTTTTTTCTAGCTATACCACTTTGTTTATAATGCATTGTCTCTAAGCAAATGAGTTTGGGGTGTTTTTGTTTTGTTTTGTTTTTGCTTTTTGTTTGTTTGTTTGTTACAGGGTCTAATTTGCCCAGGCTGGCTTCAAACTCACAAACTCTTATTAAACAAGAGTAAATCTCATCTGTTTGCTACATTTGTTTTGTGGATATTCGGAAAGTCATTATATCTCCCTGGGTTAACTGATAAAGTCACTCATCTGTCCGTTCACTTCAGTGACTTCAGGGATATGTATCACAATAGGACACATGTATGTAGGTGAGGAAAATCAGGGCCAAGGTAAAATGCCAACTTAGCAACTGTGTAAGACAGAGCAGGGATGCAAACTAGTAGACAAGCTCAAAGAGGGAAATACGGCACACTGCAAGATTTAGTTTCTTAGAGGTTGTTTGACAAAGAGTGATCTTTTTATCATTAAAAGGCATAGTGCACAATGTGGTCTACAGTGTTCTCTACAACATTCCCAAGTTAAGTAAAAAAAAAAAAAAAAAAAAGTTTTACCTAGCATTTACTATAGTAGCCCTCAAAGTGCACTTCAGACTATAACAGTCTAAAAATTAAGGGTCTTTCAGGGACCTACCTGCCTTGCTCCTTGTAAGTTTGCCATCGATATTTGATGCGTACATAGGAAGCATTACAACCACACCTCGTCCAAAGGCCCTGTAATTTGAATACTTTCACCACTGTCCAGCTCTTACATTCAGTCCTAGTCACAGAATGACTATCTCTGTGTCATGATCCTTACTTGACACCCAAAACTTAAAGGAGGAGAGGTTTATTTTGGCTCACAGTTTTAGCCCAAGGTCGACTGGCTGTAAAGCTGAAACAGGATGGCAGAGGGCCAAATGGACGAAACGCTGCTCAAGTCATGGTGGCCATGAGGCAGAGAGCAATGGCAGGAGCTGCCGTGGAGGAACAGACCCCCTTCAGGCCACAGTCCCGTGACCCACGTCTCATAACCAGGCCCACATCGGAATAGCACGTTGAGCCATGGAGCCATCAGTGGATTTAGCTACTGGTGAGTCTCGTGCCCCCATAATCCAACCGCCTTCCAGAAGCCTCGAGACTTTTGGGGGGACTTTTTAAATCTAAACCCTAACATATTCCAATCAGAATTTAATTTTGTAATGCTTAGCTATTACTATGGCAAAACTCATCACAAGTTCTCTTTTCTAAAAGTCCAGCTTTCCCAAAACATTTCTTCTCATTAAATACTCCCGTTAAATATCCCATTAGTTAATCTCAGTCTGTGACATCTTCTCTTCTGACATTTCTCTGTACCATTTATAGCACAATGGAAAACACTTAGACAACGTATCACAAGACAGATTCTAGTCCTGTCCCCACAATTTAGTGGCTGTGTGGCTTATTTCTCTCAGTCACAATTTTCTGATTCATTAAATGGGAGAGAAGTAAACTTACCACACAGATACCATCATTTATTAGGAAAGGAATAAATACCTGAAGGAATGAGTGTTCTGATGTTTGTGAATTAAATGTACAATAATGATTGTCATAAGTACTCACTGCTGCCTCTAGAGTCGTGATGCCTTTATGGGGAATTGCTGTGTGATCCCCTGCCTGTGGCCACCAGGGCTGTAGGAGGACAGGGACAGATTCCCCTGGGAAGCATAGGAGAAGCACTTTAAGGGGTGCCTCCCCGTAGCTCAGACCCAGAGCGTGAACCCAACAAAAATGTCCACGTAATCATCAGAGCATGGGGACTGGCAGGCTTCAGAAGCCAAAGTACAAACAAAACAGACTTGGAAAAGGAAGAGACAGGAGAACAAGGGCAGCCAATCGCAATGGGAAAACAAGAGACAGAGCAAGAAGAACTCTGGAGGCTGCGAGCCAATATCCACAGATAGACTTTAAGTGTTTCACATCATCTATTTGTTGGGGGCATCTAGGCCTATTTAAATGAACAAGAACAAATCACATTGATCCCACCCCGTTTACCTTACCGTTAGTGGCACGTGCTTACCAACTACTGTGAAGTAGGAAAAAGTAACAAACCATCTCAGGATTCAAATTTGAGCTCACTAAGCTAGTGTCCTCAACCTCAGGTGCAAGGGATCCGCTGCTAGTAGCAGTTGATGCTCTAAAGTATACAAATGCCTTAGTTAAATGTATGCATTCTTTACATACATTAAAACTCAGTTGAGTTTGTCCCTAAAATAAGTCCTCTCTCATTCACTCTCATCCAGTGTTTTTCCTTGAATTAAAAAGGAAGAAGTGGGGTAACAGCCAGTGATATGAGAGGAGTACACAATCCGAGGATTGTCCACAGGAGTGTGGCATATGGCATTAGGGAGCCTTACTAGCCATGGGTGGGAATGGATGGAAACCAATGCTTGAACCAAACAAACCAAGTGGCCTCATGGAAAGAACATGCGAGTATCACAGAATACCTGTTGAAAGCCCATTATTTACTTCACAGAATCTGGAAGGGTACCAAGACCCCAGGCTGTATGTCAGTGATGGCGAACCTTTGAGAGCTTTCAATGATACGAACAGCCCACTGTGGGATGCATGTCATAGGTTCACCTCCACTGCTCTATGTTCACCATGGAAAGGGGGATTCAAGCTAATTAGAGACGATCCTCCAAAGGCCTGGATTATGTACTGGTCCACCTGGATGCTGATCATAAATCTTTCTCCCTAAAATAGCTCCCACAATTTCCTAATTTGGCTTCCGTCATCTGGAATTGTTTTCTAACAGTAGTGTTCAGTTGTTGATGCCAGAATAGAGAGGCATTTAATCCAACTCCCTCATTTTTAAGTGACTCATTATAATTTGTGCACTAATCAGACTCCAAGCTGGCTTCAAGGGATCCCCACCTCCGGGTATTTATGTCCTTGTGTGGTCCTATCCCACACTGTACGAGGGTTGGTCTCTGTGGCCAATAAAATATGGCATAAGTGGTGATCTGTGACTCTTACACCAGGTCGTAAAAGACATGGCTACATCTGCAGAGAAGATAGCTGTCATTCTTGGGGATACCCAAGTGTTCAAGAGTTCCCTAGAAGAGAAACTGAAGCACCAATTCTTCCAGCCATATGAGTAAGCCATCTTGGAAGAAAATCCTTCAACCCTGAATAAGGGTTGACTTGACCTCAGTCTCCTGAGTGTCCCTGGGGTCAGGATCACTCAGTTAATTCACTTCCAGAAATAGTGTTCAGTTAATAAATGCTTACTGTTGTTGTAAGCAATTCAGGTTACTTTGTTATGTAGCAATAGAAAGCAAAAGTGTGTATATTAACATACTAATTACAAATTGCTTTTATTATTCATTCCAGGTGCTTCCAATAGTTTAAAAATATTTAGAGCCGGGCATGGTGGCGCACGCCTGTAATCCCAGCACTCGGGAGGCTGAGGCAGGAGGATCGCTGTGAGTTTGAGACCAGCCTGGGCTACAGTTCCAGGTCAGTGTCAGCTACATAGTGAGACCCTGTCTCAGAACACACACACACACACACACACACACACACACACACACACACACATACACACATATAGCAAAAATTTGTTACCAATTCTCCAAATAAATTTCAGGTTTTACTGTACTTAGGTAAGTCTACTTCTAACGTTGACTAATCACTGTATTATTTTTGTGAGATTAGGGTCTGCTCTCTATTGCTCCCCCAGGGAGATGTTATCTAAAGGCTGGTCTATTATACATTGGTGTATATCTTATGATAAGGTCTAGAGTGTTATTTGGGCTATGAATTAGTAAGTTATTTATGTTGATCTTAAAAGTCATAGGGTCTCATTAAAAGAATTTATTTCATCAAAGGAATCTATTTTCCTCCCATGAATTTGGTAAAATGTTTTCAAGGTGCCAAGAAAGTATGGGCAGTGTAGGTGATCTATGGATGTTTAATGCACTTATAAAATAGATAAAAAGGGATCAGCATTACTTTTCTTGGATAGCAGAAATTAAGAAAGAAAATTCTAAAACCAAGTAATTATTTCTCAACACAAGAAAGGTGTGAACATAGGTACAGTCCAAAGAAGAGTGTCCCGTGCAGGCTTGTGATGCACCTCCAGACACTGTATCTGCACTCTTAAGGCTCCTGCTTTGGGCTCTGAGTTCTGAGCGCATCTGATGTATCCGTATCTAGGATTCAGCAGGAAAAACATATTCCAAAGTCACACAGGAATCCTGCTTAGATGATTGCTGTCCTGAATTATGTATTCCCCTCAAATTAGCACAATCCAAAGCTAGAAATATTTGCACAAATCTTACCTGTGATTTCTTTTCCTCCAGAAAAAAATTAAACCCAACGATGCTTATTTGAAAATGGAAGACATAAATCTCTAATCAAAGCTGCTGACTAAAGACCAAAGAAAAGCAGGTCCTTCCAGAGGGGATGTCCCAAATATCCCATTATGTTTATTTCTTGTACTTCTAGAGTCCCTTATTACCTTATGAAAATCTATTTTTCATCCCTCCATCTCCAGGAAGCCTTCCTGATTCCCAGACTGTGTGACAGCCCCTTCCTCTCTCCTCCTCCTCAAAGCAATACACATTTTAAAGACTTGATTCCTATTTAACTAGTTCTAAGCCCTTGGGGTCTAGCCCTGAGCCTGGGACATAATAGAAATAAATGATGTGTGCTGACCACAAGTGTGCATCAGACTCAGGACTTTCACAGCATAACACCTTGCTGTTTCTCAAATTCTGCCCTCGTGACAATTCCTTTTCGTGTATTTTCTCTGCCCATTCCCCATTTCAGCTCTCATTCTCAAGATCTGTGCCTTCTTAACTTTGTATCATGAGTAGAAAAAAATAGGACAAAGTATCACATTCTTGCCTAGATTTTGAGGATATTACAACTCAAAACTTCATACCCAATAGCTGGGTTATAAGCAAAAACTGGAGAATAACAAGTGCTGGTGGTTGTTATGGTTGTGTCTAGATGACCCCAAAGCCTTCACTCATAGGTGGAGCTTTTTGGAGGTGGCTGTATCTAGGGTGTGTGATGATGGGATTGAGGATGGGATGCTAGGATTCAGGGGGTGGGAAGCCAGGATAAGATAAAACTGGACAGAAAGAAGCTACTATTGTCATTTGTCATTTGGGATGCTGCTGCTGCTGCTGCTGCTGCTGGTCTTCCGCAGTGCCCCTCTGCCATGCCACCCTGCCTTGAAGCCAGCAGACTATGGGCTGAAACCCCTACAAATTGCAAGCCAAGTAAACCTTTTTTTCCTTTAACTTTAGGTATAGGGTATTTTGTCTTAGCAATGAGAACAGTAACTAGACAGTGGGGATGTGGAGAAACCAGAACCTTCAGATATGGCTGGTGGGAATGGGAAACAGTTCAGCCACTGTGGAAAATCGTCTGGAAGTTCCTCACAAAGTTTAACATACAGTGCCATATGAGCAAACAACTCCACTACTAGATATGTGCCCAAGAGCATAGAAAATAGATTCAAGGGCAGGCTGGGGATTTAGCTCAGTGGCACCGCAGCTGCCTAGCAAGGCAAGGTCCTGAGTTCGATCCCAGGTACCAAAAAAAAAAAAAAAAAAAAAAAAAAAAAAAAAAAGAAAGAAAGAAAGAAAACAGACTCAACAAAAACATACATAAATGTTCACAGTCATTCTACTTACTAGAGCCAAAAGGGAGAAACAATCCAAATGCCCATCAACTAACAAATGGATAATCAAAACATGGCATCTCTATACAAAAACAACACTGAGATTCTATCTTATTCGTCTTACTATCTTATCATCAAGAAATCAAATAATATCCAATGCTGGCAAAGTGGGGAAGTAGGTGCAAAGATGTAGCCACTATTGGCGGGAGTGTAAACTCGCAAAGCCACTCTGGAAATCAGCATGAAGATTCCTCAAAAAGCTAAAAATAGAAATTCCATTTGTCCCAGCTCCTCCCCAGATAGGTACAGTATCTTTCTGAAAGAGTTAAAGACATCACGCCAAAGTGAGGCCTGCATACCCATATGTACAGCAGCACAACTCACAAGTGCTAAATCTCAGAAAAGGTCTATATGTCTTTCAACAGATGAACGGATAAAGAAAATGTGGTTCTATACACAGTGGACTACTACTCTGCCATAAAGGATAAGTTTGAGCCATTTCTAAGAAAATGGATGTAACTCAAGACCATAATGTTAAGTGAAATAAACTAGACTCAGAAACTTAAACATCACATGGTTTCTCTTATATGACAAACCCAAAATATAAATAAATTTAAAAAGAGCAAAATAAATAGATAACAGGAAATTGAGATAGATCTTTTGCTAAAGGGAAGGGGATCAAGAGATGGAGGGAAAAGTAGGGAGGGGAAAGAAATGAAGAGTTAAGATGTGTTATGTACACGTACCAACTCTCCATACTGAATATAATTATTATGTATGGACAACATATACTAATTAAAAATGTTTAATTTGAAAAGGAATGAAGTCATAGATCAGCCTTGAAAATGGTATGCTAGGTGAAAGAATCCAGTTGTAAAAGGTCACATAGAATTCCAATTATATAAAATGTTCAGAATAGATAAATCTCTACAGATAAACAATAGATAACTTCATGTGCAGGTCTGGGGAGGGTGGATGGGTAGATGACATAGGAAAAGGAGGTTCTCATTGGTGATTAGAATAGTCTAAATGTCAGCTGGGGATGTAGCTCAGCAGTGCAGTGCCTGCCTGACAAGTGTGCGGTCCAGAGTTCGATTCCTGGTACAAAAAAAAAACAGTCTAAATGTGACTGGTGAAGATTGCACATACCTGTGAATATAGACAGTGGATGATCTGTAGGCTATATGAATTATATCTCAATATAGTTTAAGAAAAAAAAAACTACCATGTAGCAATGGGAATCCACTGAGGTGCTGAAATTGTTCTGTATTCAAACAACACAGAACAATTGTTTGTGGTAGCAGTTATAGACGCTATGCGTGTGTTAAAATCCATAGAACTTTATACCTTCTAAAAATGAATTTCACTGTATGTTTAAAAAAAGTTAAAAGCCTACTATGTGCAAACTTACTTGGAACTATAATCTGGGATCCATGGTTAACTTCAACTAAGACCACTGCCCCTAATTAAAAATCCTGCATAAGTACAAAGAAAAGAGACTCAGAGAGCCAAATGGAAGCCCAATTCCTTAGCTGCATGTTGCAGCTGAAATCCAGATAAATACAAAATCACTCCAGAGAGAGTAACACCCATGTAATTCTGTCTGTACTTCACGCCTACATCAGAGTTATTGGTTTCATGATCAAGAATTGTCTTGAATTATCCGTTTCACATGTACCTGACACAACTCAGCCTGTCTCTACAGAAGAAATCAGCACAGATGAACAAGACTTTATGCAAGCTTGAAATAGATTCCCCAAGACTTACTTTGGAATGGTCCATATATATAGCTAGGAGCTCGCTCTTCATTCAAGCTTTTGGTCAGGGGTGAGGAAGGAGGATTTCAGCAGGACCAAGTACAGAAATGTTGGCCAAGAAAGAGGTAGAAAATGGAGTTCCAGTGTCCTGGGACCCAGGTGGAAAGCAGAAGACTTAAAGAGACACCTGTTATCAAAACTCTGAGATCTCCCGGGTCTAGCTCAGTGGTTTCGCTGCCTGCCTTGCAAGCACTAGGACCCGAGTTCGATCCCTGGTACCAAAAAAAAAAAAAAAAAAAAAAAAAAAAAAAAAAAAAAAAAAAAAAAAAAAAAAACCAACTCTGAGATCTCCCCAAACTAGAACAAAATCCTGGGGTTCTGAGGTCTTGGGCTATGGGAGGTCTGTGGAGCCATTCAAGCACCCAGAGAATTGTCAGGCTGTCACTAACCACATGTGAACATAGTGACCTTGCACAGCAAGATCTCTCAGTGGTGCTCAGTGCCTGAGGAAAGTGTGAGTCCCAGTGGGGAGGGCTTCCTATTTAGCAGGTCGTATTTTCCCACGTTAGGTCAAAAGATACTACCAACAAGTAGTCAAACTCAGAGCCTTTTCTAAGATCAATGCATATGTTTGAGTTATAGTTTTATTGGAAAACTTTTGTAAAAGGCACACGTGCTCCATTCCCTTGTACTTCCCTGATTTCATCTACCTTAGAACCCTTTTCAATCTTCTACATTTGGATGAGCCCATGAATGTATTTGCTGCCAAACAGCCTTTTTTGCAGCCACGCTTTCTCCCAGGGGTAATGCATATACATATTTGAATCTATCTCATATACTCTTTCATTTTGAAGGCTAATGTGAAAGATCTGATTCCCAGAAGTCTGTTTTAATAGGAATCTTGTGAAATTTTCACATGACTTACGGTATGTCAGTCAAAATTTTCTTAGGTCTGACTGTAATATCTTCTCAACAATGGAGACAAAATGAGGATGTGTGAACAAAAAAAGTTTAAAGATCTTTTGTCTCAACTGACTGAGAGCAAGCTGAAGGCCACACCAGGAAATAAGCCCTCTTACGCAGTCCTTTTATAATATGTGAACCTTCGTGTTGGGATTGGGTCCTTGTTATAAGTCATGCTCTTCCCCTATACTGACTGAGAGAAGTCCTCTGCCGAAGGGAGGACTGATCCTACACAATAACTCTCCCATACCTTATCGGGTGATCTTAGACTCTTCAGTTAGCATCTCTGGGCTTCCATGGTCTCATCTCTAAAACACAAAGGGTCAGGTAGAGCAGGAGGAGCTACACCAGCTTATCATTGACATTTCTTCCAGTTCTAACATTCTGTGACCTTTTCCCCGGTGTTCTGAAAGCCTCAAGTCCTAATCATAAAAACACCTAAGAGCTTACTGTCAAGGCTTTAGCTCCATCCTCTGTTGCTCATTGGAGAGTGATAAGCTTGTTCGTTCGTTCATTTGTTTGTTTGTTCATTTACAGTGCTGGGGATCACATTCCAAGCCCTCCTGCATGCTAGGCAAGTGCCCTCCCACTGAGCTACATGAACTCTATGGTGAAGATGGCATGCACATGCCAGATTCCACAGCATTCAGAGACACAAAATTTCCTAACAGAGACAGCCTAAATCAACTGGGACATGGATAGCACGTATAACGGAAAGCTGAAAACAACTGAGACTAAAACACAAGTTATTCTCCTACAAAAAAAAAAAAAGATTATAGGGAGGAAGTCTATAATTAATATGAAATCAACATGGACTAAGAGTTCTTCTAACTGTTTGTTCCTCCTTCCTCAGTGCGTGGTTTTCTGGTTATGGTCCAGGATAATCATGGAAACTCTACTACATTTCAGGCCCCAGGAAAGAGAAAGAGGACAGGGTAAAATAGCCATACCTCCTGTGTGAACTCACCTCCTTTAAGAAGCCTTCTTGGGGATCAGCGCAAAAGTCGCCTTTGGATCTTAAAGATCAGAAGTAGCCACAAGGCTACACATTGGGGGATGGAAGCTAGAAACTGTTTTTAAGTGACACATTGCTGCCCTCGATAGCACGGGAGTTCTGTTACTGGGAATAAGAGTGAATGAGTGCAGGGTAGACAACCTGCTGTTGACCTGATATCCCTGTTAGCAGGCAGATAATCTGATCTAGAAGTGGCCTTGCTTTTGCTTCAGAGGAAGCAGGCATCCTCTGGTCTGGTCTTTTGTACAGGGGCAAGGCAAATACATACTTTTTTTTTAGTTTCCATGAATTAGGAATCGGTCAAAAACATTTTCTCTTGTAAACCAGAACATTCTATGAAAATGAAAAGTTATTTCAATTTTCTAAACCACCATGACATCTCAGTTTGGTTAGAGATGAAAACTCACTGTGTCATTCTCTGTCCACAGACTCACTCCATGCTTCTACCACCCACACAGCCACTTCAGCCAATGGAAAGTAGCTTCATATGAATGAGTGCAGGGCCAAGGGCAGGTACCTGATGCACCTGTGTCACCAACCCATCCCCTCCTATGGGGTGGCCCATATACATCTAAAGAAGGAAAGTTAGGATCTAAAAGAAAGCTCGAGTCATGGACTAGCTCTACTTATACAATCTCTGAATTTACATAAAAAACTTCTTGTCCGTGAAGCAAGAAAAATGAGATGCAAAGTGAATGATTTGCCTAATAATGAACACAGGTAGAACTATAATTAGGGTTTTAGCTCCCAATTCACTGCTCAAATCAACACAACCCAAACTCTTGAAAAACAAGTCTACCACTGAGAATCAAGTGTTTGAAATTCAGAAACATCTTAAATCACTTCTACACCAATTTCCAAATAAGAGTTTAATTCTTGATTTCATTTTGCCTAGCCTGTGTTTCTCCCAGTCCCCATGAAGTCATCAGTGTAAACTAACCATTATGTATTGAAAGCTTATTCAATGATCAGTAATGTTTTTGGAGGGAAATATAAAACTCCCTTAAGATTTGGCACTACAATGCTTTAGTGTTCTTAATATATATAGCCATGAATTGATGAGGCTACTTTTTAAGCAAACTTACCAACATCTGTTTATCTACGTGATTGGGGTGTTGCCTGAGGAAACATTTATCCCAGTGATAGAGTCAGAACTCAAAATTCTTCCTGGATTCATATTTGAGTGTTGTAATATTTTTAATAGGTTAACCAAATTATATTAAATGTCCTTGATGACTATTCGTCGTTTTGCTCTGACAGTGGAATTCATTTGAGGGGAGGAATCAGTCTCTTACCAATTAAGTATAATAAAATAGTCTTGGACCAACTGTTTGTGCTGCTGGCGACATTCAATCAGCCCAAGATGGGCTTCCTCAGACTTCTCTTTCCACAGTAGAACAATATTTCTGCCATTAAGCTAGAGGTTTTCAATTTTCACCATGCACCAGAATCACCTAGAGAGCTTCCTACAACAGGTTTCTGGGCTCTAGCTTTGGGTTCATCAGGGTCAGAGGGACCTGAGAATCTGCATCTCTAAAAAGGTCCCAAGTTGGGCAAATGCCACTGGCCAGGGAAGCACACCAGGATATGTATGTTAACTGGATGTTAATACAGTTATGTCAGGTCTTCTAGAATACACAGCAGTGCTTGATCCTATGTGACATAGATCACCCTTGCTCTCAGGACTATAAGAAATAAATATCTATTTATTACAAAGTACCCAGGCTCGAGTATTTTTATGGACAAAGATAGTAGGTAAGGTATTTGTAAGAGCATTGAGGAAAAAGCTGAAAAGAGAAAAAGAATTTTAAATGCTATAGAGCTTTATCTCGCAATCTTTACAGATATCACAGAAAGTCTAACTAACCCAGTCCTCAGTGATAGGTGGTAAGAAATAACAGAGTAATGGATCAAAAACTCCTAAGAGTGATCAAGTAGAATATTTTTGTTTTTCAATGTAGAGTAACAGCCATCCTTGTTGGGGGAAAAATGTGGCAGGGGAGAAACACCGCATTTCATTCACTCGATGGGGAAATATTCCTTATACTTAAGATGTAACAGCCTGCCCCTCTCCAACGATACACCAGTGTTTATAGATGACAGCAGGAAGCGTGGGGTGGGGTAGTTAGATCTCGAATCGTCCTGCATCTGTTTGTGCAAACACTCACCATGTTTATGTGTCACTGGGCAAATAACCACAAGAACTTCTAAGAATGTCTTACGCACCCATCCAGTGTCAACATTTGGTCTCAACCTCTTCCCAATTTGATACCAATTGATGGAATAGCACTCATATTTTCAAAGCTTCCCATAAGGAAGAGGCTGCAGTAAAGAGTAAGCCAGGAGGCAGCAGGAAAGAAACCTGCAGTTCAGGGAGGACAGCGCTGGCAGAAGCCTGATTTCTCTGTTATACCCTGCACGCTCCAGAAATGGCCCCGTTTCTGGCAGTGGACTAGGGCTGAACCTCAGCCTGATGGCCCCATATCCTGATCCATTTGCTTTCTCTCACAGTGCTCACCTCCCTGCCATCCATGCCCCTAAAGCAATACAGTACCCCTATGAAAAAACTACCGATGTCTCCTTTCCAACCCCACGATTCAGCTAGAAATTCTCCTGTTCTCAGAAACCTAGCCAACCAGCTGAATGTCCTTCCAGCACACATTTAATTCCTGACCGTGACTTCTGTGCAATCTTGCATGGAACACTGTACAGTCTCCTGTTTGAGTGGATCAAAAACTAGGCTTTACCCCATCAATTTCCCTGTTCCTCCAGCTCCTTCCCTTATCCCGAGGGGTACCAAGTATTCAGGTAGCCAAAAAGTAAGCCAGGCCATGCTCAACTGCCCCTTCATATTAGGGTTAGCTTGGTCTCAAATACTGCTTCTTTACTGGCTTGGAACGTGCAAAGATAGGTCTAGGAGAAGTCTGAAGAGAAGCCTTGAGGAACCCACAAGGCCAGGCAGGATGCAGGGTTGCTATGGTTACCTGACAGCATGGCGGTCTAGCCACCTCCTTCCCAAAAAGTAATCCTTCTCTATGAAGCACAGAGATGCTCAGTTGCTCAAACCCAGTTCGCTCCAAAAGCTAGACAAGCAGGGACTTAGTCACGTGGCCTCCTTGTCACAATGTCAACAGCAAGGTTAGGAATCACTAAGGTAGTTTGAGATGAACACTTGGAAAGCCACTTGGTGATTTTTTTTTTTTTTTTTTTTTTTTTTT